>NC_060255.1:11200000-11572157 GCF_921293095.1 Ischnura elegans | reverse complement strand
TCCTCACCCATACTGCATTCCCAATTCATTAGTGACCATGGTAACTGCATTGACAAGCTTTATCAATTTCAATTAAAGACGAACCCCAACTGTTCTACTTGCAGCAAACCCGAAGATGCCTGGCACGTCCTTACAGAATGCCCTGCATACGAGGAGTTGAGGAAACCAATGCACGATAAATTAAGCATCACCAATGAAACCTGGACACCTACTAACTTAAAAAAGCATTGGAAATTGTTCTGCACTGCACTGCACAATAAAAGATCAAAGAGAACTGGAATTGTGATTGGAATGACACGAACCAACTGACGCAAATCGAAAAGAGTCTACTAATGCCGATGATCCTTGCACTTGTGCTTGGATCCCCCTAGACTTGTGCTAGGGGACAGCCTGCTGGTACTTGTACCAGCAAAACAAATAGTTGAACTCGTTAAGGAATCATTCAGCAATAAGAGCGGCTCTCGGTAATAAGTAGAGATGGTCGGATCGGATGCCTCGGATCCAAATATCCGCGGATATTGCCCTTCATCGGATACATCGGATCCAAAGTTGCTGAAGACATCGGATCTATATCCGAAATTTTGAATAATAGCTTCAGTAAATGCAACGCCCCTTAAGAGTGGAAAGAGTTCCGATTCTATCTTCGAATGCGCCGTCGCATGCGATTCTTGTCCTACTCATGAACCGTTTTATTTGAAAACTCTCGCAGAGGCTACGTAGGAGAATTTCAGCCGTGGAAAATAAAAATAGCAAAATACAAATGGCACATAGTGTGACTCTTCCCAAGAGATTGAACAATCATCGAGGGAATCTCAGCGTCAGGAATTTGAAAATGCATTTGGATCCGAAAATATCCGATCCGAAAGATCCAGCTCCGAAAATCAAGGATCCGATCCCAATGCGCATCCGAATAAAATCCTGGATCCGTCCATCCCTAGTAATAAGCTTAGGCTTCAAACCGAGGGGGAGATGGTGGGCCCGCGGGGGTATTGCCCCCAAACCGGCTGTACATTCTACCTTAGAAATCCGCACGTAGGACGGATGAGATGCATTACTGCAAGTTCTTGTAAGATACGAATCAGCACCCAGTTGGGGTTGAGTCCATGCCTTCCGAACGGCAATTAGGGGCACATATGAAATTTTCATCCTTTTGTATGCATTTGAAATGCTCTCCGGCTCTCTATCTCTCCAACGCAGCTGCAGAAGGTTATACCATATTTCGCTCAAGTTTGTAGATTTTTATTTTGTAGCGAGTTGAGGAAGAAAGTAAGAAGTCGAGAAAGATATCAATAGAAGAGAACCGTCGTCGTCATTCAAGTAGCTGTTAGGGAATATCGTGCACCAGCGAGTGTTTTTGCTGTTTTACGGGAGATCGAGAAGATCAGTCTAGAAGTGAATCGGAAACATCAGTTCAAAGACCATCTGACCAATTCATCATCATCTGTGTGTGATAGTAGCAGCGATTCCAGGTCCGAAGTCCAAGAGTGAATCCAATGGCGACTTTGGCGTAACAGCAAATGCACAGCCAATCCAATGAAATGCAGCTGCTCTTTTATGCGGTATATTCCAAATAAACCAGACAAATTTGGAATCAAGCACTGGGTTTTGACAATGTTAAATGAAAATGAAGCCTAAATGAATTTCCGCACTGTGAAAAGATGAAGGTTGGCCATCAAATCAAGCGTTGGGGTAATAAGAAGTCACTAAAGAATCAGCACCCAGTTAGGGTTGAATCCATGCCTTCCGAACGGCAATTAGCGGCACTTATGGAATTTTCATCCTTCAGTGTGCATTTGAAATGCTCTTCGGCTCTCTATCCCTCCAATGCAGCTGGAGAAGATTCTACCATATATCGATTTCGTGTGTAGATTTTTATTTTTGTAGCTAGTCGAGGAAGAAAGTAAGAAGTCGAGAAAGATATTAATAGAAGATAGCCGACGCAATTCAAATGGCTGCTAAAGAATATCGTACACCAGAGTGTGTTCTTGGAGCTTTATGGGATTTGGAAGAAGATCATTCTGGAAGCGAATCGGAAATATCAGTTCATCGGAAACATCATGGGCCATCTGCTCAATCCATTATCATCTGCGTGTGTTGGAGGCGACGATTCCAGCTTCTATGTCCAAAATAGTGAATCCGATGGCTACTCCGGTGTAACAGCCAATGAACACGTCTATTCGATGAAACGCAGTTGTCCTTTTATGAGGTATATGCCAAGTAAACAAGACAAATTTGGAATCAAGAACTCGGTTTTGACAGATGTGAAATCAAAATACTGCCTAAATGCATTTTCATATTATAGAAAATATGAAGATTGGCCATCAAATCAAGCGTTGGGAATATATAAAGTTACAAAAGTGACCGAAAAAAATAAGAATTCAGGAAAAATTGTCACTTGTAAAAATTATTTTCCATCCATCCAGCTAGCAGAAAATTTGAAAATAAATGAAAACTTTCTCCTGTAGGGACGATCAGAAAAAAAGGGCTGGACGCAGGAATATTGTTATCCATCTGTTCAAAAACATCTTAGGCCATACACTTACGCAGTACTATAAGATAGAAACGAACAAAAAAGTACTTTTAATCAGCAATATGAACCCAGACGACATTATTTCCGAAACGAATAAAAAACACATAAATCACCCAATTTCACGATAAAAAGAAAAGGGGAGTAGACGTGATGGATAGTACGTATCAATTTATTTCCACGTCTTCTAAATCCAATACCCACATCCTCACGGGAACTATAAAGAAAAAGATGCTAAGTATCACCGAATTGCACCGATAAATCGTCCAATGTATGTCTTCAATAGAAAAAAAATATTTTGTGGAAATAGCGCTGAAAAAATTACTGCCTGCCTGACATTTACAACAAAGGTGCAGGTGCATGCATTATATTGCATTGACAAGTGCCATCACCATATAAATGATTAGCGACGCCACGGTCGCCATTTTAATTTCCAATACTAATGATATTTTATAAGAATATTTTAAGAACTAAAATTAAGTGAAAATGCACAAAACAACATATGTGTAATGCATTTGGCTTGAAATCATAAGAAGACATGCTCTTGGGCCGATTTTTAGGAGCCGGCGCTTTACGCCTTTCATTTGTTTTCGCAACGCAGATCTGTGAAGGGCCATAATTGCTGGCGCGGTGGTAGCTCTCCGCGCAACTGTGAAGGTACCCGTAAGCATCTCCTGATGGCGCCAGCGTCATGCCAATGTGCATAACACACAGGATAACGTACAGGTATTTGGTGCCGTATGGACACTAGGGCGGTCCTTATTTTTCGATTATTTGAATTTCTTTCGGGACTACCCATCATTTAATGCCAACTGGGGTAAAATCATATTCTGTAAAATATTATTGCAGTTGAATAAAGGGCAGATGTACCGCATCGCACTCAAAGATGAGAAATTTTGGCATTTTTGACTGTTTTTGGGATATGAATGGCGATAAGAAGGCGCTGGTAATTTTCAACTGATTTTATATGATTACCAACAATACATTGGACATTTTGCATGCTTCACCTAAACTACTTTCCGATTTGGACAGGTGGTTCCCAAGATAAGGCCCCAAGAGTGCGCGTGCCACCCCAGGCAGACACTTTGGGTGGCACGCGGGTTGCTTACCCTCAATATTTGTTTATCATTCTCACTCATCGTAAAACCATAAAACTCTTTGGATAAACTTCAAAATTCGTCAATATAACCTTTAATGATATATTTATCACCATTCATTGCCAAAAAGGGCTAGTATTTGAGGAGCTGAATGCAGTTACCATCAACTGGGACGGAAATTTACTTCCAGCATTGATAGGCAAAGAACTGGTTGATGGGCTCCCTGTCATAGCCACCAGTCCGAAAGCTAAGCATCTACCTGAGGATACAATTTTACAATCAGACAGTGGGAAATATCAAGCCATTGCCGTGTGTCAGATGCTGCAGGAGTGGAACCTACATGAAAATGTCCAAGCATTCTGCTGCGATACAGCTGCGACCAACATTGGAAGACTCAGTTGCGCATATGCCATATTGGAGCAACTTCATAAAAAAGATACTTTGCTTCCAACATGGCGATACTACATATACAAGCTGGTTTTAAAAAGTGTCTTCGGCGCGAAGTTCGGGAAATCTTTGGACGCTAATATTTCTCCGTTTTAAATATTGCAAAACCTTTAATTTTGATTATGTGTAAATATTGTAAACTTGTTTTTCATTTAAAGCCCAGAAGATGTTTTATAAATAAAACGAAACGTTGGCACAAAATTTTCGCATCATTTTGACCCAAACTCCAAAATACTTATGAGCATTACTGGTAACTGTGCTGATACCCTTATTTTTTCTATAAAATATGATCGAGATCTCCTCTTGCGAACTACCTTTTCAGGGGATCCAGTCTATTTCTTCGTCAGAATTTGACCACCCCTGACCCAGGGGAAATTCATCTTTCTCGATTTCCTCAATTCTCCCGTCAACGCAAACAGCTTCTTGTTTAGCAGTACGCGTGACACATCTTCGTATATTGGAATGACGGAGTCCATTCCATGGTTCCACTGATTTAGATCCCTATTTGTTCGTCGTTTGTTTAGAAACTCGTCTCTCATAAGTATTCTTTTAAAACCAGCAACAATAGGTGGAATTCTGGTGAGACCTTACCGATTGTGAGAGGGTTGTGGTCTGAAAATTTGCTCGATATCTTCTGGGCTCACTTTGACACCTAATGCTAAACACCGACGCTTATCACCGACCCCAGCTTTAAAATTGTGGCGATTTATCTGTCACGTGTGTTAACTGAACTCCCCAAACTTTGAGAACGTTTCTTTTACTCACTTCTTCGTTCTTGTTCGGCTTAAGTGCAAGGTCAAATATTGTCTTTTGAAGATTTCAATAGGGTGGTTTCCTATTATTTTTTTTAATGCCTAAATCAAAAGAATATTACTCCTGGAGTGTGAATTCCACGGTTTTAGATTTTTCAATGACAATATCTATTTTTAGTGATTAAAGGAGAAGTGAAAATATTCAAGCGCGCGAAAACGCGACGGCTAGGTATGAATGCTGGGAAAATGCCGTGTGACGTCATTCTGGTTCCCGCTGTCGCCGAGAGGTGACCATGGGGCGAGGCTTACAGCGCTGATACGATGTAGGCTGCTAGCAGGTAGCGCTTGGCTTAAATAATGATTATTAATACCCTATCAAACGAAGTAAACTTTCTGACCATAGGCAGTTTTAATAGGTGATTATTAACAGATGTTTCTCTGAGCTCTGTGCCTCATGCATGCATTGGTAATCTCATACGATGTAAAACTCCTATCTAATCGTATAGAAACTAGGTCCCTGTGACGTCACGTGGAGTGGCATCGCATGGGGGCCAATCTTGCCTTTTTGAAATGCGGTTAAAATTGACCATTGCCATTCGTCTGAACTGGGATTTCTAAAACCAAATAATTTGTATATTATGAATACACTAATGGTGGTTAACGAATCGCAACCAATGCCTTTCCTTTTCTTTGATGAAGGAAACCACCCCATTCTTGCCTTCCACTGTTTTTAGTAGGCGCTTCGATTGATCATTTAAGGAAGCACTGTTGGCACTTACCAGGTTAATTATTTCACCTTGTTTGACATTCAGGGCGTTCACACGAACAAGGACTTCTTTGTAGCAACGTGCGCAGAAGTTGATTGTCGGAAGGGGTGGCCTCAGAAGACTCGGGACTCAGGCTAGCATGGCACGACACGGCGTATATCGGGCTATAATAAAAAAAAGATGCCCAAAACCTCAAAAACGATTTTTTTGAGATAGATATGTGATATTTCGCATAAATATTTCCAAATAAATTGCGGAAAACTTTCCAGATTTTTTCTTTCCTTTGCCTTCGCGTTAACAATATATTTAATTTCCATTTTTTCTGAAAATAGACAAATTTATCCTCATACACTTGTTTCCTGAATTGTTGTATTGGCAGAACTGTTATGCCATCTTAATTTTCTCTCTTTCTTTCATTTAGGGATTTTTAAAGATTTTGTTTCATAACTAACCACATATATAAAAATGGCAGAACCTGTTTTTAGCCAATTTTTTACATAAGCGTAGATATAATGTAGATACTTCAGCCGACTTCCACCAAGTGACTCATACCACGTCGTTTTATGAAGTTTCTACATTGTAATTATAAAGCAAATTCCTGCATCTATTAGCAACCCCGAATTTTACGTCGTTTTCTCAAGCGTGCGGTCGACTCCGGTTCTGGCCGGCGGCGGCGGAGAGTACCGCGACGCGGTAAGCGTGCGGATGCGATATTGCCACATTCACTTTTAAATCTGGATAATAGATACAATAGTGATAGAAAATGATCACCAGAAATTAAAACTAATAAATATGAAGCGGACTCTTTTATTAACAAACAAACTCTATTTCTAGGCAAGAGCCGTCGATGATCAATTGCCTCCACAGGTACCACCAGGCTGAAAATAGGTTCCGCAATTCTGTTATATATCTATGGTTAATTTTGAAACAGTCTTTTAAACTTTAACTTGAAAGTCTTTATCCTCTGCACGAGGATAAATTTGATTATTTTCAGAAAAAATCGAAATCAAATGTGTTGTCAACGTGACGGTACAGGAAAGAAAAAATATGGCAAGTTAGCCACAATTTGTTTGAAAATATGATTGCGAAGTTTCAACTTCCTAGCTCACAAAATTGTTTTTGAGGTTTTGGCCACCTTTTTTCGAGTTTAGCACGACGTTTTGTTGCGACAGGCGTCACAGTGCCATTGTCGGGTCTGCTCACTCAGTAGTGAAGTCGTCATCAGATATTGAGAGACATACCAGATGATAGAAGCCGCCATATTTGCTGCAAGAGAGCGATTTTTGATGTCACTTGATGGATTTCACGCACGCACTTCAGTTAGGCAGTTCTTAAGAGAATTCGCCTTCAAGAGAGACAGACAGAGATCCTCACCACTCAGCTGAGACTAATGAAGTTGATGGAGGACAGGGTTGAGGACAGGAAAGGAGCTGTTCGGGCGGACAAGCAATAATAACCACTTTGCTATTTCTTCGTGCTGATTTCTTGGAAATCTCACCACATATTAAATAAAGAAATACTGAGATATGCGAGAGCTGCAAAAGCTTTTTTAAATGATAGTCATAATAAACCAAGAATTTTTCTCGGCATAAGTAAACAAATATATTAATTCTACGCTCAAGCATTCCATTACTACGAAATTTACCACTGTTTAGGCATCATTATGGGAATCACCATCCTTGAGCTTGAGGGATTATTGAGACAAAAAAGGGATAAAATTTGGTAAAGAAAGTCATTTCCCGCTTATCGATCTTCAGGTCAAAATATGAACTGATGTCACTCGCAGCTAGACAATTAGGATGTTATGCGCGTTGCCTAAACTCCAAAATTGTTGTAATTCTCACCCAACGCATAACCATTGAATTCCTGAGATAAACTTTTTAATACCTACATAATTGTGAATTGCTAAAAGTTATAATCATCATTAGTTATTCATAAAATGGGCTCAGTTGCAATCATTTCTTCTCAATATGGTTTTGTCTCCAAATTCAGCCTGAATTTTCGCAAAATTTGGAACTCAAGGGGTCGGGCGGCATATGGTTAATGTTATTCAATTTTGAAAAAGATCGGATCTGAGTCGCTGATACAGGTTTGCAACTTCCCCGCACAGGGAAAATTTGATCCCGAATAAAGGTAACTTTTTTTGCCTACTTTATTGTGCAGGTTATATTTTTGGGGATATTCACGCTGCTTTTTCGCAACACAAAATGTGGAATAGACACAAGGTTGGCGTGGATGTTCATGAATGGTTCTGCAATTTAAGAGGGAACCATACTTTCCGTAGCCAGACATAACGTGAAAATACTTGCACCAGGAGACCTTATCGCCGCGAAAAATCGATGGGGGAGTCGAGATGTCCAGAACCAAGCAGTTCTACTCCCACTGGGATATTCGGTTTCAATTTCCGCTTCATCCCTTTGTTTTGCCGCGAATAAATATATTTTCTAACTCCTTACCAGTTCCTATCTCGTCGTTCCAACGCAACTGTTCCTCCAATACTAAAAAATCATAAAATCATTAAAAAAAGGTTAAAAAACCTTCTTGAACCATTATTTTTTTCTCTCTTCGCTGTAAGGGAGATACCGTATTAAAGTCGGAGATATTTTATTCTCCTGTCATCCATCGTTCATTCATTTTTTTCCTCACCACTCCTTCGCTCTTTGCGAAACCCGTTCATCTTTTCCTGACTTGAAAACAAAAACTTATTCTCCCTCACTTTTCTCCCCGTAAATGGGTTATAACATTAATTCTATCCCTCCTTCATCCGGTACCCGTTTTGGTTTCTTCTTTGCGCGTTAAGAGTAGTCACAGATTTTAGTGATCAGAAAAAATCAATGACCATATAGTTGTTAATATATTCAAATTTTACGGTTTATAATTCTGAGATACTGCAGATGCTACTGTTTTGAATACAAAATAATTGCTATGGCAAAATAACGTCCGTATTGGCAGTGACACCTACTACCTAACGGTTTGGATGCAATTTGCAGTCTGTTGATGTTGAATTAAATCTCTCAGCATTTCAAAGTATGAGAACAAATGGAGATAAAAACAAATATACCATGCTCGCACATAGGTACTCATTAATTATAATAATGCTGCTAAAACTTATGCACAAATATTGCGGCGAGTTTCCAAAGTTCCAGATTTTAGTTTCCAGACGAGGAAAGCAAACGTCCTCTCCCTTCCACTACCATTTCCACAGTTATCCACGGCTTCCCTACCCTTCTGCTGTCACCGCTCCTAATTGACTCCTCCGCCGCTTTGACTATTCTATTTAATATTATCCCACTCTTCTTCTACAGTTTGTAAATTTTCTCCATAATTGCAAAGTTCTCGGGTTCACCGCAGAGCGCAAAGGGAACGTGAGGTAGGGAATTAATGAATTAGTAACTATCCCTTGTGTTTTATTACACTATAATTTATTCGCGTTAAGATTCAATCGTTTCAGCCAACATGCTCGTCATTCCAAGCCTACTGCGTGCCTTCTTGACGACCACATCCTCTGCTAGCTTGCAGTTCCCAGCTCGCCCTCACTGGATGCAGGGTTTGAGAGACGACAGGAAAGGAATTAGGTGTCTGCTTGCTTGAGAGCTACCAAATGTGGGAAATGCAAGTCAGAGTGACACTCGCAGAACTCTATTTTCCTCTAGCTCCTGATATTTTCTCCTCATACTACCCTTTTTAGCTTCTAAATTCCATTTCATTGTCTTTCTTATTTTCGTGAGTCTTTTGAATATAACGCTGAATTTCAGAAGCACTAAGCTGAGATCGGAATCCGCCGCATGGAAGCGTCGCGGGTTTTTTTCACCATTCCTAAACCTGAGACTCACCATGAAGTAGTTTATTTGATATCTTCTTAGATCTCTTTGACTTTTCAATGTGCACCTTAGACCTATATGGTGATTTATTTGTTTATGATTGACTTGTTTTTCCCGCAGACTTATTCTCCCATCTCTCCTCTGTCGTTCCACATTCCCAACCCAAATTTTCCTATTTCGTTCCCATTCCTCCCTTCCATGACTGGGAAGTTCCAGCCCCCCATTACTACTAGATTTTTGTTGCCTGGTTTTTTTAATACTTCTTCGAACACTTCATACACCTCAAGTACTTCTTCCCCCTTATTTTTATTGGTGGGCATGTAAACTTGAACCACCACAAGATTGGTAGGTAGTTCCTCAATTTTCCGCTTAAGTTCTATCGCTCACCTAATACTCTCTTACCGAGCTTCCCATTTAATGCCAAAGCTACCCCTCGTTAACTTTCCTCCCCACCACCAATATACAACACTTATAGCTTCAGTAGTCCTTCCATCATCCTTCCGACTCCCTTTGCATAATCCTAAGATATCTATCCTACCTATCTCCATGTTTATATTTTGTAGCTTCCTCGCCCTTATCATTTTGCTCACATTCCACCTCTTTACATTCATTGCTGCCTTCTTCCTCTACTCCATCTTGTTGATATTTTCTTTCTTGCTGATGCTGATAAATTTCTGCAAGGATTTCGCATTTAAACGACCTCGAGGGCCTTGCCTACCGGGCTGCCGTAAACAAAACCCGCCATTTGCGGACATGTCCGGTTTGATGAGTTTCCGAGGCTCATTTGATGTTACTTAATGTTTTCAGGGAAAATAAAGTTGGTTAGGTTTCCCAATTCCATTGTAACAGTTTTTCTTACGTGACAGAATCACGTGGACAACCTTTCGTCAGGCTCTCTCTAATCGACCTATCCGGAATGGTGGCCCTACCAGGAGTAATTGTAAATTAAGCCCGCCAGTGCAACTCCAGGGGTCATTGGTACGTGCAAGCCTTTACATCGCTGCCAGATTGTGGCCAAAGACAAATGATGAAACAACCTGTGAGACAAAAAAACAGGCCATTGCATATTTGAAGGCCTCCTAATTCATTAAACTTAAATGCTTCAATTCGTCAGTTTTGGATATTTTTCCGTATGGGGATATCTTGTACTAGATATTTTTTATCTATTAGATGGCGTATCACCATGATTTCTGATTTCATCAAATAGCAAACTAAGCCCTAAAAATCTTGGGGTAAGAAACCGATAAATGGAAATGATTCTCATTGCAAAATTCAATGTTTTACATTCCTGACAGAAAACCGAATCATAAGAAGGCTTGCTTAATAAGAGCGAAGAAAGTGGAATTGTCATTATTATCTTAAAAATCCGCTGTATAGCGTGGGCACTGACCGCATCGAATCTTTTGGCTCGGGAATGCCCAATGAGAACTATTCATTATCGCACCACGTGGCAGGGACACGTGCCAAAATTCCCGCATCGTCGGCTCCGCGAGAGCAAAAGATTTACGGAGCAATTCCCAGCAGAGCACGATCACGGAAATCGAAAATTCATCGTTTGGTTGATTGTATTCGCGGCCACGCAGCTTGAATTTCATCTGTGTTGACAAATTCGATGCGGTGCTTCTCGAAAAATGAACCAATCCAAACATTTTGGCGGCTCCGGCACGGCAATGAATAAAATTTCAGTAGCGTTAAACGGAATCGTACCTTGATGAAAACGATTATTTTTCCACGTTTCTTAGGGTGGGAAGACCACACAATATCGCTTAAAAGGGAAGCACAAGTGCATATGGCATCCCTTAAGATCGATCTATAAGCTTACAGAGGCCAACAATGAAAAAAACATTTTACTGAAAATACCTTATTCTTATATTTTTTAAGTTGCTGAATCCAAATATTATGGTTTTAAAGTTGTAGCACCCGCCATTTATTCAAATTTTAAAGTTAAATTTATGAAATCGAGCAATATTTGTAGAATTCAACAGCTTTATATAGTTATAATAATATTGAAAAAGTAGGTCTAATGGACGAAGATAATGGGGGATTACTGTTGGTACTTCACCGAGAAGCTCAGCAAGCGATTTATCGCAGAAAAAGCTACACAAGAAGCTTCAAGGAAAAAAGGGAAAGTAAATGTATCTAGACCAATTCCAGTTGAGAAGTGAACCCTGTATTATCACGCAACAATTTTATCACGATGTAGTGAACAGTAAATACAAAAAATGTTATGATGAAACACAGTGTTTCATTGATTTCCCTGTATACCGTATAGGGGTATTAGACTAAATATTAAATACATATCGCTTAGAAACTATGGGTGATACAAAAAAACTAAGGGCAGTTTTGGATTCAGCATATAAAAATCTATAAGGATCAGCTATTAAAATAAAAAAAAGTTTTCAAACAAAATTTTTTTGTTGGCCTGTGTTATCGACCAGCATTATTTCGTGACGTATTAATCGCATTAAAATGAATTTTTAAATCAAGTATTAAGGATATATGACGTAGACTCTTGTCAATATTTTCCTGAATTTCAAACTCAAAATTTTCTCCTAATCATTTTCTCTTTAATTTCAGATGGTATTATTGTTTACAAAGGTCTATTCAATACACCCTGAAAATTTCAAGATCTTTTCAAGATTTTCAAGAGGTTACAATAATTTTAAGGGATCAATGTCACGGATGAAATACAACTGGTCGAGGGGCACAAGAAAATTTCTAACTAGAATATGTATGAATACGGTTCGCGACTGCTATGTGGCAAAATTCTAGCTCAGACGCGAAGCGGTAGAAATGTGTCAAAAGTTTTGCGTCGGACCCACCATGGAAACAATCAATGGATCAACTGCAACAAGAGCACTCACAGGAATTGAAATTGCATCTCGTTGCCATTGCCTCATTTTCTAAATTAAATTTTATTTTTTTAATTTAAAGTTGGAGTAGCTGCGCCTCCTCGGGATAATAATGTGGTGGTTTCCCCTTGCCCTCCACATCGCAGTACTACAGCCGTTAAAGTAAATGTTACCACGCCTGAAGTGCAATGAGTGTCGCTGTACTGACCATCGTGATCTCCACCTTCACTCATATGAAGAAGAGCTGCTACCCTCTCCTCCGGGTGATGTGAGGCATAATTGTTGGCGGCCTCTCATCGCCAAGTCACGGTATCTTCACAGGTTTAGTGTATCATTTAGATGGCCTATCTCACCCAGGGATAGACCCATACCACCTCGGAAAACCGCCGCTTTTTGTCCAAGACTGCTTATTCGACAAGTAAACTTGCTTATATCGCAGCTAACCTCTATATCTAGAGGTTGACCCACCATCCGCAACCCGGTGGACGCACTCGGTGGCTTAAAGCTCAGCCGCGATGCACGATGGTCTGATGAAGACAATCGTTGAAGGACAAATGGAAGGGAAAAAGGGCAAGGGACGGCCCCGAATGAGTTATATAGGACAGGTTATAAAGGATGTAAAAGAGAATAAATATGTAGCTAGGAAGAGATTAGCGGATAGGAGAGAGAAATGGAGAGCTGCGTCAAACCAATCTTAGGATTGTTGACTAATGATGATGAAATTTTATTTGCTCTAACAGACATAATTTTATTAGGAACCTCCTAACTTAGTGTTATTCAGGAGATATTCCTTGTTCCCTTTATGATAGTCATGAAAATTCTTACACCTGATATCTGAAAAACCAAAATTCGATGTACCTTTCTCCCCTTTAGTGAATAATAAGAGGATCGCTCAAAGTTATTCAAATAAATGTTCTCCGCAGTAACACAGTTTTCCCCTCAACAGTTGTTTCAATCATTTTTCCGGAAGCAATAAAAATAAATGCATACGCAATAATTTTTCATCACAACTAAGCTTTAAGTTGTAAGATATTTTTATAAGCCGAATGAAGAAAAATTTGATCATTCACTGCTCTAAAAACCTCTTAAAATAACTATCGATTGATTTCATAGATTAGAGTGTAGATTTGTCTTTTTCCACTGCAGAAATTACTGTGCGGAAAATGCGGGGGGAGCGAAGGAGTGAATGTAAGGGATTGTCGTCATATTTATTCCTTCATTTCTTTCCTACCCAATCTTAGCACTTTCTCCTTTCCTTTCGTTTCCAAAGCACACCACCCTCAGCCCTTCGGCCGCCGGAGGAGAATGGGCGAGAAAGGTAACAAGTAACGCGAACGGGATCATGTATCCGAGCCAATAGCTGAAGAATGATGCGCTGACGAGAGGAAGACGGCGGCAAGGTAGTCAGTCGGTATGGGTGTTATTAATGAAGTAATAATTAAGCGTGATTGTTCCCGATGTGAGTTCTTCCTTTTTTCTGCGCGACTTTTCCTATCCTTCTCCCTCGGACGGCGACAACAAGAGAGTCACGTCGACTTACAATATTCACATTTTGAATTCAAAGTCATCCTGACTTGTCAAAATAAAGATTTGGAAGATAAAGGAAAGATTATAAAATTAATACCCTGAGTAAATCCATTTAACTGGAGAGTAATTGTCACTTTTGTTATTTATGTTTAGTCCCAGCCATTTAGCCGCATCTCAATTTTTCCTATTCCCTTTGTATGCTTCTTTTTATGGACGAAAATCAAATGCTCTATTTCAATGCCTGGGCGATCATGATGGGACTGAATTAAAATTTATGGAAAAATCCATTCATTTATAGCACTCAAGTACGACAAATTTGACGATCATATTCGGGATTTTAACTCCAAAAAATCATAGGAATAAACTCAAAATTGTAATCTATGAAAAATAGGATAAAGAACAAATTTTTTCTCATGGCTAGCAAATATGTTACTTTATTTTTGTGTGGAAATATTACGATCGATAATGGCAACGAAACCAAGATTTAAGTATCTACGTCCCTGTGCATATTATTCCGACTATTTACTGCACCAATGAGCGAATCCAATGGGATAAGATAACGGAAGCCAAAAAGACAGAACACGAAAAACTTAGACCAAGTAAGGCTTAGAGGTTTTCTCCTCCCTCGTCTGATTGAACTCTTAAAGGTATGAACTCCCACGTGGCCTCAGCCAAGGGACAGAGATATAATAATATAGCTTCAGCGCACCTTTCATGAGAGACTAACCTTTAACCACTACAACCTAAGCCAACAAACCTCAGAAGAACAACTCTCGAGGGACGTTTCGGATAGAGAATGCTTGAGCGTCCTGGATTATTTGAATGGAGGACAATTTGGGCCGGATTGATGGCTGAAGTTTACTTCCAGAGAGGTAAGGAAGAGAGAAAAGTTCATAGATTTGCAATAGAGAAGGATTTAGTTCCGGCTTTGGGATTCTTGGGTCGTAGGGAGAACCACGCGGAGAAAAATTCGAATCATGAAAAATATTAAAAAGAGAATACGGTCCACGTGCTGGAGCACTCTACTTCGGCGGAAATCGCATCACTCGACAAGTTACACCAGCGGTTGATCTTTGTTTTATTAAATAGAAATCTATGCATTGCCGTACTATAAATGTTGGAGAACGATAATAATATATCAAACGCTGTTTGATCGTATCGAAAGTACATTTTGTAGTTATTATTTTGATCAAACGGCGACAAGTTTTTCACTAATTTTAATTGCAGCAAGTATAGGCGTGGGAAAAAATTTTTATCATCACAACGGCGCACAGTGGGCTAGAATCGAAAAATGCTGGCCAAAACCTCAAAATCGATTTTTTTGAGCTAGGAAGTTGAAACTTCGCATAAACATTCTCAAATAAATTGTGCATAACTTTCCAGATTTTTTCTTTCCTCGTTTACACGTTAACAATATATTTGAGGTCAAATTTGAACAAATTTAGCGAAAAACAACCACCCTCAATTTTTTCTGAAAATTGCCAACTTTATCCTCGTGCTGTGGTTTCATGAACAGATTTATCGACAAAACTGTTATAACATCTTATTTGACACTTATTTTATTCCATTTGAAGGGTTTTTAAAGATTTGTTTCATCAATAACCATAGATATATAACAAAATGGCGGAGCCTGTTTTCAGCCCATTTTTTTACATAAACGTACAGAAAAAGTAGATATTACCACAGATTTCCGCCAAGTGACTAATACCACGTCGTTTTATGAAGCTTCTACATTTTGGATCTAAAGTAAAACCTTGCACCAACCTGTAACCCCGAATTTTTAATCGTTTTTTCGAGCGTGCGGTCGACTCCGGTTCTGGCCGGCAGCGGCGGAGAGTACGGCGACGCGGCAAGCGTGTGGATGCAATATGGTCTCATTCACTTTTATGTGTGGATAATAGGTATAATAGAGATAGAAAATAATCACCAGAAAGTAAAATTAATAAATATTGCTACGAATGACTCTTATTATGCAATCGCTGGACACTGCAAGAGGTGCACTGAAAGGTTTCTTTCTTTGAGTGCATTCCATATACCACTATGGAGAAGGGACTTAAATCGTGTGCTTAGATTAGGGAAACGGACTCTTTTATTAACAAACAAACTCTATTTCTAGGCAAGAGCCGTCGGTGATCCCTAGCCTCCACTTCCTAACCTCCCATAATTATTTAGAGGCCTGCTGACAACGGTCGTTTTATAGTATTGTTGAAGTGCAGAGTCCTTCGACCTTGTTTTTGGTATGGTCTCCTGCTAGCTGTAGAAGGTTCGAAAGGCATGTTACTTACATCGGATAATGTATGCTTTCAAAGAAATACAGTTAATTTTATTTTATGCCTTACGCTTAATTTAAAGTATTGATTTAAATCTCTTACGTATATATCGCAGTCATTATTCTTAAATGCACTGCGGGCAAAATCGTTATTTCTTAGAAATATTTTACCGTACAAACAATAAATAAAAATGACACAATATACACTTTTCCTAACTTAGTTCTGCAATAAGTACTTTCAGCAATATATATAGCAATATAAATAGCAAGTGTGATGGTCTCCAGGGTCGCTTTTCGTCGAGGGAGTGAGCTGCATTGAAGGCCTCTTGAGTCCTAAAAGCCTTTCCTCTGCGATATGGAATCTTCGCATCCCGTGTGTTCTAGAATACTCCCTCTCTGGAGAGAGCTGCTTGGAAGACACCCGGCGAAGAAGGGCATTCGATATTCTTTGGCGGCCGTAAGAACTCAGGGTCCTTGCCGAGGGAAGTGCATGGTGGGGAAGTTTAGGGCCCGAGGTTGAGTCAAATCAGATCCCCTGCTCTCAGCGAGAAAAGGGCGAAGAGTGCCCCTTAACATATCCAGTGCCAACCTCCATGAAGCCGATGGATCCCCATCGGATGACTCCGAAAACACCATAAAAATAGCGAGCCCTTATGCTGCACCGGAGAATATAAATAAAAATGGATCAAGAAGGAAAAAAAAGCGCTTGCAAACAATGCCTCCCACCAGGCTTCCCTCGTCCTTCTCCTTTCATCACATTCTGCGTATGCAGCGAAGAGTGGCAGCGGAATGCCGTTTTCATGCATGGAAATCAACAGGGGGAATGTCTATCATGAAGCTCATAGTTTTTGTTTCAAAAGAGGAGGAAAAATATCTCATTACGAGATTATTATTAAAGTATTCTACCGATTGAGGTTGGTTTCCATGGAGTGCTTAAAAAGAATTCCTAGAGCCTTCCCTTACATCATGCAATTCCCTCTTCCATTCACAATAAGGGCTACTCCCTTTAATTCTATCTAAAAAAAACCTATTCTTTTCCTTACTGATTCACGCAGCTATACGTAGTAGCTTCCAAAATCACGAGGGAAAATGATGTAATTGCTTGATGTAAAAACGGAACTCGAAAAGTCGTTTTCTTCCCATCTCGGCTAGCGCTTTTAGGATCTACATATTATTATAGTATTCTAGCGATTAAAGTAGGTTTCAATGGAGTACTAAAGAAGTGATCTGGGAGCCTCCCTTTCCCTACAGCGCTGCCTTCTTCAATGCACAATAAGACCTACTACCTTTCATTCTATCTAAAAATCCTATTCTTTTCCTTCCCCTCCCTCGTTTACCTAACATTCTTCCCTCTAACACTGTTTTCAACATCCCCTAACCGCTAAGCACTAACTCCCTCCATACCTTCTGTCTCCTCCGTATCTCATCTAAAAGCTGCCTCCACTCATCCACCATGTCCAGCACTTCGTCGTTCCTCCTCCTCTCCGTCCACTTCACCTTCTCCATTCTTCGCCACACCCAAATCTCGAATGCCTACAATCTTCTCTCGTATGGTAAATTAAAATTTATTTGTAAAATCCTGGAATTAAAACCCATAAAAATAACCTGTTTGGGGCTTAAGCTCATACAATCGTTAAACATCATCATCAACAGTAATCAATCCTAAGATTGGTTTTGACACAGTTGTACTTTCATTTCTCCATCTATTGGCAAATTTTTTAACACCTAAATAATTCACTTATTTAAATTCTTTATCCCGTGCTCCGCTTATCTAATCCGTAGTCTACCTCTGCCGTACTTCCTTTCGTGTATCTCCACAACAATTCTTACTATTCAATGGTGTCTGCAGATTTGACCGATTAAAATGTCTTTTTCCTCAGGTTTTCGAGACTTCTCTACTACTCTTCCTAGAAATTAAGGATTTAAGTGTGGCTGTTAAAATAAAAACCTTGCACGTTAAAATTTATTTATCAAGATATGCATAATAAAACAATAAAATTCTTTAAAAAGGCATCATAGAGCACAGGGCTAAAAGACATTCGTATGTATTAGCGTTATGATATCAACGACAATTTACTCGATCTCTACAGTGATGCTGATTAAATAACAAATATTTTAAAGTGTTTGATCATGGTGAACTCAACTTCATCTCGACAGAAAACTATTCAAATCATATATTAATGTTCATTTAAATCGGCAAATGATTAAAACTAAATGGTAACGAATTTTTTATCAAGACAGAAAGTAAGGACAATATCGCTCAGAATTATGAGAATGTTTTCAATAGGCGAGGAGATGACCTTCACCAGCGCAGCCGCATCACCTTTTAATTCTGCACGTATTAAGGCAGCAGAGAATTTTTCTCGATGTCAAATAATTCTGGTTATTTACTGATGGAGCTATTTCCTTAAAAAATAATACCCGGAATACTTTTTAAATATTCAATCTCCCGTTTCACGGGTGAATGCTATAAACAACTAAGACGAAGATAAAGGAACGATGCTTCCAAATACATTGAATAAAATACGGTAAAAATAAAAATCAGTCCTTTTGATTCAAAAATCATTTGTAAAACGTGACTTTTTAAAGAGTTATTCGCTGTTCCAGTCGAAAATTAACAGGATATGTAGGCAACTGAAAACAATCGCATATTTCGTTTATTGATAAAATCTGATCTATTTTTATTCTTTAGGGTCACGTGTTATCACTTTTGATGTTGATGACTACATTATGAATAAATATAAATGCCGGATTTAGTCTCAAATGAAAACCTTAAGCATAACTCACCAGCAAGAAAATCGAAACTCACGACCCTTGAATCTGTTTTCCCAATGAAACAATGCAATCTCATTCCAATCTTCATTTATTCCAGTTAACATAACACACCCGACGTTTGGACTGGAAAATAAAAAAAAATTGTTGAGGTCGATGAGGCGAAAAAAGAATTCTCCGAGATCAAATTGCGAAATATCAGCTCATAAAGTTAACTCAATATGAACGCGAAGAACAAGGACGCAAAGGGTGAAGATATGAATGCGCTTTCAAATTGGAATCAAATGAGCGGAAAGGAGCGTATCGTAATTCAAACGAGGGGCGAAGTGCCAGCGATGTTTTCGAGTCCCTTCGTCCGGCTCTGCAGGAGTTGAGAGGAGTGCTCTCGGAAATATTATTATGGACTGGGAAGGATCTCGCACGTGGCGATAAAATCGTTCTGACGTAGGTACTCTATCCCAGGTACCTCCACACAAAGTTCAGCATTAAACTAGCATGCTAACACTAAACACAGGGGCGGATCCAGGATTTCTTTCTGGGGGGGGGGGGGAACAAGCAAGGCCGTGTCCAAGATTTTGTTCTAGGGGGGGCACAAGGATGCCCCGTAAAACAAAACGAACACAATGATAACGGGACCGCATTAAAACTCTTGCATATTTTTCAAGGGTCTTGGGGGGCACGTGCCCCCGTGCCCACCCCCCTAGATCCGCCTATGCCAACACGTTCCACATATAAGATAATATAAGACATTAATTAACCATTAATAATGACCATGATAAGATACAAGTAGAAATTCAACGTAGAAAAAGATGTCAGGTGAAATTTACTAAGGCGGCTGATTTTATCCAATCTATGCCTTTGTCAATGTTTCTTAACTTTCTTCAAAATTCATGGTATTACCTTTTCCCATGCATTATAGGTTTTTGTTTGATGAGTTACATGAAAACTAGGATTACCGGTCTTGACACCCCTCCTAGAACTATGAATGGAGTCATTTTGACTCCTACCCGCCCCCACCGCTTCCGTTTTCTCCTGCGGCAGTGCTACACAATCTCTGGCGACATATTGAGATGTCTAGCTGTTCATGCGACATTGTGGCGGCCAATAGGGTAGTTTCCTTCATCAAAAAAAACGTAAGGCATTGATTGCGATTCGTTACCCACCGTTAGTGTATTCATTATATACAAATTATTTGGTTTTAGAAATCCCAGTTTAGACGAATGGCAATGGTCAATTTTAACCTCATTTGAAAAAGGACTGATTGGGGCCCATGCGATGCCACTCCACGTGACGTCACAGGGACCTAGTTTCTATACGAGTAGATTGGAGTTTTACATCAACTGAGATTACCAATGCATGCATCAGGCACAGAGCTCAGGGAAACATGTCTTAATAATCACTGCCTATGGTCGGAAAGTTTCCTTTGCGTGATAAGGCATTAATAATCCTTATTTAAGACAAGCGCTACCAGCTAGCAGGGTACTCTGCTACCTGCTAGCAGTCTGCATCGCAGCAGCACACATACCCTCGCACCAAGGTCACCTGACACGGCGACAGCGGGATCCAGAATGACATCACACGGGGTTTCCCCAGCATTCATAGTTAGCCGTCGCGTTTTCGCGCCCTTGAAAATTTTCACTTTTCATTCAATGGCGCGCAATAGATATCGTGATTTAAAAATCTAAAAGCGTAAAATGCGTACTCCAGGAGTATTTATCTTTCGATTTAGGCAATAAAAAATAATAGGAAAGCACCCTATTGTTTATTTTTTGCAGTTTATGTCTGCATTTATTTATACACTGCTTTAGTTTTCGTTTTTGTTTATAATTTCAATATTTCAGTCATGGTTTTAACAAAAAAATGATATTTTATTCAAATGCATTGTTCGACAGTATAGCTTTGAAATTCTTATTTCTCGAATGTTATGTTGTTTTAATGGGATTTTCACTGAGGAATTGGATAAAACAGAAAAACATAAAATTTTCACCATATATTATTATCATGTTTATGTGATAAATAATATTACGTAGCCTACATAGAAAGTGGAGAGATAATTAAAAAAATTAAAATATATTTTTATTACGGTTGGTACCTCCTCTAATTGATAGTCTCACGGTAAATTTTGAAAAATGTGTACTATTTTTTTCTAAAACTCTTTTTATCGCATAGCCTTAGTATATGTCAAAAATGATTAAAAGTCACTGAGTGTTCGGCCGAAATTCGTAAAGTATTAGTCAGAGCAGAGTCATAAAAATCCCAACGATTCAAAATGACTCCATCTGTAGTTCTAGTGTTAAAGTAAAACTGGGTGGTAACACGTTTACCTAGCAAGAAATCATGCCTAGGGAAATAGTTGACCACGAAATTGGTAATCAGTGTCCATGTGGCCCCTTTGCCGCCACATTTTGTAGGGCATGAAAACCTCTCTTGTTTCATCCCTCCTATGTAAAAGTTATGGCCTTGTCACTATTACGGCCACAAAAATAAAAATTAATTTGAAAATAAAATATTAAAAACCATTAAAATCAATTTCATAGCATGGTATGTTGAGGTGAGTGAGGTGTTCGTTACAATTTTTTATTTTAAAGCATTCATTTCTATTTATGATAGAGAATAAATACTTTTTTAATCATGAACATGAATAAATAAAAGAAACAGATGGAGGGCAACAGCGTGGTTTGAGAGATTGTAAATGATACATCACAATTCAAGTATAATTTTCTAATAACTTCACCTTCCTTCCTTCACCTTCACCTTTCCTCCAAAAAGACCTAATCTAAGCACATAACGTGGTTACTTATTGTTACTTATTGATATTTATATGGGATTTGCGATAACCCCGAGAAGTTCCTCTCCAAAAATACCACCTCTCTTCTTCGCCACGCGTACCCCGAAATACTTTCAAACTAAAAAATAAGAAAAAAATCGTATATTCCGAAAGTAAAACCCGCGCGGATAAAATTTTCTCCTGATCTTTGCTCACTATCTACTTTCCTGGCGCTAATGTCCTACATGATACCCTGAAGGACTTGTACCCCATTCTTTCTAACCACGAATCTACCCCGCAGATTTTCCCTTCAACTTCAACACGGATCAACTATAAGAGATCACCAACTCTGAGCGCCATTTTCAAAGCCACCCGCCCTCTTAAAAAATGTCACCAAGTCACCACCACCCCGCCCTCACCGTGCAACCCTACCAGAGGTAAAACCTGTAAGATATTCTCTCCACCCCCAGCATCTTTCCTCTTCCCCTTTCCTTAAATGCCTCTTGATATTTCCCTACACCACCTGTACTTCCACCACTTCATTTACGTCCTTCATTGCAACTGCTGCCCCGCTTTCTGTGTAGGCAAATGCACCGCCCATCTTAACCTCAGACTACATAATCCTGTTGTCCGTCATCCCCCCATGCATATCTCCCAGTACCCACACATTCTTTGTCCCACGACTCCCTCTTAAATGAATGCTTCAAAGTATCAGTAATAGCATCCCTCTCCCCCCATGACTCCGCCCTCAACCTCCCTCAAACGCTCTATTTGACGAGTGTTACACAGTTACAAAGGGGGAATATTGACCTCCCTCCCCCGTCTACCACCCCCTGAGAGCTGAAGGCCCTGGAGTAGGCGTGCATTTGGGCTTTCCGTGCGTTTTCTGCACCAGGGTTCAACAGCGCCCACTAAAGCGCCACCCATCCCCGTCAACCGTTTTTCCTCCTCTCTCCATCTTTGCCCTCTCGTTTGCACCCTTCCTTCTACCCTCACTCTTCTTCCTCTTCTCATTTGAGAAAGATTGGCTGCGTCCCATCGAAAATTCGAAAGAAATAACTATTCTTCGTCAGTTCCCTTCTTTTATTTTTCCTTTATTACGAACTGTTTTTATGTGTCTACCAAGGCACATAGGCAAGGAGAAGCAAGCTTAATATATTCATTTATAATGCTCGTGTGTGTGTATAAATAAATAAATGTACCTATACATAATTTATATTTATTTTTTATTTACACACACACAATAAAGTCAGAAATGATGCAAGTAGCACAAAATAATAGTTCACTGGCCAGTCATTATCAATAGGAACAGAAGCACATGAGAGGAAAAAACTCTCACATGGGGAAAAATGTCTCTCTGGAGCCTTCGACGCATCTCCTTCATTTTAAACATCAAAGAGGAAACTGGTAGGATATAAGGGAGGCATGGTCAAGGAAAATGTTGGACGAGGGAAGGGGAGAGGTGATGAGGTGGTGGGGGGTTAGCAGGCCACATTTAAGCTACGTGGGTTACATGCCTGTAATCAAATAACATATGATAAAGTAACATCCGACATAAATTTGCCATTTCGATAATTTATAGGGCGCAACGAAAAATATTTGCACGGTAGACAAATTTCAAAGAATCCGAGTTCAAGAACTGGACTTGAAGCCTCATATGTGATGCAAATCACAACTGATACTTGCACTGCTGTAGATTACCCTTAGGCCCTTATTAGACGAGGTAGCCAGGCGACGTCGCCAGCGACGAAACTGGTTACTCAGCTTGTCATGGGTCACTGATTCTTGTGGATGTTATTACACTAGGTTGCCAGGCCACTCGGTCAGTACACCTCGCTTGGTACTGCTCACTGTTGTGTTGTGTTCTGTTGTGAGTGGGTGAGATGTTCAGTATGTCCACGGCAATTGAGAAAATGTCTACATCTTCTGATTCAGTCGAAGGAATACGCGGAGAGAAGAAGAAAAAAGAAGAGACACCGAAAGACGATCAAAAGAAAAAGCATGAAGAGCTCATGAAAAAGTGCCAGAAGTTGGGTGACACAAAATTAAACACTTTAGACTTTATTAGTGAAATCGAAAAACACCCTTGTATTTGGAATTTGTATTTGCTGTAGAGGAGTAACAAACACGTTTAATTGAGTGGGTGGAATGAAATATATATACCGCTTTTAAAACGCACTCCATTATAGTTCACAGCAAACTGAGAGAAAATGGAAAAATTCTGGCTACTGAACTGGCTACATAACTGGCCCCTAGGTTTGGTAGCCAGTGCGTTGCCAGCTACTGTCGCTGGCGACGTCGCTGGCTACCTCGTCTAAAACATGAGATTATGTGATATGTAGATAGGAGTTAGAGGAGGCTGAGCAGGGAAGGGAGTTGAGAAAGTGGTAGGAAAACCTAGGAACATTTACTTTGTGGCAGAAGTATTCCCTTTCTCCCATCGTGATGTCACGGAGCGAGTCAGCGCCGGGTAATGGAGCGAGGGCAAACGAGGCGAAATACAAGACGACTGCTCCCATCTCGCGCCGTTGGCTTGCCTGCAAAATGAATGGTCATGGAAATGGGGGAATAAGCCTCGCGCCGACGACGCCTCTGCCACCGAGCTCCCCTCCTCCCTCAGCCATCCAACTTCCTCACATCCCGCCGCAATTTTATACTGAATTTCCTGAGAATTCATCCCGCTTCAACTCATCTTCCTGCCTTCGCATTCATCCGCATTTGGAAGGCAAGCAGGAATATGGAGTTTAATTTTCACTGACGCACTGCCCAAAATACAGTGATTGAGGCTTTTTTATGGACTTGTATCTGTACTAATGGCATGCGCAGAAATAGCAATAAAATAGCAATACGCACCTCTGTGCCTTCAAATTCATCGGCCAATTGAAATTTGAAATGTAAGTGATGGCCTGGAAAGAAATCCAACATCTCCCAAAGTGCGTACATTGAGGCATTACTTGACGATTTTTGTGGGATGTCATGTTTTTCGCAGATATAGCATCAAATATGAATCACTACATTATATCTTTTCGATGTTTTGAAGTACCTACATCTAATTAAAATCAAAAAAGACAACGCATTTTGACCATTTGGATACAAGTATTGAGGAAATTGTAAAACAAGATCAATTTATTCATTTCCCTCATTATGATTAAATGAAGATCGTAGCCAACGGGGGAGAGAAATGAAAAGGTTTTAAAACACCCCAAAATATTGAGTATTACAGCTTTGAGAGTCACCCTCTTAGTTTGGCGAGCCGATATATCGGCTCATACGTAGTCCAATATTTAATTTGCTGTACCTTACTATATTAGATCCACATTTCAGTAAACGTAAAAATAGTTTGCCAATATAAACCAGTTTAACCTCATCATTAACAAAAAACCACACATGGATATGTAGTAAAATAGCTTTCTATTGTTACTTTTCCTAGTTGCTACGTTTCATTAATATACCCTCCGCATTTCTTGCCAGTGCACCAGGAAGAAGGATATTTAGCACTAAGAAAGAGGGTTAAGTATTTACCCATGAAATATACCACTTGCGAAAAAGTAATCAATTCCACCGATCTCTAAGTGAACCCCCATTTCAATTTTTTCCGGGTACGACCTTAAACAAGAGGTGTAATAGACTAATTAGTAAACTTTAAAATATCTTCAGCGTGATATTCTGGTATTTCAAAGCTTCATTGTTCAAACTTCTCGCCTGTAACAAAAACAAAAAGTGATAGGTAAGGTAGATGAATGCAGTTGATAGATAGACTGAAAAGAATCCTCCATTAGAGTCGAAAAATAATTATTTTTATGTCTCATCCCTTGCAGCCTGAGGTCGGATTCTCCTTCTTGCTATTGGGTCCCTTCTAAATATAACAGCAACAGTGGATAACCTCTATCAGGAAATGAGCTCTGAACTAGAATTTTGAAATGAGATTTTATTTGAAACGTAGAAGAAGGGACCTAATAGCAACAAGGAGAATCCGACCTCAGGCCGCAAGGGATGAGACATAAAAATAATTATTTTTCGACTCTAATGGAGGATTTTTTTCAGTTTATCTATCAACTGCATTCATCTACCTTGCCTCTCACTTTTTGTTTTTGTTACAGGAGAGATATTTGAACAATGAAGCTTTGAAATACCAGAACATCACGCTGAAGACATTTTAAAGTTTACTAATTAGTTTTTTATACCTCTTGTTTGAGGTCGCACCCGGAAAAAATTGTAATGGGGGTTCACTTAGAGATCGGTGGAATTGATTAATTTTTCAAAAGTGGTATATTTCATGGGTATATACTTAACCCTCTTTCTTAGTGCTAAATATCCTTCTTCCTGGTTCACTAGCGAGAAATGCGGAGGGTATTTTAATGAAATGTAGCAACTAGGAAAAGTAACAATAGAAAGCTATTTTATTACATGTCCATGTGCGGTTTTTTGTTAATGATGAGGTTAGACTGGTTTATATTGACAAAGTCCCAGATTTTACCCAATCCCAAGTCATGAAAATGTCAGCGATTTACCCGCCCCCACCGCGTCCGTTTTTTCCTGCGGCAGTGCTCCACAATCACTGGCGACATATTGAGATGTCTAGCTACTCAGGCGATATTGTGGCGGCCAATTAGAGCGCAGGGAATCACGAGACGGAGAAGTCTTCTAGGTGGAGGGTAGTCGGGAATAGAAACGGTCAAAGACGCAAATAATAACTCCAAGGTGACTCAACTTCCTGCTGTTCCGTGTATTGCCAGGAATAACACCCGGGACGAGGACTTACGCACAAATATATTGATTTTCTTTGTTCCTCAATTGGGTTAAGTTACGCTGTCCTCATACCAGCAAAACACTGTTGTTGCGGAAATTACTATGCTTTTTAGACGATGCGTGGCCGAAACCACATTTCGAATATTATTAGAGTATATGCTCAATGAGCCGCAGAAAAGTCGTGAGTAAAAATCCAGAAATAGGTAAGTATAACGTCCAAGACAAAACGTTTTACATGACCGGAATCGACAAGTAGGCATGCTACGTTAATGCGAATGCACAAGACAATGCCCTGCCATTATAAGGAACTAGAGTAATTTCCCGTACGGTCAATTAATGAGAGCAACGCAAGGAACCACATAAAGGCTAAGTATTTAAATGCCTGTGTCAAGTAAAGTAACTTCAAAAAACCTGAATTAGACAATAGAAGTGAATACAAAGAGCTGGCACACCAAATGGTGGAAAAAATTCGTATAAAAATCGCGCGAAAAAATTTCCTGCACACCTCAAATAGAACCGCATATCCACATCGAATTTTTCATTAAAATAATATGTTGCGAGCATGGCTCTATTTCCAGGTCAGGCGAACGTGTTCTCACAGAAATTCACCTGTATCTTAGATTGCAGTTAAGGTAGCCGAGTTGGCGCGGTAGCTAAAATGGAAATATGTGAACCAAATTCTTAAGATTTACTTATCGCGTGAAAGAACGCAGCCGAGCTAAATGAATAAAAGTGATGATGTCATTTTGTGAACGAACACTCGAGACCGGAAAAAGGAGAGAAGAGAAGCGGAGACTTACCCCATCCCCTGCGAAGGAAGCACAGCGGGCATCAAACGTTGACACACGGAAAGATGGTTTTCATTAGGATGAGTAGACGAAGCAACTGATTGATCCAATGGCAAGTAGATGCATGGAAACACCGGGAAGAAATCACATAGGAATAGGGGTCCCCGGTATTTGGTGGCCAAGGGCGAACACTTGAATGCAGCAATCTGCAACTGAAATAAAGTTGGAAAGTTTGCGTATAAGGAAATGAAACTTACTCGTTTTATTCAATGATTTGTGGCACAAATGAATAATAGTGGGTTTAAATATAAATTATTTTGATTATAAACATTAAACAGCATAAAAATGTGAAAATTAAACGTGGTGATTTTCGTGTATAGTTAGAGGAAGGATCTAATTCATTAAATTTCCTTCTAAATACGTTCATAATACAATTGATAATAGCCGGCGTAACTTGGTGGAAATACTTTATCGTAGAATTTTGAGAAATAAAAACTTGGTTTCATCCACATGGCGATTCATTGTGACCGACCATGGTTTCGTTACAGCGTGACATTATCAAGTACATATTGATAATGTTACGCTGTAGGACGGAAGTGGCGGATCTATGAGGGGGGTCAGGGGGGGACCTTAATTTACACTAGATAGAATTGTAATTTTTTTCGGACCTCCACTACTGCTGGGAGGTTACCCCCTACTTAACACCCACCTTGGCCCTATCCTGGATCCGCCCCTGGCTGTAGGTAAACCATGTTCGGTCACAATACATCCCTATGTGAAAAATTCGAGTTTTTATTTCTCTAATTCCTATAAGTCAATAATACTGTCCGAAATAGCATTAAAGGTAAAGATATCAATATGCTCAGTTATAACTAAGTGAAAGTATGTTTGCATGGAGAAATGAATGCAATTCAAGTTGATTTAATAATTTAAGCAGCTATTTTTCCCTTGTTTTAATTTTATCAAACATTTGAAATAAAATCTTTTAAATAATGAAAAATTAAAGATTGAAGGAATCGATCAAAGGTGTCAAAGAAAGGTAAAGTATATTTTTGCTTGCTAAGTAGTTCGAAGACAAAAAATAATGAAAAAATATAATTCAATTAAACATTTATAACTAACGGATAAGGGAAAACTTAGTCTACGTTCCGCTAGGCCACTAGAACACTCTCTAATGCAGATGTTTTATGCTTGAAGAAAAGCTATTCAGAGTCATCTTACATGGCATATAATAGCTAAGAGCTTCAAGACCTTCATCATTTTACGAACACACATTCAAGAGCAAAGATAAATATTGCCCCCAGAAAGTGGGAGATGCAATGGATGAGGGTATACAGCAAAATTTTAATAAGAACTTTACGCACGCTTGTAGAAATAAGGGGCCATCACATTCAGCGAAAAAAATTATCTTAAATATTTTTTTCATTCGGCTAGGCGCTAGATGAATTTTCTCTCTACCGAGGAGACGCTCAAGAAAGGCTTGAAAATGAATCCGTCGATTACACGGTCGTGGAAGATCTTTGAAAATGCAGGATAAGGTGACGGTCACTTTTTCTGGAAGGGATGATGAAATTTGGCATCCTTCTATTACGTGAGTAAAAAGGAATACGCTTAATGAAAAGAATCTCGAAAAGATGAGCCAATCTTAGACCATGGATAAATTATGACCAGGGTAAGGAATTCTTGCGGGGTTAAGAAGGCGGGATAAATATTTGGATGAACATGTCTGGCGCAGGCAATAAGTGAAAGTCAGGGTAAATGGTGGCAAGTTCATGCTTTAATTAAAAGGGGAGAAAACCCAGGGAGCGGTAGGAGCTCATTACCTCAAAGAGATAAACATGAACTGGAGAATATTGGCGGACTCCTTCCAACGAAGTAGTATGTATGAAGCAGGTGAAAGGTTAATATCGCACCAAAGGGGAACCAGAGCCCTGATGATAATGAGTACGCGAGAAGTTAAAAAGGGAAAACAGCGAATTTCGATTTTGGGAGCATCAAAATTTAACTCCCCGCTTTGTTTGCAGAAGCAAGCACATTCTCGTTTGAACTTAATCATAGATTTTGCAACTGCAACGTATTCTTTCGTAAAAATTCCGTAATGAACTGCAATTTGTCGATGGTGAATAAACTAAAAGCACCACCTTCGCCTCTCAGATGGTATAAAGCTCTCTCAACGAAGATAAAACTTCCTAGCAAATATTAAAATGAGGCACAAGCTAATTATGCAAAGATGTAGCAAACACCATCAAAAATACCCACTTACTTCCCAACATTTCCCCATTTCGCACTGCTCATAAATGTCTTGAACTTTCTACATTATAGTCTTCCAGCAACGCTTAAAATGTAGTTCTTGGATAGTCTTCTTGTGGTGGCTGAAAATCTTATGCCTTTATTTCACGCATAACTGAAAGTAAATACTTTTATCATTAGGATACAATGCATAAATATGAACCAATAATGATAATGATAAAAACGTAAGAAGCAAAATGATTACTGCATATGTGTAGTGCTGTAGCTTGCGACCCTTTAACATATACGCTAATTGTTTTCAAAGCAACCTGAAACTGAACGAGTAGGTAAGCTGGGAGAGCGGTGTTGAGGGCTGAAGTAGGCCAATCTTATGTCTGCAGTGCTTTGAATGAATGAGCGGAAAAGCGTATTTTGAAGAGAAGTATAAGGATGAAAGTTCAGCAGATTTAGTGATGGTAATCAGCGGGAATGCAAATGGTCACCTATTTATCAGGAGTAGTAACGGAAGTAATGGGGTGACCTCATAAAATTAAAAAGGTAATTTTTTTTACAAGTTTAGATAAGTAAGTTATAGTTATTAACATATGCCAAATATGATTTCATAATTCTCAATATTCTTGTTGCTAGAGAGCTTCAAACTTCGCAAAAATTACTAAATTCTATCGCGCTACAAAAACGCCCTGTGACGTCAGAATGCGAGTAAGCAGACTCACTCCATGGCAATAACAAAACAGTAACGACGGTAACAAACATCTACGATGATACTGATTCATAACTTAAAGGGCGTGTGGAAACAGTTGTGAATAGTTTAAAAGTTTTTACGGTACTTGTATTGCGCAATGTTTGACTCCGACTTCGTAAAGACGCATTCTGGGAACATTCTGAAGGTAGATTAATTCATGGCCGCTTGTTTCTTCTCCAGTAATGAAGATTTCTCGGCGCGGAGGTGAGAAGCCGCGAAATAGAATTGTAACATAAATTAAATCAATAATTACGTTCGCTAGTAATCTAAAGCTTGGTTTTTCTCTCATTTAACTATTGTCATTTGCTCATTGCTTTTAATGTGTAATTGGTGCAATATTCGAATATGTGAAGTTAACGTTTTGGAGAAATACAACGGATCATATTTTACGCCGATTTACTAAGCATTCATAAAGTCTGGAAGAGAGAAATACGGTGTTTCAGCATTTTGTTAGGTTCAAGTGTAAATAAATTTGAGCGTTTGCACTTTTGGGGCTAAGGAGACACCAGAACATTAAGTAAGAACAATAATCTCACACTGTGGAAATCGCCGTGGATGAGGAGGATGAAAAAGTAATAAGCTATTGGTCAAGATTGTGCTGAATCTTCCAGTATGAATACATTCTTTAAACCTGTCAATTATTCAGGATAAATATTTCATATGACTGATGATGGAAATAACATACAAAAAATTAATTATATAGAGAGATACATAGGTTTTTATAAAACTGGGACAAATACTCTACTGGCACCACGTAAACCTATTGTTTGCTGGACTCTGATGTCACGCTCAGCCAACATGGTAATGGGTCATTTTGAGCGCAAGATTAGTATGCGAATTTCAAATTGGAATTTTACGAATAATGCGCAGGTTAGAGAGGAACCGATTTCACTGTAATTTTCAGCGCGAAGGATATATTTTTACGGCATAATCATCCATTTTCAGTGGAATTTCCCATTTGGGTAGTTTACAGGTTCGGATTTAGAAGTCAAGATATAAATTTAATTGGAAGGGCAGATACTTTGTGGAACTGCACCTGCTCGACCTCTCCCAGCTAATGGGGAAAAAACCCTCTGAGCACCTGAAGACAGTCACCATCACCTCCTCCTCTAAGTCAACTCAGAACAACGGTAGGTTTAACCCTTAACCGGTTACGTGCGGTCTGAGAGACCGCTGCGTTTCCAAAATTATGAATATTTTCAAAATTAATATTTCAAAATACCTATAATCCTCGGAAGCGTCATAATGCTGTACAATACGGACATCATCATCAATAGTCAACAATCCTAAGATTGGTTTGACGCAGCTCTCCATTTCTCTCTCCTATCCGCTAATCTCTTCATAGCTACATATTTCTTTTCTTTTACATCCTTTATATAACCTGTCCTATATAACTCATTCGGGGCCGTCCCTTGCCCTTTTCCCCTTCCACTTGTCCTTCAACGATTGTCTTCATCAGACCATCGTGCCCCAAAATGTGTCCAACTAAGTTGTCCCTTCTTCTGCTTAATGTTTTTAGGAGGCTTCTCTTTTCTCCCACTCTCCTTAGCACTTCCTGGTTACTCACACGGTCAATCCATTTTATCTTCATCATTCTTCGGTAGCACCACATTTCGAATGCTTCTACTCTTGACTCTTGACAGTCAAGTTAAGAGTGGAAGCATTCGAAATACGGACAAAGCGCTCTTAAAATTTAACGTTCTTATTATTTATTCCTGAAAATTTGCATCTGAATTTGAATAGCGGTCTGTGGGACCTCACGTCACTAAATTGGAAAAACCGATGAACATAATGCTGGTGGAAATGATTCAAAAGTTATTAAAAACAATTCCTAGTGACTTTTCAATAATAATAATAATAATAAATAATTTTTAAGGAAGAATTTTTAATTGCATAACGTGGATATTTAAGTTTTCAATTAAAAAAGTACTATAGTAAAAATAATAACTCAAGTGTTTTTATATCAGTTTTTTGATCCTGTTTCAAGTTACAATTTTTACTGAAAAATATGGTTTGTATTGGGAATGCCAAATGTTAAATATAAGTTTTATAATAGTTGAGAAGTCAATGAAACATTAAACTAAGCAATAAAAATGACTTTTCAACGTTTTACGAATTTTTGTTTTATTGCGGTCTCCCAGACCGCACGTCACTGGTAGTGTAACAAGAATTGCACGTCACTGGTTAAGGGTGAAAATTCATCACACTCCAACCCGCAACTCTCTTCCCCACCCTTAGAAAGCAAGGATTGGATAATTATCACCTTCCACCCCTAAATTCTCTTTTTTTGTGGGTGTGAGCAAGTGTCCATTTATTCTGGAATGGTTAACTTTTTTGGCTAGTCTTGGATAATGCTGCAGTGCAGTGAAACATGTCGACTCTGTTGAAATAAAGTTTTTATGTGAAAAGTTCAAAGTACCATTCTTTATTCTTAATTAAAGATGCATTTATCATACAGTTCATTCGCATTTGCAACTAGGAATACGCGAAATTTATTCATTGACAACGTGAAGTTAGATAAAGCTGCTCAATATTCTAGAGGAAGTGGAAGACAGATAAGGTAAAATAGTGGCATCAAAATCCATTACTGTTTACCTCGCATATTTTGCTTTTTTTACTCGATTATTTCCTTACAAAACCGCTAGTTGTTTGTAATATGCGTGACAAAGTTCTTAACATGCTTACATGGATATTTTTGATATTAATATCAAATGCAGTATCATATTTACCTATGAATTAGAATTTCTTAATTGCTACAGCTGTTTTAAAACCCAACAATTTTTCAGCCAAGACTCTGGATACCACTGCTATAAACTATTTTGTACCAGGAAGAAATTGATAAACTTACCTTTCTGATTACCAAATTAGCGTCAACGCAACATATTACTAAATATTATTCTCTTCGAATAAGGCATTCAAAATATTACGTTAGCTTGCTTAACGTTAAGTTGCTTTTTTAATGATGAAATACGGATATTAGGTACCGGAAAAATAAATTCAAAAATATACTTTTTAAAATACGATGACATCATTTCAACAACAAGCCGAATTCATTAATATCACCCTGTTCATCGAATAATAAGCATTGCAAAGTAAAGATTTTGAAAGGCTGTAGTTTGGGTGTACATAGAGGCTGAGGGATATAGTTGGCTATAGCTAGGCTAGGCTATAGCTAGTTGCAATGCATAAAACGTGTGCAGTCAGAGCTGTTTCATTCTTAGGCCATCAGAGAAAACCTTATCAACAAAATAGGATACGGAGATGTGTGTTTCCGCAGATCAAGAATATTAATGAATAAAGATAAGAAAGAAAGAATATTTTTGAGGATTTAAAGAGAAAATATAATTGAATAACACAAAACGACACCATTTTGCAATAAAATCAAGTGAATATATTTAAAATGATTTTTATGCACGATTTTTGCCTAGCAATTAAAAATTCATTGTATTCTAAATATTAAGACTAAAAAAATAGCAGTTATAATAAGAAGTTATTAAATCAGTTGTTCGCCGGGTATGTGTTAAATCTTACATAGTTAGGTTACTGTTTTGTCTTCAATTCTATATCATGGCCTAATGCATCTGTAGCATGTATTTTAGTGGCTGATAAACTATATATATTGAAAATTGAACATGAGATGAAATAAGCTTTTTAATATTAACAGTACCTAGCATGCAGATTCTTGATTACTCTATGAAACACCCAATTGATACATAATTACATACAGACTGTATTAATATTCGTTAATAAGTCAACAACCCAAAATTGTTCTGACGCAGCTCTCCATTCCTCTCTCCTATCCGCTTGCCTATTGATAGCTACGCATTTCTTCTAAATACAATGAGGGACAATTATGGAAATGGTTTGATTGAAAACGAAGACAAATTCAAAAGATGGAAAAAATACTTGGAATAAATATACAACGGCAGCAAACTAAGCTGAAACCTTTCGATGAGGAACGTGAGTTAGAAAAGGATGCCATGGGAGCTGGCTGGCAAACGGAATTTGAGGCTGCTATAAGAGATCTGAGAATAAACATAGGATAAACGGCAAACATCAACCAAGGGAAACATAAGCTTGAAGAGACGAAAGAGTTTTCTTACCCAGGAAGCCGAATAGGGTGATTTCCTATTATTTTTTTATTGCCTAAATCGAAAGATTATTACTCCTGGAGTACGCATTTCACGCTTTTAGTTTTTTAAATGACGATATCTATTTTTCGCGATTAAATGAAATGTGAAAAATTTCAAGCGCGCGAAAACGAGACGGCTAAGATTGAATGATGGGAAAAGCCCGTGTGACGTCAGTCTGCTTCCCGCTGCCGCATTGTGAGGTGACCTTGGGGTGAGGCTTGAGCGCTGATACGACGCATGATGCTAGCAGGTAGCTGAGCACCCTGCTAGCAGGTAGCGCTTGGCTTAAATAAGGATTATTAATACCTTATCAAACGAAGGAAACTTTCCGACCATAGGCAGTTTTAATAGGTGATTATTAAGAGATGTTTCCCTGAAGTCTGTGCCTCATGCACGCATTGGTAATCTCAGACTAAACTGTAATGTAAAGATGTAAAACTCCTATGTACTCGTATAGAAACTAGGTCCCTGTGACGTCACGTGGAGTGGCATCGCATGGGCGCCAATCTGGCGTTTTTCAAATGCGGTTAAAATTGACCATTGCCATTCGTCTAAACTGGGATTTACTGGGATATAAAACCCACGAGGGACGAAGGAAGAAATAATTAGTTAGTAGTATAACGCAGGCGAAGAAGGCTTTTTACAAAGAGAAAAATCGTCTTAAAGCTGAGAATAGAATCATAAAAGTATGGAAACAATTCATCAGGTGCTACAAATGGAGCATGTTTCTCTTTGCAAGCGAGGCCTACTCGTTGTCAGCAGCAGAGAAGTCAAGAGTGGAAGCATTCAAAATGTGGTACTGCCGAAGAATGATGAAGATAAAATGGATCGACCGTGTAAGTAAGGAGGAAGCGATAAGAAGAGTGGGAGAGAAGTCTTCTAAAAACGTTGGGGAGAAGACGGAACTTATATTTAGAACAACTTTGTTGGCCACATTTTGAGGCACGATGGCCCAATGAAAATAATCGTAGAAGGAAAAGTGGAAGGGAAGAAGGGCAAAGGACGGCCTCGAATAAGTTATATAGGACAGATTATAAACAATGTTAAAGAGAAGAAATACGTAGCTACGAATAGGCTAGCGCATAGGAGATAGGAATGGAGAGCTGCGTTAGACCAATCTTAGGATTGTTGACAATTGATGATGATATGATATCTGCCAAAGAATTAGTCCCAAGAAATAGATTATATTCCAGTAGAGAGTAATGTTATGCTGAAGAGAAGACTTTCGCTCCACTGTACAAAGCTCTCTGCGATATATATTCTATAGGAAATTTACCTAGTGACTCCAAGCTTAATATAATAATACCTATTCTCAAAAAAAAGAAAGCAGAGAAATGCGAAGGTGTTAGAATCATATGGCTGACGACACGTGCGTCAAAGATAATGACAAGAATCGTCAACAGGAGAATTGATCGAAAAGCAGAATTATTCCTGGATGAGGACCCATTCGGATTTAGGAAAAGCAAGGGCAGAAGGGAAGGAATTTTGGCTTGTATGCTGCTCATTGAGATGAGAATGGAGAAAAACAAGTAAAATTTCATTGCATTTGTCGACTTGGATATGGCATTTTATAACGTAGAATGGAATTCAATGCTTAGAATTCTGAAAGAAATAAGTGAGCTGTACAATGATCGTAGACTTGTCCACAGTTTATATATAAAAACCAAATAGCTATGATAAAATGTGGACCCTATTGCGCAAAAGCAAAAACAGGATAGGGAATAAAACAAGGATTAGCACTTTCCCCCGTAATTCATAATGTTTGCGTCGAGAAAGCCACCAGCGAAATCAGTGAAAAGCCTTTGGGTATCAATTTACTCAGAGAAATAATTAGTATGCACTACGACTTGTCGACATATCTAGTTTTAATATTCCTTGTCGTAATACGGAATCGATAAGCATTTTCGCACACTATAAAGGGAAGTTCACTGAAGAAGAAAAGAGCTATCACGGGAGATTTGTAAAATAAATGCTCCATGTAAACCTGCCTATTCGGTGGCATATATACATATTCCGTAGCACCTTTTAAATTAATAATATATTAAAATGTCATTCTACTCAAATTTGGCTATAAACTTTTCCCTTAGTCTGTTATAGGAGAAGGTTGCCCAAATCGCAATATTTTAGAAAAAAAAAGAATTAACGCAAAAGTAAGAGACGCAATATAATTTTTTAATGCTGCTTAATATGAGGAGGAATGTCTACTTTTCTCACAATTTTTTGGAACAATGAATTCCAAGTTGAACATATGTGAAAAAATTCAATTTCAAATCCCTGCTAAAGGTGCGATTTAGGCAACCGGTTTCTCGAATCGCGCCACTGGAGGCCAAAATTAGGAGACGATGTTTCAACGACTATGAGAGGTAGAGAGGCAAGTTATTTAATGTTATTTTTTTAGATCCCTTAACAGAGCAAACATGTGCATTAAAATACCCGCAACATATGGAACAAAAAAGTTAAATAAGTCACATCTTTGACATTAACAATAGATGGTTTTTTTGCTTGATAAATAATCTGCAATAATTGAAACAAATTTTACAAGTCTTTTGTAGAAATTTATGCTTTGGAATAGCCTTTTCGCGGCAGCTTTTTAAAACTTCTTGCAACGCACAGGTGTAGAGAGACGTGGTGCGATTTGGGAGCGACTGCCATTTTATATGAAATCATTTCCACTGTCTAAACACGAGATCATACCACGCTGTTGATAGTACTAAATGAAACACAATAGACTTCAAAAATATGATATGTAGCTAAAACTACGTAAATAAAACTTATATGTTTTCAATATTCTTGTAAAAAGACGAAAGAAAAGCAGAAGAGACACTTCTTTTCTTAATACCTATGCACCAATTACACTTTTAGATTTTTAAATGACGATATCTATTTTTGCGATTAAATGAAATGTGATAATTTTCAAGCGCGCGAAAACGCGACGTCTAAGTATGAATGCTGGGAAAAGCCCGTGTGACGTCATTCTGGTTCCGGATTCAGCTGTGTGAGGCCAACTTGGTGCGAGGCTATGAGCGCCTCTACAATGCAGGTTGCTAGCAGGTAGCAGAGTACCGTGCTAGCAGGTAGCGCTTGGCTTAAATAAGGATTATTATTACCTTATCAAACGAAGGGAACTTTCCGACCTTAAAAAGTTTGAATAGGTGATTATTAAGACATGTTTGCCTGAACTCTGTGCCTCGTGCATGCATTGGTAATCTCAGACGATGTAAAACTTCTATCTACTCGTATAGAAACAGGTCCCTGTGACGTCAAGTGGAGTGGCATCGCATGGACGCCAAATTGGCCTCTTTCAAATGCGGTTAAAATTGACCATTGTCATTCGTCTAAAGTGGGATTTCTAAAACCAAATAATTTGTATATTATGAATACTCTAATGGTGGGTAACGAATCGCAATCAATGCCCTTCGTTTTCTTTGATGAAGAAAACTACCCTATTGAAGTGTGGTGTGCTTGGTGATGCAGGAAGTTCCAAATGCAGCCATTAGATTGCATACATATATAATTCATTGGTTTCTAGGATGGCGGTGCGATTTAGGCAACTCTCCCCTATACGACTATAAGTACTCTTCAGGGGAAAATACGTGAGAGGTTTCAGCAGAAAATGCTTTATATGCCAAAGATGGATTTCTCCCTCGAAAACGAATGGCAATATGATAGCGACTAGCTTCTGGAGCAAATGCTAATGGTAAGAGTGGCTGTAGCGTGCAATCAAGGCTCTGATCCGGATGAAGGGTAAAATTATGTGTTGCTCACAAAGGCGAGGGATGAACAGCAAAGAATTGGAAACAAAAGAGGGAAAAAAAGAGTGAGCGATGGGGTGGTAAAAGGGCTGTTCGGGAGAGAGAGAGAGAGAGAGAGAGAGAGAGAGAGAGCGGAGGCAGGCGGTCATTTGTTTGGAACACGCAGCCTCACGCATGCACCGATGGTCCGAAAGAATCGGTCAGCGTTGGCCGCAAAGCGCGCGCTTGGCTGGACAACATAAAGGGATGGAGGGGAGGGAATGAGGGTGGGAATGAGGGTGGGAGGACGGGGCAGCAAATCGATAGAGCAGCGGTGGGGGATTAGCCTTAAAATTTGCAGCGTGCACTATTTGCCTGTGCTCTACATATTCCACGATACACGCGACAAAAGATTTCGTCGAGAAAATTATTTTATGAAGACAATATAAATTGGGTGCAGAAGAAGCCGAGCCCGCAGCGGTAAACTTATAAAGATAAACTTCCCTGACGCCTGCTCTGCACGCCAAAGCAAAGTGCTACGATAGCAGGTCAAAGCCAAAACCCCGCCAATATTATAAACTCAGAAAGATAATATATGTATCAATGGTGGGAGCATTTGACTGATGGTCTAGCACTTATAAGCTGTCATAACAGTAATTCATAAGCTTAAATTTTAGTGCGGATTTAAAAAAGTATTTTGACAAACACAGTTGCCAGAGTGTGGAGCTACATTTACTGGTGCTAAATTTCTATCAAACCATGGATACGGCTGTGAAAAATCACATTCACTAACATGGCAAATCATTCTTTGGGACCGGCCCGCGCATTCTTTGGGACCCGCACTGACATGCTATCCAGACTCCGAAATCGATGAGTAATTACGGGATAAACATCGATGTCGTAGAGGTCTGTACAATGGCCCGAAAATCCAAATGTCAACATGCGATTCGCGGTCCAGTACATGCGCCACTATGGACAATGTTGATAACATTTTTCCTTTATATCGTGCATTTGGCAACGATATCTCTGTATTAATAAACACGCGTGGATTGCATTTTCTCATAAATGCAGAAACAATTTCGCCAACATAATTCATTTGATAAGACAATATAGCAAATTTAAACAGGTCTACCAGTATTCTACCTATTCTGCTTTATTCTTCATCCCAACTGTCTTCAATTTTAAGACATTGAAACATGAGACAAGTGTTCAGATCGAATTACGGAAAGGGTGCGAAAAGATAAGAGCAAAATTTGTACTAGCTAAAAAAGGATGAAAAGCCACTTAAGTATTTAAGGCAAAATATTGATGTTCTCTATAATAAATGCTATGCAAGCAATGCCTTCTCAATTTTTGAAGACGTTCGTCACTTTTCTATTGGAAATTTTAAATCGCTTCTGCAGCGACTATATTCCTCAATAGAAAATGCATTAAATGGATATAAAACGGAAAAGAGTCATGCAACAGACTTTTACGGGTTAATTCTTCCCACGGAGAGCGAGATAAATATTCCAGCTACTTAGTTATTATATCAACAGATCATAGAGAAGAACAGATGAGAAGACGTAAGGCAGAGGTAAGGAAGAGAATAGAGAGAATTGGGAGAGGGCAAATTTGGCACAGCAGCTAAAAAGAGGAGAGATTTTAATGAAGCTCCCAAGCCGCCCTTATCCTCATTGTTCGAAGCCAGTCCGGCACAATCCCCGACCGCTGCCGTTCACCCCCCCCCCCCCCACCCTCCCCGCACCCCTCCAGACATGAAAACCTCCCCACCCCCCCTTACCGAGACCTTTTCGTCCAGCGTAGCATCCGCTAACTCACCCTTGTCCATACCCTATTCCCGCAGGGCCGCCGCCCGTGTTCAATTCAAGATGCAAGAGACGCAAGCTCCAATCCGCTAGGCCCATGTCATTTAGCCTGATTTCTTCACGCATTACTTGTGTGAAAATTACGTTATCACACTGAAATTTACAGGATATATAGTGAATAAATTATTCTTCATTTCATTGTGTCTCAAATATTTAGAAAAACAAAATAAACCTATGAAATTACTTCGGTGAAAAGCCCGAACTTGAGAAAGAAAGCAAAGTAGACGACATATGACCGGGTAGAAGGGCGTCTCCTTGGCCAAGCTCCAGAAACATGATCCTAATTTTTTTTGTAAAGCTGTTCTTAAATATTTCTCTACTATTTCCTATTCCACGGCTTTAACACGAATAGTCCCAGTCAGCACAGTTCGAAAATCCAGGGCACAGTATCTCCATCCTTCTTCCCCTATCCCTTTATTCTCAGTTGCGAGAGGCCACCTTCCTACAGCCAGCTTTCCCATTCGCCTACTGACTCCAGTGGCCCTTTCCCTGCCCCCCACCCCCAGATTAGCTTCTTAGTCCCTTAAATTTCTCGTTGTTTTCTGATCTTGAACGGATGTTTCCAACTTTTAGATTTGGCCATTTTCGCGCACCGCTGTACTGTGGAGTTGGAATTTTATTTTCTTATCAATTGTCTTGAAAAGATCGTAGAACTTTTCGCGGCGAAAGTATTTTCACGGAGAGTGAGGTAACTATTCCAGATATATTTATGTCTATAGATCATAGGGAAGAGCAGAAAAAACTGAGGTTGAGTTAAGAAATAAATGAAATGAAATCAAATTGAAGTCAAATAAAAAGGAAAATTTTGTTTGGTTTTGTCAAATGTAGGGTATTTTGAACTTTTTAATCATTCAGATTATTTGAGACAAATGTTTTGCTGTTTTTAACCAAATGGAAAAGAGCCGAAAAGAAAAAGAAATTGCCAAATCTAAAAGCTGGGAATATCCGTTCGAGATCAGAAAACGAGACGTTTAAGGGACTAAGCTTTAGGATAAAGTTAGTAATGAAAGATATGATTGAATAAGAGAAAAACGAAAGTCTAGAGTTATCCCATTCCATCATGCTGCGTAAGCCGTGAGAAAAAAATGTCGGTAGTTTACGTGCTACGTTTCAGATACTAATATTAAGCGTTTAAGCAAAAAAAGTTTCATTCACATTACGTTAGAAAATAATCAAATATTTATTTGACAATTCATTATCGTTTGATTTAAAAGTATAAATACCTGACTAAGTCGATGAATTTGAAGCTTATCATTTAAATCAGTCATTTTAGAAGCATGAATGTTTTGCAAATAAACACGCAGAGGAGTTTTTTCCTACATTTAACTGAAAGAAAATAACACAAAATTTTTCAAAACTCAGCGTCACCCATTCCAGCGTCAACTTTAATGATCAAAGTCAACATGGCATGAAACATGTTAAATCCATTATGAAGAGAAAGATACCATGCTGTTAGAGTGTAGAGTGCTGATGCATATTAAGCCTGAGGTGGAAGACTGATGATAATCATTAACACGCTAGGAGAGACATTATTGAAACAGAGAGAAATGAAAGAATAAAATTATCCAATTCTATCCTGATGCTATGAAGGACGAGGCTTTCGCAATGATTGTTTTTTAAAGCAATCACGATTCATAAAACTTGAATAACTTTAATTTGTTGATTTCAACCGGTGACTGGAAATAGTAGAATTTAGTACAGGACTTCAAGCTTGGAACAGTAAAATTTCAACTTCGGGCTATTATGTGTTTTACCCCTAAGAAATCGAAAAAGTACAGACACCACTAACAGCGTCAGGTAGATATGATGTTTTCACCGAAGGTAATAGTTAGTATTAAGTATTTAAATAAAAAACATAATTGATAAAAAACTTCCAAACATCAACAGGTAAGATAAAAATCTTATATACTCAAAACCGCAATACCGTTTGACTTAAAAGTATAAATGTCTCACTAATATGTTGAAGATGTTAATTGTAATTTTAAATCAGTCATTTAAGTGGCATGAATAAAAATTAGGAAAAATTTTCCCGTGCCACAATATTAATAAATAGAGAGACAAGACTAAAATTTGATTCATTCAAATGAGATGAAAATGACTACTAATTTCAACTTCATTGCAATGCGGTAGATAAGATATATGGTCAAAAAGTAAGCTTAAGTAAGCTTAACAGTATTTCACTCATATTTCGTTCATTAAACAATTTTTAATTATCTATTCGAAATGCTTTTCACGTTACAACAACGCAGCCATTATAGCAGAGTATATGAATAAATGGTTCATTAACTCAAACAAGGCTAAGGACCTACTAGTTTTGAGAGCTGTGATAACAAGGACTAGAAGGAGAGAGCTTTCGAAGCAGTAACTTCTTCCTCAGCCAGAGCCAAAAGGACCGATCTGATTCTGGCTCAGGCTGAAGAAGAAGTCAATACTTCGAAAGCTCCCAGTTTTATTTTCCCGTGTGAGTGTTTCTTTTTGTGTTTCTGTGTTTAGTGAAATTGACTTGAACCATTTAAAGCGCACTACATGATAACGTATGTATACAACCGATCGCAAAGAGTGGAAAAAATTGGCTATGGAAAACACAGAAAAACATACAAAAGAGACACAATAACTGGCAGGCATTTCAACGGGATAACCCGCTATCTCGGCACCCAAGGTATTATACATAGTAGAGTACCCCGTTAGCAGGTAGCGCTTGGCTTAAATAAGGATTATTAATTCCCTATCAAACGAAGGAAGCTTTTCGACAATAGGCATTTTTAATAAGTGATTATTAAGAGATGTTTCCCTGAACTCTGTTCCATGTGCACGCATTGGTAATCTCAGACGGTGTAAAACTCCTATCTATTCGTATAGAAACTAGGTCCCTGTGACGTCACGTGCAGTGGCATCGCATGGGCGCCAATCTGGCCTTTTTCAAATGAGGTTAAAATCAACTATTAAAATTCGTCTAAACGGGGATTTCTAAAACCAAATGATCTGTATATTATGCCTTTTGTTTTCTTTGATGAAGGAAACTACCCTATTCCCGTCAACTGCCTTACTTAGCGGCGTATTCCATGCGCTTTCACCCCTTACCCTCGTTGTCAGGAGTTTACATGCTACGCCGCAGTCGTCCCCACCCAGCTTCGCTTCCCATCTTGGGGCCTCTGTTTAGTTTCCTGCCCGGGGCTCCGGATTTCCTTCTCGCCACTTCCGTACCCTAGGGCTCCCCCTCTTCCCCCTTGCGACGCCGCAAGCCCTTATCTTTTCCAATTGCACCCACTTCCCCTTCCCCTCAAGGATCAACGTGCTACCCCGTGCACACCAGCTTCCATGGAGACAATACGCGCTTTAGTTCCGAAATCTCTGACGCCGTGAAACACGTGAAGATATGATGTTCTTCTCCGGAGAGGTTTTAGGCCCACGCCTGGAACAAGAGGACGAGAGAAAAAAAATTGGACCGTCTTCTTTTTCGTCGAGGAAAGTCATTTGATTCAAGCAATAGGGTAGTTTCCTAATATTTTTTTATTACCTAAATCGAAAGATTATTACTCCTGGAGTACGCAATTCACGCTTTTAGATTTTTAAATGACGATATCTATTTTGTGATTTAATGAAAAGTGAAAAATTTCAAGCGCGCGAAAACGCGACGGCCTTGTGTCGTCTTTCTGGTTCCCGCGGTCGCCGTGTGAGGTGACCTTGGGGCGACGGTATGTGCTTCGCTGCAATGCAGGCTGCTATTTATGCAGGTAATGAATACACTAGCGGTGGGTGACGAATCGCAACCAATGCATTTCGTTTTCTTTGATGAAGGAAACTTCCCTATTAGAAGTTCTTGAACAAATAGAAGGTTCGCATTCTTTTCCATGTAGCAAGTCTTCCAGACAGTAGTGGGGCCCATAAGGATACCAATAAATATTCAATAAAGCCTTGCTCTTTATCGTGTCAGTAAAATATTGTCTAATTATAAAATACAATTAATTCCGAATAGTTGAGAACATCACGACTTTGCCCTAAATTAGCGGCCCCATTCACACGAACCACTCCGTAAATGTGAATGCATAGATAATGCAAAAAAACAAATAAGAGTATTTAAGAATAAAAATTCGTTATTGCTCTGTCATATATTATTTTGACTTTTATTATGAACAAGTTACAGATACGTTAGCACGGTTTTGAAAAGATAAGGTTAGAGCGAAGATTCCATAAGGAAAAAATCATTGGCCTTGACGCTCAAGGTGAATAATTTTTTTCTATTTAATTCTTGAATTTATCTTCTCGAATTGGTAAAAGTTTTATATGCTGCAAGCCCCGGTATACTTCAATTGTATCCAAAATTCTTAGTATCCATGGTTTTTTAGCCTATATTTCATGCGACGCGTCGCATGACGGTGCGATTTCATTGCAGAAAAAGAACGTACGAAATCGGAGTCTAGAATAAAAAAAAAAACTGCACATCTTCACGCAAGTATTGGGAAAACACTACCCATGGTTGGCTAATTGAAACAGCATTTTTACCCAATTCACTGGAAAAACTCGAAGTTATTTCTCTATTGTATTTGACTGTTGGAGATTTTCCGTGACTAGCGCCTGCCACTATTATTTAGAATTAGATTATTTCATCTTCTGATTATCTTAATGCCTTCCATGAACCACCAACGGATACATATGTCCACGACTTTCTCATCGTCAAGGAAAAAGTCCTCTCAAAACCACTGCCATTGAATTCTCAACCCAATAGTCTCCCTGCGCTATATAAACAGGAAAAATCGATCAATCGATTTTTTTACATCCCTTTCCATTCGCCTCCAATTCGTCCATTTTTTATGCGTCGCGCTCTCATCAATTTATTTTTTTGCTCTCTTCCACAAAAACACGAATATATCCATGCACACTTTTTTCCTTCTCCACAAAAATGATTACTCGTTCCTCATTTTACTTGAACCTTCGCGAAAACTCGTTCAGCGTTTGTTTTTTTTTTTTTTGGGGGGGGGGGGGGTGCTGCATCTTCTGTTTCGTTTATTATCGATATTCTGGTCCATAAATATTGGGGCCGCACCCATGCTGCGGAGGTGTGCGGCGGGAGGGCTGTGTGAAGCAGTGAGGGGTGCGGGCGATGGCTTCCGAGAAAAGGGTAAAAAAAGGGGAAAAGAGGGACCTTGGAGCGCCACTCCTTCCTCACGTGCGAACAAACGCTAAAATTCTTCGTCCAAATGATTATTATTTATTATTATTATGAAAGTATTCCACCGATTAAGGTAGGTTTCCATGGAGTGCTTTATTATTATACGCTCCATTATGACAATGCAAGCTCACACACCGCTAGAGTCACAGACTCGTGTTTTGAACAGCAAAACGTCTAAATTCTTGATCATCCTCCATATAGCCCGAGTCGATTGGTGCTTGAATTCTTCAAGCGGCTTTTAGGGTGGGGTGGGAACATTATTGTGTCACGTGCTTTCGAGTCGTGTCCATAAGTGGTTTAAATACGAAATTCTCCTAATCATTTTATGAAAGGGAAAGAAACTAATGTGCTCTGTCAAAAATATTTTTTTTATCTTTAATAGGATTCCATTGGACGGATATGTCCTTCTTTAGATTGGTTAAGTTTACCATTGAGACATAATTGGACTAAGGTTTTCAAAATGTTAAGAAAGAAAAGGTATGGTTGTTTAAAGTCCATAAGTCGAAACTTTAAAATAAGACTCAGATTCGATAGATACATAAAGATATTTCATCTAGAAAAATATACGTCCTTAATGTAGTATAAAAATACTAATATGAAACCATCCCCAAAATTTATTTAGACTCACAGAAGTAGTTTTCAAGCTATTCCATAATGAATTATGGCCTTAATGATGGAAACATGCCCTAATAATTTTTTCACATACCCCAGAATCAAGAATCTGCGTCGAGGATAGTGCTTCGAGACGTCTGAAGAAGCGGTTGATGCCTACAAAACAGTCATTTTAACCACCCCTACTATGGAATGGAATGAATGTTATAAAGACTGGTTCCATCGAATGCAAAAGTGCATTGAATATCGTAGAGAGTATTTTGAAAAGCGTAAAAAAATTGCGTCACTGTAAGAGGTCGTCGTCTCTTATAGTTTCCTTCATTCCCGACACTTAAAAGGCTACCCTCGTAATCGAGTGGGTACAAGCATCAGGTAATCTCTGTCAAGATTTTTGTTGATTTTCAAGCGATGGCACAACATCTAATATGTACCTACTCCTCCAGCAAAAATATATATGAGTCACCAGATATTCTACCATTTGGAAAACAAAGTATCTTATAGCAACATTATAGCAATCGGGAGTAATAAATCGGATTTAGCTTCACTTTTCGTAAGAGCAAAAATGAGCGTTCAGAATAAAAAAAGTCGCCGTTGCAACCTCATTGATCAAGTTTTTTTCACGTTACGTGGATCATTATAAGTTATGTTAATTTAACTATAAATCTCCATACCGCACTCTAGGCTTTCCGTTGACAATTAACTGATTCGCCATGATAACGACAAATTTCACATTTCAAGAGACTCTTCTCTTGAAACAGGTGCTGGACACACCTGGCGTATATTTGCGGCGTGTAGAAAAACGATTAATAAAATTGCCGAGATTTCAAAACGCAACCTTAAACACTGGACCATAATGATATTTAAATGCATAAAATGAAACCAGACTTATTATCAAAAAGCTAAAAAAAAATTATTGAGAGCTCACAGGAATATATCACAATACGGATGCTCATAGGAAAGAGAATAACCCAATGGTTAAGTGAAAGGGTTCACGGAAAGGACCAGAAATAAAATAAAAGGAAATTGAATTAAAATTAATGCCAGAGAATTTGGTGGAAAGACCGCAAAAATGTAATTTAACTGACGGCCTTTTGGTAATGGTTAATTTTATGAAGACCACAAATCTTATCCGGAAATTTTGAGTTCACATTTTATAGCTAATATTAAATCCTGGCCTATTAAAAAATATAGCTAATAGTAAACCTTTCCCTTGGGATACAACCTTCTCGCGGTGTAAAGGCTTGCGCGTTCCTATGGCCCCTAGAGCTGCAGTGGCGAGATTGATTCTAAATTATTCCCAGTAGGTGCACCCATGCCAGATAGGTCGAAGGATAGGAGCCAGACAAAAGATAGTCAACGTAATGGTGTCACGTGAAAAACACTGCTGGAATGGTAGTGGGAAACCCTACCATCTATCTCTTCCCTGAAAACATGGAGTACAATTAAATGAGCCTCAGAATCTCATCGACCGGTACCCGTCCGCAAAGGGAGGATGTCAGTCACGGCAGCGAGGTCGGCAAGGTTCTCGGGGTCGTCAACATGCGAAGCAACATGGTCTGCAACATCCTTGCAGAGACTTATCATCATCATCAGCATTAGCAGCAGCAACAATGAAGAAAGAAGAAAAGAGGACTAAGAAGATGTAGAAAAAAAAGTCGGCTATAAATGTAAACAAACAAATTATTCATCACAAACACGTGGTTCATTCATCATATAGGGCGAAGGTACACATGCAAAGGTCCAGAGGATGTGGGGAGATATCAGATAGACTACATTATGGTAAGACAGAGTTTAATGAAAAGCGTGAAAAACTCGCGCAGCTTCCTTGAAGCGGATGTGGATTCAGACCGCAACCTATTGCTCATGAAATGCAACGTTAGATTCAAAAGACTTATGAAAATCAGGAAGGCGAGGAAATAATATTTAGAAGCACTGAAAGGGACTATGAGGAGAGAATATCAGGAACTAGTGGTCGATAGTATCCGGGAGACTGGAAGCACACAAACAGTACCTAGAGGAAGGGTGGGAAAATATTAGAACTAGAATAGTCAAAGCGGCTGAGAAGTCAATTGGCTACGTAGACGGCAGAAGGATAAAGAAGCCTTGGGTTACGGAGGCAATGGCAAAAGAAATGGAGGAGGGAAGGAAGTGGAAGAACGTGGACACAGAGCAGGGCAAAAGAATATATATGCAACTAAATACTCAATTACGACGTGAAACTAAGAGGGCAAAGAGGCTTGGTAGAAAAGACAGTGTAAGGAAATGGAAAAGTTCCAGAAGGATGGAGAAGTAGGCGCGTTGTACGCCAAAGTTAAGTCGCTATCGGGCGGCAAAAGAGGACAAGCCACGTCTAAACTTAAGGCTAAAGATGGGAGGATGCTAACCGAGCGAGAAGAGGAACAGAGTAGATGGACGGAATACGTGGAGGATCTGTATGACGAAAGAAACAGGACGGAGAGATTGATTTTATAGGAGGAAAGTGCAGTGGAGGAGAATAATCTACGGCTGGAGATCTTAGATTCGGAAATAGATAGCACTTCGAGATATGAAGGGTCGGAAAGCAGTAGACGTGGAAAGTATCCCTTGTGAGCTTCTGAAGAATCTAGGGAAGGATAGTAAGAAAAGGTTTTTCGAACTAGTACGCAGGATTTTGGCCGGAGAATTTCGTGAAGACGGTTTTCATTCCGCTACCGAAAAAGAAGAAAGCTGTGGAATGCGGAGATTATAGGACAATGAGCTTAATATCGCATGCGGCGAAAGTGGTACTGAGGTTATTGAAAAAACGAATGGAGGCGAGGGCAAACGAGTATTTGGGCGAAGATCGATTTGGTTTCAGAAAAAGGAAGTCAACTCGTGATGCAATAGCAATAATGAGGTCTCTCGTGGAACATAGAATATGGCCAGGACGTATACACCTGTTTAGTGGATTTTGAAAATGCGTTTGATAGGGTGAACTGGGTAAATTTAATGGATATCCTTAAGAGAATAAGTGTATATTGGAGGGATAGACGACTAATTCGTAACCTTTACATGGCTCAGACTGCGCAAGTGAGGGTAGCGGACGGAGAATCTGGGTGGGCAAGCATTGGCCGAGGTGTGAGGCAAGGCTGTCCTATATCTCCGCTGCTTTTTAACGTATTCGCTGAGGAGATGATAAGAGAAGCGTGGGACGAGTTGGAAGCTGGAGTGAAAGCGGGAGGAATGATGTTGAAATCGGTAATGTTCGCGGATGATCAGGCGCTAATTAGCCAGTCAGCAAGGGTACTGCGGGCTCTACTAGAGGCGTTATACGACCGTTGCGAGGGGTATGGGATGAGGATTAATCACAAGAAAACTAAGGTAATGCGGTTTTGTAAAGCATCATGAGCGAGGAATGTGAGAATTAAGATAAAAGTGGGTGGTGAAAAACTTGACCAGGTTGAGCAGCTCAACTATTTAGGCAGTACGTTAGAGGAAAACGGACACAGTAGTAAGGACATTAGGAAGAGAAATGCATTAGCAAAGGAGGCGTTCATGAATAGGAAGGAGCTTCCGAGAGGATCGTTATGTAAGAGTTTAAAGAAAAGGTTAGTGAAGAGTTTGACCTGGAGTGTAGCTCTCTACGGTGCCGACACGTGGACATTGAGGAAAGACGACGAGAGAAATTGGAGGCATTCCAGATGTGGGTATGGAGAAGAATGGAGAGGGTGAAATGGACGGAGAGGAGAAACGACGAAGCGCTGGATATGGTTGGCGAGGAGAGGCAGCTTTTAGATGAGATGCGGAGGAGATAGAATATATGGATGGGAGGAGTATTTAGCGGGAAGAGGTGTTAGAGGGTAGAATGTTAGGTAAACGAGGGAGGGGAAGAAAAGAATAGGATTTTTCAAATAGATTGAAAGGGAGTAGGCCTTACAATGAATTGAAGAAGGCATCGCTGGAAGGAAAGTGAGGCTCCCAAATTACTTCTTTAGTATTCCATGGAAACTTACCTAAATCGGTAGAATACTATAATAATAAGTAAATCTTAAAAGCGCTAACCAATATGGGAAGAAAACGCCTTTTCGAGTTCCGTTTTTACATCAAGAAATTATATCATTTTCCCATGTGATTTAGGAAGCTACCATGTATAGCTGCGTGAATCAGTAGAAAAAGTGAAATCCGCTACTTCGCTGCTACGGCTTCATGAAAATGTCAATTTTTCCCTTTTTTATAAAAGTTTTTGGTGTCGTGTCGTAAGCTTTCTTAAAATCAAGAAATAATGCGTCAAAATGTCTTTTCGAATATATCAGATGTGGGATCATCGTGAAGAAAGATCGCGAATTGTGTTTCACAAGATCTATCTTTTCGGTAGCCGTGCTGTCAGTCATGGAGGAAGTTAAGACTGCTCAAGAAATGTCTAAATTAAATACAGTTTCGTCTGTGGCGTATACACTTTCTAAGTTGGATCTTTATGAAATACCGAGTCTACGGTTGAAAATTTTCCCTGAAGCTCTCTCGCAAACAGTAAAAGAATAAAAAAATTTCAATTCCAGTTCGGAGTAAAGTTTTTTTAAGGACCCAATACGAGATAAATTAATTTACGTCCAGTACTCTGAAAGCCATCTCACATCTTTATCGTGGTTACAATGAAAATGAAGGATCAATTATCATACAAAATATCATGAAAATATTGACTCTTTGGACGCAGTCACTTATAAACCTTATTTTCTATAACTAGATATTTTATTTAAGAAAATTAGGGCCATTTCCTTCGTAGCGTAATCTCCTCCCTTGTCAAGCCACAATAGACCTCTGGTCACGAGAGGGGCGGAGGGAACATTCCGCGAGGAAATTCGTTTTCCTATCCAGCACCCACGCCTTTAAAAGAATCGGAAAACTATTTCACTTCAAAGGAGGTACCATTATCGATTAACGTTTCCTCCCATCCCATTGAATACAGGGCAATAGCCTTTAATGGATCCTCACATTTATGACCAGGGTTGAGCGGAGAAAGGTGGGCGGATGAGAGAGAATACATAGGCCGTGGGACCGGAATAATATCTACCGGCTTCTTGGCCCCACAATCGTGGAGTAAGCGAGGCATACGAATAATTTACTGGGTCAAGGAGTTGAAGAAGAATGTTTTTACCCCGAATCTAACCGCAATATAAAGTAAGCAGGGTAGCGAGGAAAAAACCGATTTCACGGGTTAAAAAATCAATTAATGTAAAATTCGCCAAGGGAAGGATATCACGGAAAACCCACCCCATCGGAGAGAACCCTAAAATGCTTCCTCATATTAAATAACCAAAGAGGGCTATAATAAAGGCTTCCCCGGGCCATTAAGTGAAATCTGTTGAACGGCTTGCTATGATCGGGGGCGTGGGAGGATACGACTATAATAGCGGCAGAAATGAAGCGGGAAATACGTTTCTCTTATTGGGTCGTCGCCTATTCCAAAGCCCATGGTTTTGCTGAAGCACTATCAGATGGCTGCCCCCGCGGGCCACCCTCGAATGGCTTAATTGACTTTTTTATTGAAGTCAGGCACAATATGGCACAGACGCAGCGTGGGTAATTTGTGCGATGGTTTCGAGATTTAAAAATGAGCATAAAAAATTTACTGGGGCTCAATTTTGATGCAAAGGGCTGAAATAAGACATCGAATTTCCATTCCAAAGAGCTGAATCAGGGTTAAAATCAGTCAAAAATTAGCTTCAACGAGGGGAATTAGGTAGGTATTTAAAATTAAATTCACCACAACGAAACGTCATTCAGAGATTCAAAGAAAATGAGTAAATAATTTTTAACTTTACTAACGGAGGAGCTTCAATTAATACTTCTCCATCAAAAGTTGTGGACGCTAAAAAAAAGTCTCAGATATAGGGAAAGGATTAGGAGTTTGAGATATTTTTGCAATGAAGAGCATTTTTCTTTGATCTCTGCTACATCTAAAATTTACTTTAGATTTCTTATGTTTCGAGCACTCCACCTATTTTTGATCACATATGACAATTCTCTTTAGCTTACGTACCGATGTTTATATCGGAAAAGGTTAACTATGGATACCTGTAGTGTCAAGGTGACTTACACTTACTAGAGTTAAAAGGATGCTGGGCGGTCGATTGGAAGGGAATTCTACTGGTGACACGACTTTAGCAAAGAAGATAATATGGTACAAAACGTGGACCGTTACTGCAAACTCTCATAATGAGTGCTTCAGATAACCATTAGGAGTCCAAAAAAACTACAGGCTGTCAGAAAACCAGAGCATGTGGAGAGCAAATTGAGATACCTTTGTGGTATGCATAGAAGGAATTTAGCACCAAAGTAGCTTTGAAGGTGTGAGACCTCTTCTACGTCATAGATTTCCGTCCACTCAGTACTTCAAAAATTGAAAAAAATACGTGTAGACACAATGAAAGCAACATTACCAGTGAAACTCAATTAAAAATTAAGTAGGTAACCAAAAGCATAAGGTGATAAAAATGTAAAATATTCTTCTACATTTCAACCATTAGTAAATAAGGTAAATGTCTACGAAAACCTACTCGTAAAAATCATATTTAAGAGTAACAATATTATGAAAAAGTGATTTCCAAAATTAATTCTTGGTTTCTGTCACCACAGGGAAGTAAACTTCACCAAATATAAAAGCATCATCCCAATCATCTAATTCAAATCGATACATCCAACGATATTAATGGACCAGGAATGTTTTCAGGTTTTAGAGGGGCGATAAGAATTATAAATCTCATGCTCAGTGAGGAAAATCATGTACACTCTACTGTGGCGAAATTATGATAATAGCATTTATGCATATCCAATGTGGGACACCTGAAAAGTTTTTCAATTTGAGACAGGTCGGCCGACTTTGTAACTACACTAAACGATAATTTAATATGTAATTTGCAAAACTTCATGATCAATTTTACAAAATATTTCGCCATTGAATGCATAATTACTATTCACTACGTTTTTGTAAATTACAACCGAAAATGAGTCCTTCAGAATTTTTCAATAAATATGAAGCAATGCGGGCCATTATTTACAAGTTACTTAAAAATTTCCGCAGTGAAAATTCTGTACGTTATAATTTACGCTACATCATGGTAAAGAGCCGTCTTAGCTTGCAAAAACCTTCTGAGCATTGACTCCGATTATAAGGAAAGAATATGAAATATGATGGCAGAGAAATCAAAGGTTAAAGAAGGAATGCGCTTAACCTGGGTAAAAGCCCCGCATTGACGATTTTTAAAGAACAATAAAATATTTTCTCGACGTTACTTGGAGGATTGTGAGCATTCCTCCGAGCCATGCAGACGCATACATCTTCCCCGTCGAGTCATGGCATGAACTCATTCCCCTGAATGTTCAAGAGACGCGCATTTTTTCCTCTAAATTTAGATTCACCCGGATACACCACTCGCGAAAGAAACCACACATAAATACTCTCCAGATGCATCACGGAATCCTCGCACATATTTATTCCTTGCAGCCGACCGCAATTTAAATTTATAGATGGCGCTCCGTGTCACGGTTTGTACGCTGGTACCGGTTTTTATTTCGCTGCTCCGCAAAAGACATTAGGGGAGAAGGTGTTCAATTCCATACAGTCAAAGTGTCCCTCGGATTTTTGTGCATTTCGGACCGTTCCACAGTGGTCTGAAATCGGAAAAAGCCGGACAAAAGTCCAAAATGGCTTTTTTTGAGATTGAGACTTATAACTTAGCATGAATACTCATAAGTGATGGTTAATTATGGATTTATATGCCATTTTACATACATTTGATCCGTTGCTGAGGTACAGCAGCTCAAACATGACTAATATTTCGAAAACGCGCGCGATCTCGTTCTTCTCCGAAAATCTTTGAACTTAAGCGGGTGATGTTGCAGTTGTATAATTTTATGGAATAAAAAACACAATATTCCTTTGACCGGATGATTTGGCTATATTTTTCATGATTATTGAAGATTTTGGTTCACATCTGCATGGTTTTACACCACAAAATGGTGTACCAATTTTTCGCGTGAAATTTTAAATAAAGTAGACATCTTTCGCTTACGAAATATGGTAATCGGGAAATTTACATCATAGTGTGAAGTAGAGATTTCTTAAAAATACTGCGAAGAAATCTTGGAAAAAAGTTTGCGACCAAGGAAATGAGAGCGATTTTTCGATCGCGCGTCAAGAGTGAGCTACGCGACGCAGGACCTTGAAGCTCAGTAACATCGGTCGATTTATCAAGTTTTTTTTTCAGAATTAATTCTTGAAAATCGCCATTCCTTATTCCAAAATAACGCATTACTCTAGTGAAGATGGTAAGGATTAGATTTTAGTCCGAACCGTTCCAGGTTTAAGAAGTATGCTCCGGATAATGAAGTATTGTGAAGAGATTAAGTCGGCATGCGAAAGAGAGAGAGAAATAAAACAGTTTCTGGGAATCCAACACATTAATATACTCAGAATAACAGCATTCCCACGATAACACAACGCTTATCAAACACAAGCTTCGCGATTCATTCAAATGCAAACCCACTTTTAACCCCATCTATTTAATTATATAGGACGAAAAGACGAGCAAAACAACACACAGGTTGTATTACAAGCATTTGAATAACAATTAAACTCATAGGGATAAAAAATATAACATAATAATGGTGTACAGCTGTAATTAAATCACGAGTCGACCTTGCATCAGTTCATTCGCCAAGCCGCTATACTGAGCGATTTCACTGTCGTCGCCAGCGAAATTCGCTTTTGGCGAATGTTTACATTCGCTATACGCTCGCCAGACAGAACGAGTATAACTTTATCGTCGCCAGAGGGACGAAGCGAAGCTTTTCTGGCGAAATAGCTAGCGAATGAAACTGAGAATACGAATTCAGTCACCGCTCGCCAATCTTTTCGACAAATCGCGTTGGCTACATCCAGAAAGAACCAGAATCAGGCCCCTGCATACTCCCCGGGAGGGGATACTGAAATCAAAAAAGGGAATGGATATATGCCTCAAATACCCAGTTAAAGCGACGTAATATTTATCTACTTTTGAGGAGCACTTTTACTATCTATGACTTATGTCTCATAGTGGAAAAATCTAACACTCCTAATTCCGTATCAACTTAAGTGACGATAGCATTGATAAAACACAGTGAACATAACATTTTTAAAAATATTTATTTTACAAATTCATAATAGAAATTGGAACTTTTCACGTCGGAACATCTTATACGACCGGAAGAATTTAAACCTCCTAAAAATGATAAAAAAAAGTGAATGGCATTGCTTGTTGCCACTTTTAAGTAATAGCCTCTTCGAAAAAATACTCTATGGATAACCCAATGAAGTAAATTATCCATAATTGTCTAGTGCATTCCAATTTGCGTTGAGTTATTCCCAGCAAAATCGCCTTTTGCGCACCCTGGGCGACGCCTCCGGAATATAACGTCGTGATATCAGCGCCGAACGAGCATCGCGCCCCTCACTCGTAGCGCAGTCCTAAGAAGATTCATCCCTCTGCTCTCCCTTGTTATTGATTTCCGAGTTAAACTAAAAACCTATTTCAGAAATGTATTTCTCCAGCTTTAAATTTAATTCGGATTTACCTGCAGGGCGCATATGTGATGGACCGCGCACCCCCTTTACGACTCGTTCACATTACGATTTTCCGAGCGTTCGTCCTAACGATAGTTGGCGGAACCAGCCGTGTGAATGCATGTCCTGGCAATAGTTAATGTGGTTCCGAACGTTGCCACTTTACGATGGTTAGGCGCTGGGAGACCGGAAAAGGAAGCGACAAGAGAAAGACGAAAAGCTCGTGAAGCTCTCTTCGACCTATTTTTATCATGAAGTTGTACTAGGAAGGAAGAATATGGGCGAAAGAAAAATCATTCGGTAAATACATGTTGAACACAGTAATATCTTGACCCTGCATACCTAAACAGCTTTGCTAACCGTCAATTTCCCGTTCACTTTAGATGTCAGCACTAGAGGGCAGCAGTGCAGCACAGGTTTTAACCATCGTGGTGGGAATGCACGATAGTTCCGACAATCGCTGGAATAATCGTAATGTTAATGAGGCATTGGTTTCAGCGTTTTCTGACAGATTGCGGGGAGACGCGCAATGCAGAGACGCAGTAGATGCCAGGAAAAGAGTGATAATGTCCCGTTTGCGTTTCATGGGCTTTAACACAAGGAATACCGGTCTTGACACCCCTCCTAGAACTACCGAATAGAGTCTTTTTGACACCTAACTTATAATTGTTCATTTTTGCAGTTTATATCCACTTTTATTGATACATTGCTTTAGTATATCATTTTTGTTTAAAATTGAAATATTTCAGTCGTGGTTTTAACAAAAAATGATTTTTTTTAAATCGAGGATCGACAGTATTGCTTTGAAATTCTTTTTTCTTACATGTTATATTGTTTTAATGGGATTTTGTCTCTGAGGAATTGGACGAAAAAGCAAAACATACCTAAAGCTTTCACCATATCTATTATCGTATTTAAACCAAAAAAATACTACGTGAGTGCACGGAAGGTGGGGAGATAATTTAATAAAATAAAAAAAGATTTTTATTGCAGTTGGTTGGTAGTGAATGTTGTATTTTTATTATAGTTTTATTATATTTTATTATTATTTTTATATGAGATTTGCTCCAGTTTTACAACCTGCATTTCAGTTGCAAAAAATCTTAGGCATGTACTACTAATTAGAACAAATAGGAAAAGTATATACAGAGTTTGCATCGCTTATTTTCCTCGGAACTTCAATAATGCGACAATTTATCTATTTTAATGGACTGCAGAATACATAAATAGTCGGTTTTAACCCATATACTGCCACTGGGCCGATATATCGGCCCTAGCTGGTTGAGCAAAAAACTGCCAGGAGCCGATTTATCGGCCCGACTTCTTTGACTTTTTCTTCGTGATTGTAGCCTTTTCAACGACTGTAATTTAAGTAAGCCCCCATAATCAATCTATGGTTATAATATATAAATGTATCTCAAGTATTGGGAAAAATCTTGGTGCATTAAATGAAATTAAGTAGCTGAAAATGTTTAAAATCTGAAATGTTGCTAATTCCGGTAAATAGCCTTGGCATTCTTCGCACACCCCACCCGAAATGGGCTGGCAGTAAAAGCGTTAATAACATGCGGCGTCCCACCCTTATAAGAGCGGCGTATCACCTGTAACATACGCGATAGACACCGCGAGGTGATGTTTCACAAAAATAATTCTTGCAGCTGATACAAGAATGATATACGTTTGTGTTAGCACATCAGAAATAATTCTAGTCGCCACATTTAATACTTAATTTAATCGAAATAGCAAAATAGGACAAAATCTAGTAATTTCAAAATATGTGCGGAATCTCTCTCTGATTTACCCTATTTGGATATTTTCACTCAAGGTTCATTAATTGCTCCACTTATTTCTTTTCTCAACCACAATTCCTATTCACGGATTACGGATAGAGGAAATAAAAAGGTTGACTAACGTTTTGCATCTGCATCGTAAGCCGTGGGAGCAACAAACGTTTGTAACATCACAAAAGAAAGCTAGTAAATATTTATCCAGCGGAAATAATACCTGGTACTATTTAATCACTCAGTAAAACGAGTAGCAAGTCACAATCATGTCCCACTTATTATTCCATCCATGAATAATATACGGAAGGAAAATTCTAAATTTTTTCCATGATTCATATACTTAATGGAATTTGTGTGTAGCATTTTAGGCAAAAATAGTCCATTAAAATGATGGAGGGAAGTCATTAAACAATATTTTTCTCCTGTCCCAAAAAGGGAGAAGTTTTTATTGCATATCGATCGCTCTAGGATGAGAGGGTTAAACCAATGAGAGAATGTGACCGAAATCCATCATCAATCAAATCGTATCCACAGCTGAAATACGTCGTAGAACGTCTTCTTTTTCAGTCATACTTCCTCGGCTATTCAATCATTTCACCGCTTAAAACCACAAGATTTCTTATTAGAACGACGGCAATATGAATGCACCCACTTCGCTCTTTAAAAGATTGAAACTCATTTCCCTCAAGCACTTCCGAGAAGAGACATAAATGACGAATATAGGCCAAATAGATGTGACGACGCGACGGCAGACCGGAGAGAAGCTTTTTCCGGCGCATTTTCTCTCGAAAATGGTACACAAAGTGACAGGAAACGAGAAATATCCACCACCCGTTGACTACATTTCACCACCGAATGACAAAATTATGTATCCTCGCCATCATGATTATAAAAAAAAAGATGTTTCCCTGAGGAGTACCAAATATTTAGCAAAGGATAATGCAAGTGAAAAATATGGATGGCTTAAGCAGTTAAATTAGTAATATATGAGGTGATTGCTTTCATACGTATACGACCAAGACGCTCATTTATTGTGATATTCGTGATAATAATTATTAATATCTCTATAAATATTCGTTCACTGTGAAAAATCCGACAATTTTGAATCGAATATCGTAAAAACGTTTCCTAAACTTCCAGTGAATATTTAAACACTGATAGAGCTGTTATAAAGAAATTTTCTCAACGGAGGGAAATTTTCTCATAAAAAGCATATTTACTGCATGGGGCGTTTAGCAAATAACGCTTATTTCTGAGATTACAAAGGAGACGATAAAAAAGACTGTTCTGCATTCAGTTCTATCGATGTTTCGTTACTAAGCCTTCTTTGAAATTATATATTTATCCGGTTTTAAATCCGTTGATCACTCTCGCCTATCTCTAAGCTTAGTGACATTTTCTTATTTACCTTCGGTAAGTGGCAAAGGCAGTCTCCCGGTTTTGTTTACTCTCACTCATACCTCTATAAAACGGCGCACTCTTTAGGTTAGACTCTTGAGTTCTTAATTTGCGATAGTGATAGGCTGTCTTCGACCAGGTCATCCGTTGATGGAGTCAAAAATGCCGCTGTGTGTGAGGATTTCGGGGCCCACTTTGGAGACGATACTGCGGAAACTTCAGGCCCAGTTTGAAAGGGTGACTAATACCCCCGAGAGGAATGGTTCTTCGAAAGCTCGCACTGCCTCAGGGGCTGCACGGGTTCGCCCGATTGCCAATAGCAACTGGTCGATCGAGAGCCTTCCTCTCGAAGAAGGGGTCACGCCACCCCGTATTTCTGAGGTTTGGAGGGTCGTGTCTCGGAGGAACGATGGTGCAGTCAACTCTAGCATAAGATGACGTTCGGGGGACGCTGAGGTAAACCCCATCTCCGTCTTGAATAGATACCAGTTGCTGTCGGAGGGGAACTCCGAGGTATCTGACGTGCCTACTCCTACCCGGAGACCGGTGCCTTGGAAGAGACTACAGAGGGAAGGGACGGGAATTTTAATGATAGGGAATAGCAACGTCCGCCGGTTCCTTTCCGTGAAAAAGCACGCGACGAGGGTGTGAGCCAGCTCGTGACGTCTTGGTGCATTCTGGGTGGCGGCGTTCCGCAGGTGACGAAGGCGGTTGGTGCGGCGGTTGTGGACACGAAGTTCTCCAGATTGCGGGTTGTGGCTCATGTCGGCGTCAATGATGCCACCTTCCGTGGATCTGAGGAAATTCTAGATTCCCTCCGGGATCTGAATGCCGAAGTGAAGCGGGTGGGTGGGACCATTGGGGTCGGCATGGAACTTTCGATCTGTAGTCTTCTCCCAAGGATCGATCGAGGACCCCTGATTTGGAGCCAAGTGGAAGGCATAACTCAGAGGCTACGTCAGTTCTGCAAGGATATCGGAGCCTCCTTCGTTGATTTGCGGCCGGTAATCCGATCGAGTCGGAACACACTGGACCGTTAGGGAGTTCATTACATGGCCGAGTCAGCGGGGTGTGTAGCGAGTAGAATCTTCGAGCATTGTAGGCCTTTTTTAGGTTAGAGAGTACTGCAAAGTGTAGGGTTGATATGGGGATAGTAAATAATCGGGTCATGGGTTCCGTTCAAACAGCAATAACGTGTTCAAAACCTCAAGAAAGCCCTTGTGAAAATAGAGATAGATCATCAGAAAAATCAGAAACAGTATGCTCTGAGATACTTATATTATCAGAAAAGTTCATAAAACCGCGAATATAAGAAGCTTTAGCGATCTTAATTGTAAATTGCCTTAGTATTAAGAACAAAGTTGCAGATTTTTACCATCTAATTCTAAAAACAGAAGCTGATGTAACCATAGGAACTGAAAGTTTGCTATCGGATGAAATACATGACCGAGAGATCTTCCGGAAATCATATGAAATATACAGAAAGGACCATAAAACGAGAATAGGAGGAGGAATACTCATTGCAGTCAAGGATGAGATCTCAAGCAGAGACGAGAATTTTGGAGATACTGCATTGGAAGGTGTTTCGTGGTCAAAGATAAGACGTTTTAATTCTCAGAAAAATCGTAATAGTGTCATAATTGGCAGCGATTTCAATGTTCCATCAATCGATTGGGAAAAATATTGTTTTAAAAATGGAGGGAAAGACAAGGACCTGTGCGAAACTTTGCTTTACTCATTCCATTCCAATTCCTTGACTCAGCTAGTAGATACACCTACTAGTGGTAACAACATACTAGACCTCTTAGCAACGGATATTCCTGAGTGCGTAATCAGAACTGAGGCTGCGGCTGGTGTAAGTGACCACGAGGCAGTGCATGGAAAGTTTCATAACGTCTCCGATATCAAACTTGTGTCGAGAAGAAGGGTCTATTTATTCCATTAGGCGAATTTTGAAGGGTTAAAGCAGTACTTGTCGAACTCATTCAGTCTTCAAAGACGCCACTCTCAACTTTGGGGTAAATAACGCATGAACAAGTTCATTAGTATTATACAAGAGGCCGTGGATAATATAATACCCAGTAAGTTAAAACGTTTGTACTGAACCGTTTTCCTGAACCGAGATAGTAAAATGATAAAGGCCGCAAATATCTAAAGCGACAGAGAGCAATTCACGCTAAAATGAAAAGGTCACATGCGGGACTTACTTGTGAGAAAATACAAGAAATGCGTGAAAATTATAAAAAAATGAAAAAAGAGACAAATAAAACACTTAGAGAGGCGTTGAGTGAATTCAACACAAAAATATTGGGCGAATATTTAGATGATAACTCTAAGGCTTTCTGGTTATACGTAAGGGAGGCACAGGGGAATAACGCTACAGTCTCTTCTCTCATAAATGAACGTGGCGATAGAGTGACGAACAATCGAGATAAAGCTAATTTCTTAATTAACTTTTCCAATAATGTCTTCTCTAATTTCACGACTAATATATCAACACCTTTACCTCGATTCTACCAAAAACAAATGCCGTCTATTTGTATTTCAAGCAGTGATTAATAGAAACAACTCAGCTCTATTAATCGAAAGAAATCGACAGGCACTGATCTTATTCCAGCTCGAATGTATTAGGAATCAGTATTAGAGATAGCGCCTTACTTGAAGATGCTTTGTGTTCGAAAAATCTCAAGCAGAACACACAGTCCCTAAAGATTGGAAAACAGCGAACGTGATGCCTATATTTCACCCGGCGGTAGTCACGCCCATTTGCCTAACGTACTAACCGATCGCGTGTCACCCCAAAAGATATTCTTCTATTTCTTTATAAAAATGTTTATTTTTCATAGGTTTTACTCTTGACATATCTTTTATATGTGCATGTATTGCTATACTAATGATTTAAACCATTAACATAACTTTTAATTCTTTGAGAAAATATTTTTAAACATCCTGATTTCCAGTAGGCAATTTGAGTTCCTCCGGAAAATTACCAAAATTTATTTCTTCGTCGTTAGCCAACGAATTTCGTTGAAGTATTCAGAGATTAATGCACATGGCAGAAGCTATTAAAAAGTCTTCCACTACCCTATTTTATTATATGCGGTAGTATTCATTTATTAACAAAATTTCTACATCGACGTCTATTTACCTCAGATAAATACTACCTACCTAATTACAATTAATCGATTTCCCAAAATGTACTCTTGATGCAAAATTTGTAATTACATCACGATTGCTTTTTGCTGTTGAATTACTCCTTTCACAAATGACATGCACCATTAAAAGGATAAAGTAATAAATTCTGCAATCTTCAACAACGGTCCAATTTCGTGATATAGAAAATTTTTATTGAATAAAAATATTGCAGAAAAAAATCCAGCCAATTATTTCTTTTTCTTTTTGCTTCTAAAGCCGTCAAATAAAATTTATAGCAAAGAGTACCGCTTGTTATTTTCTTTCACAGTTAACAGCATTTTTTTTTATCTTCATCTTTTGGACAAGGAACACATCTTTCATTTTTTTCCTTGTTTTCTCCACATCATTTTCCTCAGACTTATTTTGCGCATATTCCTTTATTTTTCGTTTCAAGTCTCACGGGATTGTGTTCATTGTTGACCTCCTACTTATATATGGTAAAGTTAAGGGCCGAGCTATGTCATGGAGAAAAATTATCCGCAATTTGGAATGTGGATTGCTAATATCCCTAAGCATAGCGACTGCATTGCCAGTGGGGTTTAGCATATGAAATAATATGGTAAAGGGCCATTTACTCTTGTTTCTGCTATAGTATAAGTTCTGCTTATTTCGTCTACTGTGTCTTCGTCTCCTTTGGTAAGAACATAAAAGGTTAAAATTTTCGGTTTTCTTCTATTTGCTGTGGATTCTTCGATTGAAATGTTTTGTGCATTGTTGACGAAATAATTACATTGTTTTACTTTTTTGGAACGTAGGAAACCAGAATTGTATTCTTCCTAAAGTAGAATAAGTTGCTATTTTCTTCTCTCTCCTTCACTAAGTTACTATTTTCCGTGATTAATCCCTTTTATTTTTGAGCACTGCTCCCACGCGCTTCAAAGTATTGCACAGCATATCATCTGCTAGTGGAATAGCATTAAACCAGGTTTTAAGAATGATATTCGGTCCGCTTCCGATTATCGGAGAAATCATTGACATTACACCTCTTTTGGAATATTATCTACAAATGATGGATCCTCTGGTACCGCCCTGAGTAAATATCTTGGGTGAAATTGTAGAATATACTTAAATCTACTAGGGTAAAATCTGGGTTTGGAAGGCAGGTAAATATTGCTTAAATGAGAATCTTCAGCGAAAAGAAACTGATTTCTGCTCATCAACTGTTGCATATGGCCCAGTTATATAATAATGACATGTGTATTACCTACAAAGATATCAAACGTATCCCTAATTGATGCGAAATTGTCTCTCTTTGATCTTTCATCTCAATATTGACGAAAAACGATGACATCGAAGCAAATAGAGAAATCTGTCATGGCTTATGGAAGAATAGCGTATTTACAGAACTAATCCACTCCGATCCCAAAAATAAAATAAATTCTGTCGCAAAGTTTCAGTTTCCCCGAGGAAATGTAAAATACCAATCAGGAATTCTATTTCTTCCCTGTCTGTTTCATTAGCAATTATTTTACGAGAATATTTTTCACCAACTTCCTCAATCTGTATATTAGTTCAATTTACAATCTTCTTTATCATTCGTTCATCAAACATCGCACGAAAACAATCTATTGGTGTTCTGAACCAGTTTCCGTTGCCACTTACTAAAATCCTCTTAGTAACAATGTTACATTTTGATGTCATAACGCTTGGTCTTGTCCCCTGCGTATTCCATATTATAACTAAATCCCTCCCCAAGACACACTGTATCATAGAGTACGTGAATACTTACTCTATGATTGTATGCACTGTTATTTACTGTCAGTGTCACGTTCAGAAATAGAACACCCATATACTTCCTCGTCAGAATTTTCGTCAGAATCAATCACTCCATCTGCCGAAGATTCATTCAAAAGATGAAGTATCTCGGCTATTTCTTTTTCATAAGAGGTATCGGACATCTAGTATAGATTGAAAAAGTGGATGTAAGTATCATGAGGCCTATCTTCGATGGTAAATTAACAGAAACACGTAAAAAATGATACACGCGAAAAGTACTGCGATTACCTTATTGATCGAAGTCTTGAAAAAATGAACTCTGAATCAATTTCTACGCAGGCTCAGAATTTCCTCCTCTAAATTTTCAATCAAAAGTCAAAGTGTCACTGCTTTCTCTTTTTGTACTGAACAAAAGTGTTACGAGATCTATTATTTGTGGTAAGCAAACGAGAAAAATAACTGCAATATTATTAAAAATGCCTTACTTTGTATTTGTTTATACGAATTTAGGCATAAATATATGCCAATATGTAAATTTAGAATGAAAACGTAAATATTTATGCATATAAACATAAAAGGTAACTTTCTTACTAAGTTTCAGAAAAAGTAGCAATCAAATATAATGTAAATTACTAAAAAAAATTTATGGTGGGTAACATTATTATGAGGCAAACTGTAACGAGAAAGGCCGCGTGGGGTATCTAGCGCATCCCACTGTGCAGAGCATTGACGAAAGTTATTTTTTTTTTAAACTTGCAATGAATTTATAATTATATTTCAAAGGTGCCTTCAGAAACCTTAACAACTCAGCTAACAATTCACTACAGTCAGAACTGCGAGAAAAAAACAGCGCAAATATGAGTCTGGGGTGCCTGGGACACCCCACCTGACCACTGCCAGGTTAAAGGTGGGGAAGGGAAAGGCCTAGTCATTACCGTCCGATTTCACTCATATCCATTTCTTGCTAAATATTATTTTCAGTTCGATAATGGGTCATCTAGATGGCCAAACTCTAATAATCAAAAGAACAGCATGGTTTTAGAAGAGGGAGGTGTTTTTAGGCTTAAGATAGGCATTCGATAAGGTTCCGCATATAAAAGTGATTCAAATGTTGGAAGCATACGGCATAGATACACACGTAATTGGTTGGATAAAAGATTTCCATAACGATCGCGAACAGAGGGTCGTTTTGGATGGAGTTAGCTGCTCAGATACAATCCAAATTACTTCAGATGTACCCCAAGGAAGTGCTATAGGTCCTCTTTTGTTCCTTATTTACATTAATGGCATTACCTCCGGGGGCACGAGCAAAGTCCGCCTCTTCGCAGATGATGTGGCTGTATTCAGAGAAGTTTACGACCATAGCGATAGATTAGCATTGGAAAAGGACCTCGTTGCAATAAATGAATAATGCAGTACTTGGGAGTTAGATTTTAATCATGATAAGTGTATGGTTATGAATTTTTGGGAAAGGGATATATCTTCCAGAAGGAGCTACACCGTTAACGGGATTCTATTATCAAATGCCAAATTCGTGAAATACTTGGGGGTCACCATTACCTGGAATCTTTCCAGGGGTAAACACATACGTGACGTATGCGGAAAAGCTAACCGTAAACTGGGATTTGTTAAAAAGAATTCTCGGTGAATGCCCAAAAAAAGGTGAAAAAACAAGCTACCTGACTCTAGTGAGGCCTCACTTAGAATATGCTACTAGCGTACGGGACCCTAATGAAGTAGGTCTGATAGCTGAAATGAATCGAGTACAGCGCAGGGCGGCCAGATTTGTGATGAGTTATTACGGCAAAAAGTGCAGTTTCCAGTATGTTACACGAGTTATGATGGGAATCTTTACAGGAGCGTAGATCGAAATAGGCTTAACTTACTTTAATTAGAAGAATATATTTTCTCAGACGACGTTAATCATATACTTCGTTTACCGTCGCACTATGGTAGATGTGATAATTGGAAGAAAATAAAAGAAATATACTGTAAAATAGAGAGATTTAAAATATCATTTATATGACTTTGCGTTGAGCATGTGGCGATCCTCTTGCATGCTGCATGTTGGTGATTGGTCACCCCCTGCCAAACACCCTGGAGGTGGATCGCAGGGTATTATGTAGATGTATAAGGTGAGAAGCGATATTTAATTAAAACGTAAATAGTGAGTAATATTCATAATGTGCATTGACCAGTTCACGAAAAGTGCTGCCTTTATCAAGTCCTAGACGGTGAACCTAAAAATCTGACTCCCTTCGCTGAAAACTTCGCCCATAAATCAATAGCGCCGCTAAGAAAAGTACGGAAGAAATACCTCATTCACAGAGAGCAATAGTAAGTTTGGCCGGAACGGAAAAAAGTTGGAGAGGCTGCTTGAGTCCCTGAATCGGCGTGGGAGGGAGCGACATTGCACCATGGATGGGAAGGGAACGACAGCACGGGGTGCCGACCTCGGCTGGCCATTGCACCTTCACCGCCAAAGCCAAGTTCATTTCCTCGAATGCATGCACGGGTGCGCAGGGCAGGAGAAAGATTCTGATACTTAGAGTAACCAGAGGAGAAATTTCATTAGTGCGGGCACTCTTGATACTTGAAGCGGAAGTAATGGCCGCGAGGAGAAGTCGACGAAGCGACGGCAAAGGAGCAAGCGTGGTAGAAAAACAATGGTGCACAGGGCTTCTATGATAATATCGTAGTTATTACAGCAAGTTCTACGATAAAAAACGTGTTATCTTTCGTAGGATGAAATAATCAAAAGAAATCTGAGGTAACTAAAACGCTTTAGGTATAAATTGGGTCATTTAAGATATGGATTTCCAGATCAGTATTTTATGCATTACTTTTTGACTTTCCTTTGTGACTTACTTTCAAGGTCCTGTAAGTGCCGTGGGATTAATCTATATCCTTCTTGTGAAAAGAAAGACATGAAAGGAGGATTCATCTGGTAGTCCAACCCCTGCCACTATAAAATGCATTAAGTGTACTTGCACGGAATTGGTTCTCATTAAATGATCTTTAAGTAAAAAATGAGAAAAATTATTTCAAAGCATAAGATGGAAAAATTGCACCATTTAAGCAAATATATTTACGAAAAAAATGAGGCCTTTTTTCCGAAATAGGAAATATAGGTATGTTAGAATAGTTCTATAGGTCCCAATCATAAATACAATGTGACCATCGAAGTTAAATAATTAATTATATGCATAGAAGGAATATTTACATTCTACTAGATAAAACATAGCAGTGAGCGTTAAAGGGCCTTACACGATAAAATGAATAGGCCCATGTGGGTCTTACTTGTGAGAATTTATGAAGAAAAGCATGTGTATAGTGAGTGCACATGCTTTATGGCGTATGAAAAACATCGCCATCTACATATTATCCTGCAATCCACCTGCAAATGTGTTTGACAGAGGTGAATCCTTACCAGCATGCATTTTTATCACACCTTGTAATACACAAGTGCTATGGGATTAATCTATATCCTTCTTGTGAAAAGAAAGACATGAAAGGAAGGATTCATCTGGTAGTCCAACCCCTGCCACTCCCTATACTCCAACCTTTGCGACATTTGTGGAGTAGGACTGATATCTGAAATGAGTACATCGCAGGGCGGCCAGATTCGTGATGAGTTGTTGTGATAAAAAGTGTAGCGTTTCCATAATGTTTGGCGAGTTACGATGGAAATCTTTCGAGGAGTGTGGAACAGGGTATAGATTTAATTTACTTGACAAAATCGGAGAAGATTTTTTCTTGAATGAAGAGAAACATATCCTTCGTTTACCGTCGCACTAAGCTAGACGTGATCACGAGGAGAAAATTATTTACCATAGTAGTAATCTAAAAAATTTAGATTGCTGCTCGAAGTATAGGCTTAAATTACTTAGGAAATTCAAAGAAGATATTTTCTCAGACGACGTGAATCACATCCTTCGTTTACCATCGTACTATAGTAGACGTGATCATGAGAATAAAATAAAAGAAATAGACTGCAAAACAGAGAGATTTAAAATGTCATTCTTCCCTCGTACTATTAAGGATAGTAGCGTTGTCTCAATTGATAGGATTAATGGCGCCGCTCGCTAGGATCACTCATTGCATGTTTTTTTCATAGTTGTAACCTTGCATGTATTTGCTTTAGGAATTGCTAACCATTAGCAATTTTTTTGTGAATACGTATGTATATTTTTATAGTGTGCGTAATATTTCTATGAGCGTGCGATGTGCATGTGGCGGTCCTCTTGCATGCTGCATGTTGGTGATTTGTCACCCCCTGCCATACACCCTGGAGGTGATTCGCAGGGTATTATGTATATGTAGATGTAGATTATAGAAATAGACAGAAAAACAGAGATATTCAACACGTAAGCCTTTCCTCGTAATATTAAGGATGGCATAGGTGTTTCACTTAACACAATTAATGGCGTCACTCGTCACTCGCTCATTTTCACGTACCTGACAGCTCCTCTTTGAACGCATCCTAACTCTGTGTTCAGGTCTATTTCATGAGGATTCCTATTGAGTATGAACAATCCTATTGCAGTATATATCACTATTACCATCTTTTTATCTTTTCTACCATAATAAGTGCGTATAGAATACATTCAATATCTTTTCTAGATTAGCTGAATACGTTTCTTTGGGAAAGTCTTTTGTTTCCCAAAAGTTTACTACTGCTCCTTTGTTAAATTTTACAGTATTTGCCAAGTATTACACCAATCGTTCAAAACATTCAGATCTCCCTTCAGCGCAATTCTGTTGTGCTCGTTGTTTATATCCCTCTACAGCATTGCATAATCCGTGAAAAGCTTGGATTCAAGTTGACACAAGGCTTGCTTTAAATAAATGCACTTAAATAGGTACTTCAAATACGTTTGCAGTTTTATTTTCGAAATTATTGTATGAAATATTTTGCATTTGAAATAAAATTATAGAAGAATGACAGTATTTTGTAATTGAAATTTAAAAAAATACTGAAATATATGCTGAATGCGCAATTTATCCGCAATTCGATTAAAAAAGTAGGAAGGGATTTTAGGTTTTCGGTACTTAGCAAGTTACTTAAATTATGCAAGCTTTTGTGTTATCGGCAAGACCTGATATTTTTTTTTACCTGCTCGAACCCCATGCTAGTCCCGACTGACCCTCATTAGGCTGAGCGTCCAGATCGGAATTTCCGACCTCGCCTTCATTCCCGCGACCCTCCATGTACAATCCAAATTGCACGACCATTCTGGATGGCCATTACTCGGGTGAATTTTTCTCAGCACTTTGTGTTGTTACCTACATAAGTCACCTGTTAGTACCTACAGCAGTGTCGTTACCCAATTTGTCACTATGGATGAAAGACGACTGAACAGTAGATGAATGCATTTGTATAAAAAAATTAAATGAGTAGTTCGCAAGTTTTATCTCTGAATGAATGCGGTAGTATATTTTTTATTATGCGTAACGTTTTTTGTACCGTTTGGTGTGCATTTGGGAATCCTTTTGTATGCTGGTGATTGATCACCCCCTGCCAAACACCCTAGGGGTGACTAGCAGGGCATTGTGAGGATGTAGATGTAGACTATGTGGAACCATGAGTTATGAACTATGTGCCTTGTGGTCACAAATAACAGCCTCAGTTCTGATTACGCACTCGGAAATATTCACTGCCAACAGGTCAAGTATGCTGTTACCCTTGATAGGTGTACTTCAGTATCAGTAGTTAGTGACTGAGAGAATACTCTGGTAAATTAACTGAAGCCTCGGCGTGCTCGAATCATGCTCGAAACTCACTCAAATAGCCCGCTGCCTTGCCCATTCCAAAGCGCTGTTGCCATTTTCCGGTGGTATGCAGCCACGTTTTTTGCAAAGTTAACAAAATCGTTATTTTTCATCGCAGAAACACGGTTCAAAGACGCACTAGTTCGCCCGATGCTAACAATCATTTTTGATGATTGTATTGATTAATTGATTTTCAAATAACAGTCAGAGCGATCACTTTTGGGGAGGGAGAGGCCCCCTCGGCTCGGATGGTCTAGGGACGAGAGGGAGAGGCTCGGATGGTCTAGGAGACAGGCCAGCGAGGGTGAGCGCGTCGAGGAAAGTCTACGGATTAATGACCTGTTGGAGGGTGTACCACGCCCATCCTGGGACTAGCTGTTCCATGGCCCCACCAAACGCATCTTAACCAAAAAACGTAGCTCAACTAAGAAGAGGTGAAGTATATTTTATTAGATTTAAAGTGCTTCAAAGTAAATTTTATAAATAATTTAAAGTAAAATTAAAAAATTAATTTAAATTTAGTGACTCAATGATTTCAGTGCACTTGAATGTGAATTTCGATTGGAAACATCACACAACATAATCTGGCAAGCCTTTATTTTGCGTTAGCGAGCCCATAAACTCCGAGCTGGGAAAGTTTTCCACTGCTATTGAGGCTCGATCCACCCGCACCGGAATGCCCGGGAAGCGAGAGAACGAGGAGAGAGACTCGCACAAGTTAAAGTGCCAACGTCCAAGGAGAGAACGTCCACTGAATGGCGGAAAGTTTTCGTTTTGGGAGGATTTTCAGAGCGAATGGGAGTGGGAGGGAAAGGGAAATTGTTGGGGGTTGGGTTGGGTTGGGGTTGGCCGTTTGGGTCAAATGGGCGTTCGCATTCGCGGGAGACAAGAAAGGGGAAAAGGTGGGGGATGGGGTGATACACCTGCCCACACGCAGGTGAACTTCAGGAAGAAACTGGAAAGCGGGTGACGAATGTCCATGGAGATAAGACAAGGGCCGCGCAATCCTGCCTGCCTCCCATATACGACGCACATCGCTTTTCAGACCCATCCCACCGCGCTCATCCACAAACGTTCTCGCTTTGGCCCGGTACAAGAACACCACGAGCTGCAAGAGAGTACGAACGTGAAGATACATACGTGATTTTTATATGTTGGAATCAATAAACAGGTATGTGAAAGTTCGTTACGACATCACAGTGGGCTGAAATCGAAAAAAGCTGGCCAAAATTCGCTGTAGCCTAAATTATTGCTAAGTTAGTGAAACTTTTTGCAAATTGGGTATTTTATGGACACAATGAAACTTAATTAGGATGATTTAGTCCAGAACATTGTTTAGGAGGGCAATAAAATTTTAAAATTGTGAAAAGTTATGCGGGAACCATAGTTACCAGGGGAGATTCGAAAATTTGATACGGGAATATCAAAGGAATAACAGAATTTCTTCCATTTTTAACTATGTTTAAGATATCTCGTAGCTTCTCATAAGGTATGGGATGATTTAAATTGCTATTGAGCCTTTTAGACCTGAAATTTCGGTCATTGAAGCGTAATAATAAAAATTAATACCATTGACAAATATTTTTGTTGCAAATTTCTCAAAACAAAGGTGTGCCACGTTTAATTCTATTCTGAGTCAGAGGATGAAGACTCCTCATATTCTCAAATATTTTCGCTATTCACTAGAAGATTTCTCTCCTCTGGTAATTTTTTTACTTTAGTGGGAACCTCCGCAGAGCAAGAAATGAAAAGATCTATCCTTAGCAGAAGCCTGTGGAAAAGGTCATATTTTGTGGCAATTCTAGAAACTTTCCTGGTATGTTTTTTGCGATTTTCTCTTATATCCTTGTGTCGGGCTTCCAACGCCTCTTCGGAAACCTGTCCAATGGGAAGTATGGCATTTTTCACAATTTACGCTCCATGCAGTTGACCTTTGTGATGAGTTGGCGGCATATGAAAGCATGGATAGAGTGTTGCATAGATTTTAGCTGGTATAAGGCAATAAGCTGAGAAAATGTTATCATTTACTCCAATTCCAGTCGAGACAGCTCTCAAAATTACCGAGAAGCGGGTAATTCGTTCTACAGAAATTCCTGGAGGAAAATTGTAGATGGCGTTCTATTATGATTGTCGATTACTAATAAGGTACCAACTTACGTAATAATTTAATCGTAAATAATTAACGATTGAGAAAACCGAGTAAGTTGACAAAGTGACAATTCCCTGGAGTAAAAATACTATTTCCACTTCAATATATTATATAGCATTTAAAATCAATATCTACTTTCGACAATTTTCAATTTCAACTTCCAATTGCTTACATTAGAATATTTTTGGAATAACCTGCTTCGTGTATCTCTTATCATGTCACTGAAGGAACTATTACAATTTACCTGAATTTTCAGCTGATAGCGCTGCATTTACGAAGTAGCATCTAGCAGTATTGCCGTCATTGGTCGTACCAAAACCTGTCTTCGGTAGATCAAAAGTAAGACCCATTCTGGACATGAATGCGTTTTGAACAATTTTTTTCATTCATAAGTATGATTCAACTTCAGAAATCAACTATTCACTCTGGTGCACTCGACCCACTTTCAAAAGTATTGATGAAAAACACTTTTTGAATGAAGGCCGCAAGCAAAATTTTTATTTTCTCATCTCCTCCCAAAAAAGATTTTTTTGTGCAAAAACTCCGATACTAACTATTTATTCTGCTTGATGGCCCCCTTCTATTTTCCAAGGTCACACTATGTAAATATTGGCGAGTCACTAATGCAGTATCCATAACTGGGGAACTAAACTGTGAACGTCCTTCGGCAAGGGAGACTGATACTGAGCACTCGGCTAGAAAGCGTGCCAATCACATGGACGGCATATTTTGGGAAAACCCAATTTTTAGAATGGAAATACTTGCACATGTTTATAGCAGCAGAACACATCTGGGTGCATAAAGTGTAGCCGCCGAGGACAAAGGGCTTGGAGAGCGCGCGAACCGTTAGGTTTAATGCCGTCCGCACGCGGCTCCCGCGGAAAGACCCAGGGGTATAATCGTCATAAGATGGTATAAACCATAAATACACCGCAAATAACATTTAGTTGAGTACGATGCACTCACACTAAGGGAAAATCAAGTCTCTCAAATGGACTACGACGCATGTCATCCTAAGTTCCCGAGTGTCTACGCCGTGTATTGCGGGTCATGGAGCGCGACAACCGCCCGACATCATTTTGCTTAACCACGAAAAAATCGGAGGGGAGCAAGTTGGAGAAAGATTTTTCTTTTCCGTCTAATAATATAGACCTCAGTTTAACCTCTGGTGTAAATATCTTATGAGCGGCAAGCGGCGGTAACTACTTTAATCCCAGCATTAGATAAAAAATCAACGAAAAACAGTGATATTTTTAACAAATCATAAAGTTAATATAAAACAATGAACTAAAACAAAAGTCCACCCTTAATTAACTTAAAGGGTGGTAATATCAATAAATATACTCAAAAACTCTGAATTATTAACTGTATCCCATTGCATGGGGAACAAACGTTGAACTTTTTCGTATAAATCGCGCACTCACGATTTCATAGATTTTTGTTGATTTTTGGCGACCTATAAAAATTAAACAAAAAATTTTGACAAAAAATGAACTTCAGTTTTACATGCCCTGGACATTCTAAAATGATGATATACTATTCCCGGTTCGAAATGAAAAAGTCGATATTTTGATTTTTGGCCAGCTTTTTTCGATTTCAGCCCACTGTCGTGACAGTCTAGTTAGTGTAACTGACATCTTCGATAAACTCGGATGGCAATCTCTGTTGGACCGTAGATTTAAAAGTAGACAAAACCTTTCAGAAAAATTCAAGAGCAGTGTCTTTTCTAACGAAGTTAACCATATCTTACGGACGCCAACATACTACGGAAGATCAGATCATACAAATAAAATAAGAGAGAGAGATTGTAGAACAGACAGATTCAGAATGTCTTTTTTTCCACGATTAATAAAACATTATAACGGCAGCGATATATCTCATAAATAGATTGCATGACTTGTAGTGTGGCCTACTGACCTATGTAAAACTTAATGTATGTTTTTCTTAATTTTATTATTATTTCAATCAGAATATAGTAGTATAATGTTTTGATAGTATACGTGACGTTTTTAGACCGTGTGGTGTGCATGTGGGAGTCCAATTGCATGCTGCATGCTGGAGATTGATCGCCCCCTGCCAAACACGCTAGATGTGGCTCGCAGGGTATTATGTAGATGTAGATGAAACCGCTTGCTGGGTAAAGATTTCGGCATTAAAACTTCATCAACCCATTTTTGAAAATAAAGTGAAATAAATTTTACCCTTCCAAATTTCTAACGCAGGTTTTTTGGAATTACTAGGTACACAGTAATCCAAAAATTATGGAAAATTACTGTACATTTTATTTAATTTTAAATCAAGTTAACTGCGCTAGGGGAGGAGTTAAATCGTTGATCGCATACCTAACGAACATTTTGGCAGGAAATATTTTTTAAAGACTACTTCTTCATTTAGGAATTGCATCCTGAAGATCGAATTTAAGTAAAAAATGATAAATGGTATGCTGTAGTAGGAACAAAAACTACGAATCCTTGTTCTCCATACTTTAACGTGATAATAGTAAGTTCAATATCAATAGAATGGGAAGAAATACAACATTAGAATTATAGTGGACAACCTGACAGCAACATCCTTATTTCGGTCTAAAGGTGAGCCAAGCTAATGCGAAAAAATAATTTCAATAATAATGCCAAATGTCATCTTTTAGCTGATTGAATTTAATTTGTTGCTAACTAGAACTACGATGCGTGAACCTCGGTCAGCCTAAACTCACGAACGTTGTGGGTCACATTTTTTGGTATTGGAAGAGGAATGAAGTGGCAGTCTTTTATATTGAATATTTTACTCTATATTTGGTCGCCAAAGTCATTATTAATTTGAACAGTCACTTCCAAAAGTCGGTCCACACACTTGGAGCAGATGTCTCCGTTACTTTTCCGAATTCGACCTTCGCGTATTGCTCACGCGTTCCTTGTCCACTGGGGATCGATTTGACTTCATCAGGCTGTGAAAATAGTGCAACTTGACTACTTTAATCCTCTTTAAGAACCCTAAGCACGATTTCAGAAGCAGGGAGACCCCGTGAATCCTCCCTCTACTCACTGCCAAACAATTGGAGAAGAATCCATGTTTTTTCCGGCGAGTAACCCATCGCACGAGAAAAGAGAGGGACATCCAAGTCGTTTGGATAACTTTTACAGTACATGTAGTACAAATTAAAATTTCGGAGCGTTTCGGGCATAATACGCCAATATTTTTTCTCAACATCGTCTTGTGAAAAATACGTAAATATGTTCGCCAATATTGTCGCTTGCGTCACGGCTACCATCCGTATTCGAGTTCACCTTTGTCGGCTGTGATGGGTTTTCAGTCATTTTTCATTGTTTACCTGTGGAATAGCATTTATTCCCTAAACTCAAGTTTATTCGGAATACAAGTAGGGGTTATGTTTTGAATACCGCAACTTATTCCACCCTTTAAACAGAAAATAAGAAGACTTTTTAGAGCACAGTGCGTCTTAGGAAGTGTTATCCTTGTCTTTGTGGGGAACACTCGTCCATTATTTTGGTTTAGTGTTGTTTTAAGAAAATATTCGCGTGTAACATCATCGTGGTATTATGATTATGAGTCAACAATTTATGGTTGTCATGGAAAAGATAACTTACATGCCCCTTTGAAATGAAAAATGTATTATATTTCATTGATTTTAGAGGTACCTCGCCTCGCCGGAATATCTGGTTTTATTGTGTAGTCCCAGGCTACTGGCTGTCTCCAGTATGTTTCAGGAAAATTCGTTTCTGGTGTGTTTTTTCGTTATGTCATTTTAGTATATCTGGTGGTGATTTTAGAGGTAGCCTGATAATAGGGTATTTTTCTTCATCAAAGAAAACGAAATGCATTGATTGCGATTCCTTACCCAACATTAGTGTATTCACAAAAAGCAAATTATTTGGTTTTAGAAATCCCAGTTTAGACGAATGGCAACGGTCAATTTTAACCTCATTTGAAAAAGGCCAGATTGGCGCCCATACGATGCCACTCCACATGACGTCACAGGGATCTAGTTTCTATACGAGTAGATAGTTTCTATAGAGTAGATAGTTTTACACAGTCTGAGATAACCAATGCATGCATGAGGCACAGAGCTCAGGGAAACATCTTAATAATCACCAAAATTACCATCATCAAAAGTTCGGAAAGTTTCCTTAGTTTGATAGGGTAATAATAATCATTATTTAAGCCAAGCGCTACCTGCTAGCAGCCTGCATCGAAACAGACCTCAAAGCCTCTCCCCAAGGTCACCTCACACGGTGACAGCTGGAACTAGACTGACGTCACACGGACTTTCCCCAGCATTCCTACTTGGCCGTCGCGTTTTCGTGCGCTTGAAAATTTTCACTTTTCGTTTAATCGCGAAAAATAGATATCGTCATTCGAAAATCTAAGAGCGTGAAATGCGCACTCCAGGAGTAATAATCTTTCGATCTAGGCAATTAAAAAAATAATAGGAAACCACCCTATTCTGAATTACAAGGAAGATTTTACAAATCATTCCACCTGCGTCCCTCCCAACTTCAACTTACCACTATAGCTGACAGTAACGCCATTTGCATTCAGGCCTTTCATTCTATCCATATCCTTACTTTCATCCTACACCTCCCCCGTTGCCTTAAATCTCTTCACTTTCAATAGCACTGAATTTCTTTTCCTCGCCGTCCATCTCACCTTTTCCAATCTTTTTTATATTAACATCTCGGATGCCTTCATTTCTTTCTTTTCCCTCTTTCGTCCGCGTCTAAGTTTCCGCACTGTAAAGAGCTACTTTCTAAGCAGTATATTTGATATCAATTAAATATTTTAAGTTATGATAGGAGGGACCACTCAAAATAAAAAATTGGTTTTCGTTATTGAGAACCAAAAAGATATGAATGAAAAACACACCTGCCAATTTTCAGAGCTTAAAATCGATTTTTTAATGAGAGAAGTAGCTTTAAAAGACCGCTAGGAGCCTCGGCCACGCCCACGTATTTCTATTGACTGACGCCGCGTGACATGTGACCCTCATGAATGCCGCCTGAGTACCGCTTGATGAAGCAGTAAACACATTGTGTTCGTGGAAATGGTGGCCAAAATTTTATCATCATGGCGAAGAAAAGCGTCAATTTTTTTCTGGATGATTCCCTAAATGCACTGACATTATTAACAGACAGAATATTTTTGTCTCAAAACGAATCATTTCATTGAAATAAAACTTTTTAAAATGAAATTTTTACAGTTTTTAGTGAGGCGGTAATCACGGATATTATCGTGGATGCTTTAATTTGTGGACATACCATACTAAAAACCATAATTTATTACAGCTTTTTAGCTTCCGAATGTAAAAGCACAAATCGTCACACTCAATATCTTTCCTCTACTAGCTATTTTCTTTCCTTCTGAATGGAGGAAATTTGGGGCTCTTTCCGTTTCTTTCAGGATTAGCATTAAAATTTTTCGAACAGCATTTTTTGAAAGCAGAGGCCTCGCTTTGGTCAATCTATGTTCCTGGTAATTCTTCTAGTCAGCTTCGTACTATAAAAGTGGTTACCAAGTGTCATCAAAATGAAAGAGTACTCAGAGAAGGGAATATTTACCTTACAATATCCGTAAGTTCACTCATATTTACACCAGAGTAACTAGAGTCACTTTCAAAAGTTTTAGGACAACGTTTGTGGCGCCACTTCTGCTTCTCGAGAAATTTAGTATCCTTTACTCCTTTCGTACCTAGTTTTATTGCTGCGTACAGCAAACATTCCGCTTGTGAGTGAATATATTTGCACTCAAAGGGATAAATTATTTCATAACTGCGAATTTATGATTCCGCTTCTATTAATGTAGGGTGTAATGATTATTTCTTGTGTATTTACTGCATACCTGCATAGGTTTTCACCCTTAGCTATTAAAGTACTTATTATATGGCTTTTATGACGTGGCGGCGGTGGCCTAGTGATTTGAAATATGATTTGAATCTAGTGGGCAACGCTTTGAGCTGGCGTAGTGAAGGTGGAGGGGCCTGGACTGTCTCATAATTTTTTTCAGCTCGTTTTCTTACTTATTTACAGTTTTTTTTTATAATCGTAATTTCGCTGTCATTGCTATAATGCTTTTATTAATGCTAATGTGGATTTTGAAAATTAAGAAAAAATGGGGTATGAAATCCTAGCGTTGCCGTTAACATACCTACAGTTTGAAGTCACATAGTATATTCTATTATTTGAAACTTATTCTGTTTCGATTAATCATAGTTCAAACTATTTGCAAGTATTCATTCAGTACGCACTTGCTTCCGGTGTCTTTGTTTTTTTTGCAGGACTTGCAAAGTTATCCGTGTTTATTATTTACTATTAGTACTTCTATTTATCAACCTGGCGGTACCTCCCGGAGTCAATTGTGCTTATTTCTGCTTTTTGTGAATAAATCGATATCGTAGTATTTTCAGTAGTACGGATTTGAAATTACCATTCGCTACTTAGTACAATTTGACATTTCATTTGGCTAGCGTCGGATACCCTTTCCGTTGCAGTGGTTGGCTTTTAATGCGCAAGATAGAAACAAAGAGTGAAAACCGGGGCTAATATGCAGTAAATGCACGCGAAATTATCGTTGAATCCAACGTAAATTGAAGTAGAATGATATATTTGCAATTAAGAAGGAAAATTTTCCATTGAGTGAGTACCTATATATTTAAGCTCATACGAAATTTTTGCGATATGAGGCCAAAGACAACAGAAGGAGTAATGGAAACTAAATACCTTTGAGAAGCAGAAGTTACATTGAAATGGCCCTCCCAATTCTGTAACGGCCTATTTCTGAAGGAATTTGCTGTCTCCGTGCAGCGTCATACCACCGCCTTCTTCGGTCTGGGTCGTTTAACACTGGGTCGTTTGGCACTGCAAAAATTACTTCTCTGGTTTTTAAGGAGTGGTAAATTCACATCTCGGCACACAACAGTATACGTAAGGTTTACTACCATTCATTTAAAATTCTCCGTTTTATCTCATAAGTATTTATTTATACTCGAAATAAAGTATTTGGCAATGAAGTCCTTATGCAAGCAATGCACATATCATGAGGTCCACACGTCATCAACATGGCGTCGCCTGAGAAATACGTTTTTGGCGCGGAATTCAAGTTGAAACTTCAAACTGCTCCAGGGGCGAAATTATTCAACGCTCAACGGTAAACTTTGGTGAGAGCCTTTCTTCCACCCATTGCATTATAAATCAAACATAATATTTGGTAGCGTAATCTCTCCTATTGCACAGGAATAGTCATTAGTTACCTAACACGGTATATTGTTATCGGATGAAAATTATGCATGCGTAGTTTAATATTTGTAGGACTATGATCAGCATTTTTTCACCCGTAAGACTAACCCAGGGTATTCATTACGTGGTTCTAAGCTCAATCATTGCCGTGAAACTTCTTATATATGTAACAATGAGGAGGACATTGAAAAACACCAGGCGCTAATTACGGCTGATTCTAGCAGAAAAAAATGTATGAAAAAGGGGAAAGACATAACTGGACCTCTCAATGGAATGGGCAAACATAAAATACATCATAAATGTGCCTTAAAATTGTAAGCAATAGGCAAACAAGTCCTGTAATTAATACTTCCGATGGTTTTTTAAATGTAAAAAATATATTTATGATAGCTATTTAGACATTATAACTTTCGGTGAACATAACGATGAGAGTTAATTACTAACCGATATATCTGGAATATAATATTAATCATTATTCAAATATTTGTTTAGTAATTTTGGTAACGACTGGAATAAATATACCGAAGTAAACATAATAATAGAAATCTGTAGGATTATATGAATCCCAAGAAAATGCTGAGGAATAATGAATGCGCCTACAAGAGAGTCTAATATACTTAAAAACGAAGAAATATGCATCGATAGTTTTTGGTAATCATGTGTTAAAGCCAAATGTTGAAGGTTATTTTCTACGAAACTTTTAGAAACCTCTTTCAGACGTACATTCCGATTTCCGTTTATTCCTTATTTGTGCGTTGCGACAGGATACGTCTTTGTATTTTTTAATACAAGCTGACTACTCAGATTATATATCTCAGAATCCTTTCAGAGTGAGAATTGCATGACTGAGGACTTATGCTTCGCCTTGTGTCCTGGCACTGGGAGTCGGAGAAGTCGCGAAGAATTTAGGAATTGTGAACAATAGTGCAGGTAAGACTATCGACGACGGTAAGAGTAAGTCGAAGTGGTCCTTTCAAGGCACAGAAGGCATGGGCAATACCGGAAGTTCGAGCTCAGCGGAAAACGCAGTTACTCGCGTAGGCCGTGGGGACCGACTTTTGGAAGTGACTGTACATTCAATCCCAACTGGTTCGTCCTCTAATGGACTCAAGAGCAGCGAAAACAGCTTTAGATAAGGACGAGCTGCCGAAAGAGATTTATTTATCATAGTATTCTACCGATTAAGGTAGGTTTCCATGGAGTGATTTGGGAGCCTCCCTTTCTTTCCAGCACTGCCTTCTTTAATTCACTGTAAGGCCTACTCCCCTTCAATCTATCTAAAACTCCTATTCTTATCCCTCCCTTCCCTCGTTTCCCTAACATTCTACCCTCTAACACCATTTTCAACATCCCCTCCCCGCTAAGTATTCGCTCCATTCATACCTTCTGTCTCCTCCGTATCTCATCTAAAAGCTGCCTCTCCTCACCCACCATGTCCAGCACTTCGTCGTCCTATTCCTCTCTGTCCATTTCATCCTCTCCATTCTTCTCCAAACCCACATCTCGAATGCCTCCAATATTCTCTTTTCTTCTTCCCTTAGTGTCCACGTTTCCGCACCGTAGAGAGCTACACTCCAAATCAAACTCCTCACTAACCTTTTCTTTAAACTCTTACATAACGATCCTCTCAGAAGCCGAAAGAGATACTGAATGGAATTTATTCAGGATCCTACGCAACTCTGTTTATTTAAGTATTTTTTACACATTTAGCTATTTAGATATTGCAGGCAAAGGCTTCTCATCTTTTTAAGATAATTTACAATTTTACGTATTAAATTAAAAAATATTTTGCTACTTAGTGCATTTATTCTAAAGCTATTTCTCACTCCTAGTGATGAGGAAAACAAGGCCCGAATAGCCTAGAGATGAATCCTCGTATACGTTTCGAACCGAAATTCTCCAAATACCTTTTATTTTGTTAAATAACTAAGTCACCAAACATTTTATTCCGTTGCACTTCTTTTATTTTGAGAAGACAAAATTGCACCATGCTATTCCGCAACATCATATTTACGTAAAGGAAACTCTATAAATAAAACAATAAATTTGGGGATCCTGATTCGATTCCTAGTTAGTTAATAATTTATTTTCTGGCGAATTAATATTTGTCAGTGCAACTGATGTCGACATTGTAAAGGTTCAACGGCAGCTAGTTGCTCGTTCTTTGACCGAATTGTTCGAAATGAGATAAAACAGCGAAGCTGTAAAACTAATGCGTATACTCTCACGGTGCTTTCCATAGTAAAAGCGATATCGGCCGTCAAATCAACATGAATTACGTACTATATGGAGGTCTGCCACAAAAAACGGCTAAAAGCCGCGATTAACTGAAGTAGATTTCACTAAAGTTGGCTCCGCCTCACTATGAAATCAATTATATTAAGTCCATAGGCGTCACAAAGGTATGGCTATAAAAAAAATTTTATCCTTTGTTTCACAGTCAACATTTCGGTAAGTTTAGGTAAGCTATATTCTACATAACTAATACATGCATTGGCAGTCTCAGTATTCTATTACCAATTCCAATTGCAAAAAAACTCTGCGTATTTCACGTTAACATCCTTAGGAAAAACGTTTCTACGCTTTTTTCCGTTTCAGCTGTAAGAAACAACGTTTGCTTCTTCACAAATTCAAGCCAGAATAGCATAGCTACCTAAAATCAGCGTTTTCCCATTATATGCCCAGTCAATTCGACCTGGCCACACCCCTCTCCGCGCAACAAGGAACCGACGGCTGCCCAAAAACCGCTCACAGACTCGTCGCGAGTCTATCGAAGCGGCTGGGCCACACTACTCATACTCCTGCGACGCCTAACATCCCCGGCTGGCCAGCCAGCCTGAGGAGGAGGGCAGATTTACACTTGGGGCCTGGGCAGAAGCGACATATGGCTCGTAAGTCTGCATGCAGGCCACCGCGGTGTCCGAGCTTCACGAGGTCTTGGAGGAAGGAACAAGAGGACCCAGTTCCGTGTTGTCATCATCTTGGAAGCGCGCAGCCGCCCGAGGTCCCCCGCAATGTTTTGCCGGCGTTGTGTTCACCCCATCTCCTCCCCATAATGCGGTGTCCCTCTCTCTGCTCTTCGGCTACCCCGCACCGCATTGTCGCGCCTCACTAGGAGTCACCACGGGGGAGTGGTGAAGAGGAGCTGTGGCGAAGACGAAAGTTGGTGCCGCGCCGAGAGGGAGGTCGAACTTGTAAGCGAGCCAACGAGAATACAAGAGAATTTCTCCGTGTGGCCATAGAAATACGACCCTCACCGTGAGGTCAAAACTTCAGATCGTATGCTTCAAGAGCTGCGAGATCCAAAACAAATACTTCCCGTTTTTATTAGGTATAAAAGATTTTAAATATAAAAATGCGGCTTTTGGAGGGGAAGGTTTTTCGCTAGGGATGGTCGGATCGGATACCTCGGATCCAAAGTCGCGGAAGACATCGGATCTGGATCCGAAATTTTAAATAATAGCTTCAGTGAATGCCCCATAAGGGTGGAAAGAGTTCCGATTCTATCTTCGAATTCGCCGTCGCATGCGATTCTTGTCCTACTCATGAACCGTTTTGATTAAAAGCTCTCGCATAGGTTACGTAGGAGAATTTCAGCCGTGGAAAATGAAAAAGGCAAAATACGACTGGCACATAGTGTGACTCTTCCCAAGAGGTTGAACAATCATCTTAACTATATTTCCAGATCCGACAGAAGCGATAAATTAAGAGAGATGTTTTGCCGAACAGATAGATATGGGAATTCGTTTTTCCCCCGATCCATAAACGATTTTAACAAATGTCCGTCGTAGTTTCGTTGGAGAATTTCCTTTTATGTGCAAATTGCTGGTGTCTTAAAACACTCCCTGCCACACGCCTTTTATGCGGCTTGCGGAGTTGTATGTAGATGTGCATTCTATCATGGGATTCGCATGTGCTCGAAGTATGTAATAAAGGGAATTAGGCTCTGTAATTATTGAAACTGCAAAATAATAATCTTCCTGTTTCCACTAGAATTATGCTTGTCACTTGTGTTATTTTCTCCAATATTGATTATTGTGTATTAGTTTATAGTGATATACCTTCTGTATTTGAAAAGTGTCCGCAACGGCTAATTAACTCCTGTGTTAGATTTATTTTTGACTTACGTAGAGATTAACATCGGTCCAAATTCTAAATTGATATGAATTGGTTATATCTTCATTGCCGAAGTTATTCCATCCAGGGATCGTTCCTGTTCTCCAAATTCCAAAATCAGACTCCGGCATTCCTGTACGTACTATTTATCCCCCCATTTATACAGTTACTGCAATATCCACGTCACGATTCTGACCTTCAAATTCCTCATGTCCGTACCAATATATATTTAATATCTTTTCAGCTAACAGCATCTAGATTCTGGAACTCTCTGCCGCTAAATATAAAAAACACAATCACTTAAGTCATTTAAAGAAAGGCTTTACCTCTCTTTGAAGTTTAGGGCTTAGTTTATCATCGTTATTTTGTGACGTTATCAAAACTTTATAAATATATACGTAATATTACTACAGGATAAGCGTACTATTCAACATCAAATATAGTTAAGGCTTGAAATTGTGGAAATGTATTTAGGATTAAATGGAAAAATCATGATTTTGGCACTCCAATAATAAAACTAAATACAGAAATTAAGTTTTTGTACGCATAATTATTGCAAAATATACGTAACGATGCACTGAATTTGAATAGGCGAGGACACACGTCACCCCGCTTAAATACGTAGCATTTCTGAGAGGCAAATCCTTAACTCCTAAATTAATCAAACCTCAATATCAGTGGAAAAAAGGAATCTAAGACATGTGCCTCTACGCTTAACGTTACTGTCTTTTATTGCCATTATATTGTCCATGTTTACATTGACTATCTAACTGATAGATGTCCAATTCTTAACGAATGCGTGTCATCTGCCTGCGCACACAATGGGACGCGCCAGCCTGGAAAATATTCCAATTAATCTATTTCGCAATGAAAAAACACGAACAAACACGATTTCAAGGAGTTTCATTATTTAAAATTCGAATTTATGAATTGAAATAAAAGATATACTTATAAATAACTCACAACGTATCTTTGTTTCAACGTACTTCGCTCATGCTTACATTAATTGCCTGAAAGATTCATTTAGTTCACTCGTTCGAAGCTGTTCACAAGGCCGTAAACCAGAATCCAGATTTCACGCACTGGCGAATCAAATGTTAATTTTGACCTAGATGTACGAATAAATAATAAAATACCTCTAGGGAAATTAATTTAACGTTCAGCTCGCACAAAATTTTATTTAAATGCAAAATTTCAATCCCCAGTATGACAAAGCATTTAATTATTCTTCATTTTTGATATTCCTTCAATCATGGTCAAAGATTGATTAGAGAGAACGTTCAAGTAAATTGAAAAATATTTACGCGGAAACAACAACATATTGGATGACAAGGTTGACAAAACGCAAATTTATTTAGTAGGCCATGAGACCGTTGACAAACACGGAGATCACATGCAACAAAATAAATTTAATTTAATTTTCTCTTAATAATGTTTAATAGATTTAATACATTTATAGAAGGCGAAGAATTAAGGCTCCATCGCAAATTCCACATGTTGTCCACTTTCTGAATTCATTGACATTTTTTTCTGCTCCAAATTTGGAATTGTTTCATTTCTTGGTTTGTTTACGCGGCGGAAAATCGAAATAATTATCCCGAGGGAAAGGCTGGAAATGAAAACGTTCATATTCTATTTAGGTATTAATCATACCAAAAAGTGGAAAATTGCATTGCATCGTCTACTTAAATGTAGAAGAAAGCTAAAATATCCCGTTAGAAAAATACAATGCCCACAGAGAAAGTATTACAGGCTCGCAACTACGTAAAACACATCGCTGAAATGATAACAAGTTCTCTAGGCAAATAATAAGCTCCTAATATGAAATGCGTTTTTCATGGCTACGACAGGTTCAACTTATAAATCTAACAATAACTCCCTTTCCATACCTAGAGTAACTATTCACCAAAAAATTGGCAATGCAATCAATAGTAACACCGCCATATTCAAACTAGAGCCTAATCATCCCTTGGACTGTATAAGTGGAATTAACATACTAAGGCACCTCTTCAGATGAAAATAGTCTAGATACGCAAGAGAACCCTACAAGGGAGTATTCAAGGAATGTTTCTGTGAAATGGTGGTGAGACTTACACTCACACAAGAGCTCATAAAATTTAACATGTGCAGCTTTCACTACCATAGCGGCATAAAATCAGCTAATATAGTAACATCAGACGCTGAAAGCACTAGTTTTCATTTTATGATAATATTCTGCACAGAAAGTTTGGTTCAATTCACCAAACATCAGTGTCCAAAAGATTTACGACCTGAAAAGCCATACATTTCTCTTCAGAACACCGTTTTCTGTGCCCGAGTTTCCCTTGCGTGAGACGAAGAAGAGACCGTTCTCCGCACAGGTCACACTGTTAAATGGCGACAACCAGCGGAAGGCATTCCCGGGAATTGAAACAGGGTCCCCGGGGTGGATGGCGTGGAAACACAATGATATACCCGAGGGAAGGCGGTGACTTCGGGAACGAAACAGAATCCACGAAAAAAGAGAGAGAGGATTGGAGGTGGGTGAATTGAGAATGGTGGGATGGGGAGAGGCTGAAAAAAGCGGGTCACGAGTTGTGTCGCGACTCTATTAGCGCCCGCCGTCCCTTCTCTCATCTCGCTGCCGTCGGATTTTCCGATAGGATGCGTGATTTATAGGCGGCGACGACGACGGCGGCGGCGGCGCGGGCGGTGGGAGGAGGGCTGAGGGGATAGGCATCGGCGGGGCACGGAAACGGCGCGGCGTGGTTTAGGTTTCCCCCGCGGAGAGCGTAAGGCAAATATACATACATATATATATATATCCTTACCTCTGAATTTATTTAAATATATAATACTGAATATATAATACAATACATAAGTATATAATAAAAAAATATATAATACTGAATATATAATATTCATATATATACTATATATGAATGAACTGAAAAGAAAGGGTTAGGAATATATAATGGAAAAAGGACGAGGACAACGGTGCTGTGGTAGATGGAAAAAGCCAGAAATCAGAGGGTAAAAATGCAGCCTGACTGGGACACGAACCCAGAACCTCTCGGTTGCCGGCTGGGTGCTGTACCAATTGTGCTATCAGGACGCTTAGATATAGAATGATTTCTGCGGGGATTAATACATAGAAAACTCCCTTTGCTTTGGCCCACAAGAGTAATAGATGGCACTGGGGCAGCTCACCACTCACCAACAGAAGGAATGGACGAGGACTCAAGGATGAAAGGAAAGATACACACACGATAGCAGGAAAGAGACAGGAACTGGCTTCTCGGACGAGTCTCTGTTTAAAACCTTTCCCTTTGGCAAGGATTTTGGCTTCCTTGAGGTCGAGATCGCCATTGAAATATCCAAAGAAGATAAGAATAATTTCAACAGAGACACCGGCATTAAAATTAGCCGTACTTGGCAACCCATTGTGAGAAAAAACAAGCAGCAACCCACTCCCCCAACCTCCGGCTCCCCTCCCCCCACCACCTGACACAGGTACCTACACAAAAGATTCTAAATTCCCAACTGTTCATAATCCCTTGAAAAAGCGACCAGCATCGGTCGGGAAACGTTGGGGCCACCCAAAAATTGACGCGGCGACATAGCCCAAAAGTTTTTATTTATAATACACCTAATTATTTTTTCTATTTACCTCGCGTATTCCCGTGAATAAAAATGGACCACGATTCTTGAGGTTCTTTCCATAATGGCCAGATGCGCAATTTCTTTGCTTCACTCGTAGAATGGGTGCATTGAATCCATAGTGTAGAGGACAGTAATTACTACACACCATCGCTAATAAAAACTATAAACATGAATCCATAAACAGTCGTTCATCATCGGGAACCATACATCGTCGCCAAAGAAACAACCACTTACAACTTTATATGCGTATGGCATCACTATTAAAAGAACTTAGAAAACGGAGAAAAGCGACCAAAATGACGAACAGAAGTGATACAGATAGTGCTCCACATTAACATCGAAAATCAAGTTCGCATATTTTGTCACGAAGTAAAATATGGGATGCGAAAAATATTCATCAGCCCATTGGGCTAGCAAATATTCGCAAACGTCTAGTTTACTTACCCTGAATATTAGTAGATGTTGGCATCAATTTTTAACGAGTAATGCAACAAGAAGATGGTTCAGTTAAGCGGGAACGACAATAATAAACATAAATATATGACTTATATGAATCCATAACTTTGAACGATAGACAGTTGGCGCCCTAACCTGGATGATAGCTACTCTAAGAAGAGCCCGTGGACCCTGGAAGGGGAAAACGTACGACCACCAGGGCACATCTCCGCTCAATAATTCACGAGCGCATTATGCGACGTGCCCCCACCCACCCAACAGCATCGCTCCGGAGATTTCGTCACGGTTTAGGTGTAGCACGAAATTGGCCGAAATCCAAAGAGGCGAGTGAGTGTGACCACCGGCGGAACCACGAATACGGGGAAACAAAAAATGATGGTATATTTCGTGTCCTTCCCCTTGGGCTACAATTTTGTCGCGGTGGAAAGGCTTGCGCGTTCCTATGACGTTCCTTTCTCCTAGAGCTGTGCTGGCGGGATTGATTCGCAATTATTCCCGCTAGGGGCACCCATGCCAGATAGGTCGAAGGATAGGAACCAGACGAAATTAAGTCCACGTGATGGTGTCACGTAAAAAGCACTGCTGGAATGGAAGTGGGAAATCCTACCAACTATCTCATCCCTGAAAACATGGAGTTTGATCAAAGTAGCCTCGGATGGAATCGCGGGAACCAGCCCTTGAGGGTGGGTGTCGTAGGTGGCAGTGAGGTTGGCAGCGTCCTCGGGGTCCTTATCATGAGAAATCCTTGCAGAGACATATCATCATCATAATCTTGTTCAGTATCAGCAGCAGCATCCAAGGAGGAGGACAATAAGACCAAGAGGATGGAGAAGAAGAAGGCATCGATGAATGTAGGGACGTGGAATGCGAGGACAGTGATGAGGGTGGGAAAAACTAGAAAATATAAAAAAGGGAAATGCAGAAAGGGAGAATCTATTAAATAAGCTCTTCAACGCCGCCATTCGCACTAAAAATGTGCTTTCTAGTCCGAGATATCTAAAAAAAAACAGTGAAAATAGTATTTTTGGGCTAGCCGGCCCTGATGGGCCACTATCGGGCTGGAAGTGAGGGGAGGTTAGTCCTATTTGATCCGAAATCGTATACCCTGGCTATGGGAAAAATCCCGTAGGGAGGACTTTTCACCCTCTTATTCAGCTATGCCTTTTTGGAATAGGCTTAATGCAGGTCCAGATTTAAGTGTTTATCGGTCAAGACTTGAACCTGATTTCAAAATACTGAGTGCAACATAAGTCTCATGGGTCACATTATTCAATAAATTCCCATAACCGTCCCAAATAATAATTTCTAATCCTTTATAATGTCTTTGGTGATTCACAGAACCGTAATTAATTTGTGTGAGAATTATTCTGTCCGTCTAAGATAGTTATAAATAAAATAGGAAATTAAATCTGTTTTAACAAGTTTTCTGTAAAGATAAAATTATGCAATATACATATACTTCTTCGTTTTGAATTAAATACCTTAGATAAATGCTTTTACCAACGTATATTTCCCTCAGTTAAATTATTATGCATCGTCATATATACAAATCAACAAATGTGAGATTCCAATGAAAATATAATCTCTCATTTCCAATTTATTCAGTATGGATACTTACAGTAGAAGCAGGTGAAAATAAAATGCAAAAAATAGAAGACAAAATAAATTGTAACTGGACTCTTATTATCAATTTATAACTGGGCTCGTACAAATATGAAATTAAAAATAGCGAAAAATTGAGTCTTAACCAGGAAATATGTATGTATAATATATGGGATGTTAAAAGCAAAGTTTGAATTCATACAATTATTTATAACTGAAAGTGTCACCTATACGTAGTGACATAATTTAATAACTTGTGCACGTTACGTTTTTGAGGGTACGATATTAGTTATATACATATGGAGGGGCACGAGAGGGAAATAAGGTTTGCAACCGCTGGTACATATGAAACAGCAACATCACGTATTTTGGGAGGGATTATTATTTTTACACTTGGTGGTCATTAAAATTTGAAAATTATATCATGTGCTAAATTGTTAGACATGTGGTTTCTGAATATGTTCTAGAAAAATTTTTCTGCCATAATTATCGCAATTTCCGCAAAGTGTCTATCGTGAAGCTATGAAGGGGTGAGTCACGGATACCTATTTAAATATTCTCCAGCCGTCCGCTCGATCTGCAGTCACCAACTGCGCATTTACAAAAGGTCCATAACCAAAATTTACGTTAATGATGATATAGGTAATCCACGAGTTCAAAAACATTCGTTATTAAGTTATTCCTAGCGAGAACAAATATCCTCTTGTATAATTTGAAAATATATGGCTCGCTCTGCACCAATTGTCCCGATGCAAAAAGTTGAATAACAAAATAAATGCGCCAAAATTGGCAGCGTAAATCATGCTACTGCGGGATGAATTGGGGTTGAAGAATTTTCGCGTTAACAGGTTAGTAATCCTTTATTCCATGTGCAGTTATTCCATTGACAAATGAAATGGGATGGAAAGTAACGATGTGAAATTTTATTTTAAAATTTATAACGAGAATCTCTGTTTACAAATTATTCTTTTCCACATCTAATGTCCCTTCTAATTTTCTGTTTCATCGCCGCTATCTCCTTAAAATGCATGTTATAATTATTGTTTCCCTTGTTGTCTGAATTGAATTGGAGCAAAAATTAACACTAAATTTACGCGAAAACATTTATGTAACCGGTGACTTTAAGAAACACATCGCACTCATGAGATATCTATTTGAATTAACTACTTCAAAACAAGACACAAATGAAAGAAAAACAGTATAGATCACAAGATAAAAGTTACTTTTCTAGAAAAATCGGTGACAAAACTGTAAAAAGACGAAGGGATCTAAGGTGCGGAAGGGCTATGAAAACAAAAAGTGTGGTTCTTAATTTGGATTTTAAAAGAGTTTCCCTTCCAATAATATCAATGGAAAGCAGCGCAAGTGACAGAGGTACACTAACAAGCACCACCAACATTTTGCCGAGTCGTTTAAGTCTCATCGAAGCTCGGGCCAGTGGAAGGTTGCAGCAGTTCACTAAATTCCCCTTTATCTACACCACAAGTTTAGTCAATAACTGCTGTTTTGAAGAATAAAGCTCATCTTTTCATTGGCGTATACATCGGGGGGGGGGGGGGGGGGGGGATGAGGCAGGGGAGGCCCCTGCCCCCGCCCCAAGGAGAAAAATTACATTAAGTTCAAAACGAAAGTTTTGAACTAAAAAATTTTCTTTAATTGCAAGGAAAGTGATATATTTTAAAACATGTAATTAAAATAAAATCTTTTTTGTGGAAATAATTTTCATAACTAATGAGGCGCTGTTATAATTTTCTTGAAAATTTGGTCTCTGTGTTACAACTTGAATGGCCACGACTTGCCCCCCTCTAGTTTTGACCCTGGGTACGCCCTCCCTTCCTGCCTGCATTTTGCTACATCAGATGTTGAAAGATAGGGATGGATTTGATTTATGGCAGCACCTGGGAAATGTCAACATTCCGGGTTCCCAAGTTCTGGTATAACAGGGATCTAATGACCATGACAAAATAGCATGGAGCCTTCCACTTTGCGGACTTTCTTTTTTCGAGCCTACTTCGCCCATAAAGTGTTTCCATCAGATTACCGTAGCTATCGCCTTACAATTGGAGGCATTTCTATTATTAAATGAAATGAGACCTCACTACGTTTGAAAATACGCGGATTTTATTACCAGGAGAGAAATTGAGTCAGTTCACGCTTGGTACCTTCATTACTATAATATTCTTGGTCGACGAAAAGTTTACATTTTGTGTTCTTGCGTCCACCGCGTTAGGTACTTATTTATTGCTGTTGGCGACACAAATAAGTCGAGATCCACCCCGAGTTCACTATATACCCCAGGTTGATGCCCCAGTTCGAGCCGTAGAAGCTAGATTTAATGTTGCTAATTTAGCCGCATTATAATTGTTTCTTGTCACCGTCTACAGCGGGGCGATGAGTTCAAACCGATAAATTAATATACCAATTATGAAACACTGTATTCGCTCTTTGATTTTTACTGATAATTATGAATTCAACAGAATTAAACATCATTAATAGAAATTTCAGTTTAAAGCCCTTTCACATTGGGTGGGTGACATCATCTGCATCTACATAAAGGTAAAACCCTGCGAGCCATATCTAGGGTGATTGGCAGGGGGTGATCAACCACCAGCTGTGGCTTGCAATAGGGTTCCCATATGCACACCACACGGTCCAAAAAACGTCACGCATACTAACAAATTTGACTACGGCATTCATTCAAAGGCAAAACTTCCGAACCAATCATTATGTTTTTCTGCAAGTAAAGCTAGAACACACAAAAAATGCAGTTGGAAATAATAAGAAAATTCAGAAACATGCATTAACGATTACATAAGTTAGTAAGTTACACAACAAGTTATCTAATCTCTTTGTGAGCTCTAACGCTCAAAATTCACAGTGTACGGCGATATCTGGTGGTAGTGTTTTATATCCATGACATTTAACTAAAATGGTAAACTTCCACACAATTGTATTTACTTAAGTACCGACCCGGTTTCGACACGTAGTGTCATTATCAAGGTACAAATTTGGCCTTCCTCTTTCTATATATACCGTCCAGGAAGAGAAGGGTGGGGTGGAGAGGATAGCAAGAGAGGGGGGAGACAGTTTACTAAAAAGGTGGGTAATAGGGAAGGTCTTTGAAGTAGGGGGGGGACTAGGGATTACGCAAAGGAAGTGAATGGGGGAGGTGGGAAGAGAAGTCATAGCAACCAGGAAAGGAGCGGGAACAATATTTGAATTATTGTTAACATTTTATTAACTTTGATATTTTACATTGCATTGACAAAGGGCAAAAAGCTAGACTTTCACGAGAAATTTGAAATTGTTAGCAGCCGTCATATTCTTTGTAACGTTGAAGTGTATTCTAGCCAATCGCCTCTTTTAACCCTGAACATTCCTCCCCCCTCTAAAACAAACTATTCCAATTAGAGTAATCGAAAAATTCTCTCACGGGTTCTAAGCTTGTGAGCAAAACAACAACGGGGAAGGGAAAGGTGAAAGTAGTTTAATGAAGGGAAAAGTCGTAATTTCAAAAACTGTTCCTGAATTTCCCCACCACTTACTAACATAAAGATTCGGTAGCTTTAGAAGATACAAGACTCGTTACTTTTCAAGTCTGGTTAAAATAAACAAAACATTAAAAGATGGATCTTATACCTTGCTCTAATTTTCGATGGGAATGGGAACCTTTTGCCCCCCCCCCCAAACTCGAACACGATGCAAAGCTAAGGAAGTTTAATGCAAACTCAGACACGCACGCCGACCCAGACGGACGTATCCATCTTACGATCGCTTTTCCCGAGAGTAATTATTTTTCAAGGGCGAAATTTTGAGTTTTTACTCTTTTTTTAAACTTTTTACTTCACGAAGTGTTACGTATCCCTTTTTGAGGCGAATTTGGTCGACCCCAAGAATTGAAGCGGCGACGTAGCCCAAAAGTTTTTTTTTATATTTATAATGAATTTGTTTGATTTATTACTGTGAACATTTCAGAAGTGACACTTAATGACCCATGATCACCAGTGGCGGCTCGTGAGTCAAATGCTAGGAGGGACACGCTCCACCGGAAGGTCAAAATTTTTGAAAATTTTGTACATTTTAGAGAGTTTTTAAGGCAATCTAGAGACCATTATGATTCACTAATACACAAAACAATCACACACTAAAACTCTAAAAATCGCTTACTCGATTAACTCATCTAGAACTAAGCCTATTTACGTTAAAACAATTAACAAATAATAAGTCAACTGGTAACCAAAACAAAGTATTCTGCAACACCAAGATTATACGGCCGCCGGGCGGCGCAGCGATGTCAACTCACTAGATACGTCGCTCAGCGCATGCTCGGGCGGCGTCCCAAGACTTCCGTAAGGCACAAGCGTACACGCGTCATGGCACCAGCAGCCCCCACCACTACCACTCTTCATATAACTGCATGGTGATGGATTGGGACGTTCTGGCCAGCGCCCCGCGGCTACAAATGCGAACTTCTTGCTCTATTTTTGCGTGTTTTTCCTACATTATCGATGCATGCGATTGAAAAAAAACTTTCGTTAGTTAGATGTATTATTGTAATTGAATGGGTTTTTAATTTTTTTCCTTTTTCAAATCTTTAGGAGGGGCGGCGTCCGAGAGTCCTTATGGGCAAGCCGCCACTGGTAAGCACTTTCGGAGTGCAGCAAAAACAACGCCGCCGGCATCTTATAGTCGGTGGACAGGGCAGCCTCGGAAGAAAGATCAACTTCTTCACCCATTATTACTAAGAAACACTTACCGAACACCATGACGGAGACATCTGCAAAGATCACGACCCGGGCCGCACCGATGGACTTCTCGACAACCAGCCACCGACGAATTGAACTATTCGAAAAGATACGAAGTGCACCAAATTCTAACGTAAGATCACCACTAAGATCACTTTAGTCCTCACCCACGGCACCAAGCTCCCTTAAACGCGTGCGCAGCCTGAGCTTTTCTAATGAGAACTTAAACAATCGCTATCAATCGTCCACGATCGTCCTCCAGAGGTAAAGCACTGCAGGAACAAGTGACTTTGTACACAGTCACGCGCACGAGTGCCTAGTTAAATACACCAAAGGATGAAGTTCGCCATGAAAAAATATTTGAGGGAGGTCCTCCAGAGGGTTTCGGGCGTGCTAATCGCGTCAACGTTGACTTGAGCCAATGTCAACTCAACAACAACTCGCAAAACATCCGATCCCGTGCCTTCTACGAGTACACACGCATGAGAAGTGGAGCACAGTTCGAATTTGGAACCTTCTACATATTCCGCGAAGTCCGTAGAAATTTCAAACGTGGCACGTGGCGATTGCTCATCATCCGTCTCCCTCCACTCTCGATGACGCACCGAAAGCCTCGCGTCACAAATTATACAACCGATGCAGTCGAACGGAACGCGAGAGAAAGAAGGGGATGCCTGCGTGGGAGCCTCTTCCCAACTCAAGGCAGCCCGGCCCGCAATGACCCGAGAAAAATCGTGAACTGCGCGGAGGCTATGGGAAGGAGAGACTGGGCCTACCACGGCCAAGTCGATTCTAACATTCTGCGATTTCGTGGGTGTCTCCATTTTCCTGGTTTTCGCCGCGTTTCGTTGTCAGAGGTGACGACAGTTTCGCCAGGATTCCAGCAGGACTTCCGAATCGCAATAATATGATTTATGAAGAAAAAATCGTGGCAGTGGTTAGTCGTCGTAGTTTAAGGAATAAGATTATTGAGATTATTAGAATAAAAATTAAATTCATTGTACGAAGTATTACGTCATAAGAGGAACAGATAGCTGGCTAACAGATAACGACTCAGACGGCGAAGTCTTCCCAAAATCGTAAAAAGGAACGAAGTCGTAAAAAGGTTGTGAAAAAAGGAGAATAATAATTATGAGTTTTTTCTGTGTTCAGGAAAATCTCATTCAAGACGTGAGCAAGGGCTTTCCCATTTTGGACACGGCTGTTCCCACAGGAAGCAGTGCACAATCGAATTTTGAGGCAATAAATAGAAAAATACGAAAACGTCATTACTTTTAGAGATAGATGATAGGGTGGGCCGAAAAAAAAACAATTTTTTTAATTTAGAAGTCATAATAGTGTGGAAAAGCTGCGAATTGCATTAAGAAAATATATATAAAATATGAAAATCTTTTGACATCTTCCGGTGACGCATGGGCCCTAAAGTTTGACAAAATATGAAACAGTATTTTCGCGATTTCTATTCTAAAATTTGAATCAGAAATTTCCATACTGAAATAGTTTAACATTTCCAAATAGACCCAACATTATGTTTCCATTTGGTTTATATCAGATGTTATCATTTGGTTGTGTATGGGACCTTAATTTTGTCAAAATATTGAAATTTTCACATTTTTAAGAGTTCATTTTTTCTGTTGAATTTAAATATTTATAAATTAAAATATTACCAACCCCTTATCTTAGTTGTAATAAAAGTGAGCTAATATAAACTAAAATTAAAGAAAATCCATTTATATTTACGATGAAATCTTTTATTGTAGCATCAAAATGTGAATTTCCATATTTAGTACGGAAAAACTGACGACATGACGGATAATTGTCACTCGGATTGCTGAGGTATTCCAACAATCGTTTTTTCGAATTATCGAGGTTCGCCTGTACTTGGGAGGATTGGCAACTCACACATTCAAAGGACCTTCATAATCCACATAATTATTTTATTGTTCAAGTTTCTCAGAAAAGTTGTAATACTATATGGGGCATTATCGTTCAACACGGGGCGACACCGTACACCTAGCGACTTGTACGGTATTGGCCCATGTAAGGTGTAAGGAATTGCCCCAAAACGACATGACGCAGCAATTTCAACCCTAACCTAAAATAAGAACCATATAGGACTTGTGTTTGGTGTAATAAATAGCCCACGATATGGGCTATTAAAAACCACCAGTTTGCATATAGTCACTAATAACATACCCTTACCTCAGTTAGAGTCAGTCTTTAAAATTATAAGAAAAGTTGACAACAGAAACAATTTCGTCACATGCACGTGCGTAAGGCAAACGGAAAAAAAGTTTAGTTAGAACTATCGAATTCTGATGAAATTTATCAAACTTTTGGGTTCATATGGCACATTGAAAAATTTAGTTATAATTACCAAACCTGTTTGATATATTCAATGATACTGATTTGGTAATTGTTACCGAAATGGCCACAGCAGTTCGATAAAAACTATCAAAATCGAAAGGATAATAAAACCGATTTAGCGTGCACATGTGAAAGATTTTCTATTCAGAAAACACTATTCTGATTAAAAATCATAAAATTATGAGTTTAACTTTAGTTTCTGCAAAAGAAATACAAAAAAATGGAAAAATAGTACGCCTGCATGAAGCATTGAACTTGGGTCCCCGGCGTGGTAGCTACGGACTCTTAATAACTAGCCTAAATCGGTTGCCAAAATATTAGTTTTCTCAAACGCCCTAATATATTATTATTGTAGATAATCAACCTTTGTTTTGAAATGTGAATAAGGTGTGACTACAGTTTCCCTTTGTGAGCTTAAGAGGAATACTTGATGCACACATTTGCATTATGTAGGTACTCCTTATCAATATCTAGTGCAGGTGCGCAAGAAAACTTTATTTGTACGCTTTTTACATCGATATAGAGATGACTTTTACTCCAGGGTAATATCCTTAGAATGGATTGGGTCTGGTATGACGACTTTTATCACTTATTATTAAACACGATCGCGAATGATTGTACCTAAGGAATAACTCTAATGAAAGTTTTCATATGTCGAAATACACAAACATTACCTTACAGCTTTAATATCCATGATAATACGCTATTCAATCATTGTCTTTGAGCACCAGCTTACGGATAACATTGCAATTTAATACACAACCTTGGTAACTTTTCACCGGAAAATTTCCAGTGAAAAGTTACCAAGGTTGTGTATTTTCATTTCAACATGAATTTTCACAAATTAAAAGCCGAATCATTTCAGTTCATTGCAATTTAAAGCAGAAACAAACAGAAAAATGAACGTAAACAAAATTAAAACGTTATCGCCATCACAAATAATGAAAACAAAATCATTTCTACCAACCTGTCTTTTATGTAAGGCCTGTTTAAGAATCTTTCAACTGAAAAGGTCTATTGGTATTAACAAAAGAGGAACGACAGACCGTGCGATAGGGTACGAAACGCTTACTAATCTCAGACTCGTATTAAATTAATTCAGTTATTTTTACTATACTCTTTCATACAATTGACCAAATTATGAAATATCAAAATTTTTGATGAAATATATCAAATGCGTTTTGTAAAATACATCAAGTGCGCGCCCTAGCGTTTGAATTTCCCAAATTAACGGCTCACGAAGCCCTCTAGCCGCAGCGCCGAGATATGGAGACGGAAGCCGAAGCGCCGCGAGGGAGAGAAAGGGTGGGGGGAAAGGCAACTCCCCTCCCAACTTCGCCAGCGACGACTCCAAAGAGAAATTTGATACTCATGACAAATTTGATACGGGTCGCTGGAACAGTGGTCTCAGTCGGAGTTGATATGTGAAACCTAATTAGATGTCACATATCCGCCGCCATTTAAATACCTGCGAGCCAATTAAAAATAGTAGAAGCCAACTTCTTTGGGCCGTGGTCCTCTCACATGCGCTGAAAAAATAGGCCTGTGAATGCGAAGGTCCTTTTGAATTTACACCTTTTCTGAAATTGTTCACGATGATATCTTCATTGTGTAAGGAGGCATTTCGTCAGCATCACGCCGCCGACCTCGGTGGCGGCTGAGTAATGTCCTCGCCTGCCAAACAAGAACTCGAGGATTTGAGTCCCACCTGGGTAGGTTTCCCCTATCCAGGGCTTGGTTGTTCGTGCAATTAATTGTTAAACTTTTTGGATACTCGATATAAAATGGCTCAATTAGAGCTGTATTCGGTGGTTTGGGAATTAAAAATAAAATTTGAGTATTGAATTGTGATTTATGATGTTATTTTAACCTAATGTAGAGTCTTTTTACGTAATTAAGGTATCATCGCTCGCAGTTTTCGAAATGGATGGGAAAAACGGGTGGCAAACGAAAAATGGAGAGGTTTCGAGAGAATTTTGGAGCGACCGCGTCCGAAGAGTAGTATTAGACGGTGCAATCTCCAATGAAACAAAAATACTCCCTATCACAACAGTTTGATAGTTTTTATCAAATCTTTTTTTCCGTGCAGAAGCTCCCAGATTGTCTTTATCGGTTTTACTTTCCCTCCGATATGTAGCAGTACTTCCCAGCGCTCACTACATACTCTGCTGGATCTAAAATTATGGTGCACGGTATTGCCCCGCCGTTCGGCATTACCCCGCTCTCCCCTAATGCTGACAATACAGGTCGAAAAACTGGTGTGTTTTTTAGCGAGTTGAAATTTATTTAAGCAAACCTGTACAATGGAAAATTTGCATCCTCCATTTAAAAGAGTTACTCTTTCTCCATATGCTGGAGCACCTGGATGGCAAGACAACGGGGCCATCGAGTACTATTTAATACCTTTACGAGTACCTCCTAGCAATTTTTATCTACATCTACATAATACCCTGCGAGCCACCTCTAGGGTGATTGGCTGGGGGTGATAGATCACCAGCATGCAGCATGCAATTGGACTCCCACATGCACACCACACGGTCCAAAAAACGACACGCATACAAACAAATTAAACTACCATATGCTGTTGGAAGTAAAAATAAAATTAAGAAACATGCGTTAAGTTTTATATAGTTTAGTAGGCTACAGTACAAGTCATCTAATCTATTTATGAGTTCTATCGCTGCCATTATTATCTCTTATTGATCGTGGAAAAAAGACATGCTAAATCTGGCTGTCCTATAATCCATCTCTTTTATTTTATTTATATGATCTGATCTTCGGTAATATGTTGGCGTCCGTAAGATATGGCTAAATTCGTTAGAAAAGACACTGCTCTTGAATTTATCTAAAAGGTTTAGTCTATTTTTTAATCTACGGTCTGACTGAGATTCCCATCCGAGTTTTTCTAAGAGGTCAGTTACACTAACAAGACTATCGTAAAGACCTTTCACGTACCTGGCAGCTCTTCTTTGCACGCGTTCTAACTCTGTTATTAAGCCTTTCTCATGAGGGTCCCAATCACTGGCAGCGTATTCCAAATGTGGTCTAGCGAGGGAAAAGTAACTATTTTCTCTCACTTTGTCGTCGCACTTTCATAATATTATTTTAACAAAACCCATTTTACGATTAGCTTGACTGGTTATTTGCCGAATATGTTTATTCCACGAAAGATCATTATTGAGTCTAACTCCTAGGTATTTCATGGAATCAACTGCCTTCAATTGGGTGCTCCGAATGATATAGCTACGTTGTAGGGAGTTATTGTTCTTCCAGAAATTCATTACGACGCATTTTATCAAATTTAATTCTAACTGCCAAGCATCGCGCCTCGCTTGGATATCTGGAAGGTCATTCGTTAGTTCATCTATATCTTTGCTGGAACGGATTCCTCTGTAAACTACTGCGTCGTTTGTAAATAATCGTAACTTACTGTGTACTACTTTGCCCATGTCGTTTATATAAAGAAGGAATAGGAGTGGGCCAATGACACTACCCTGAGGGACGCCAGAAGTGACTCTAACCTCGTTGGGGACTGCACCGTCTAATACTACTCTCTGGACACGGTCGCTTAAAAGTTCTCTTATTCAGTCCTGCCTATCTTTATGGGTCAACCGGTGAAAAGTTTATTTACTGCAAATAGCTGCCAGTGGTTAATTTCCAGAGAATTAATCGTCAGATCCCAAAGATAAGCAATAGCGTGGTTAGCAAGGATCAGCGTTACCTCATTACTTACTATTTCAAAGGCAATAAAATCAGGATACAGAAAAGGTTTTTGGCTGGGATCCTGGACACTTATTACATTCGAGGTGGTTGAAAAAAGCAAATGCATTTATCATATTGTACACAAGTGATGAAAAACCCGTCACCTGTAAATAAAGAGCTACTTTTGTTACATTTAAATAATAGATGCTAATGTGATTTAGCATTGAAAGAAGTAAATACTTTGTACGGCCCGCAATTTATTTACTAAGCAATAGAATTTGCAAGGTATTTGACACAACCTTTGTTTGATGATATCGACCCTCTAATAAAACGGAATGTTTTTTTGCCAGCCATAACACTTACTGTTGGCCATGACTCAAGATGGAATGAAAAACATGTGAGAGCTCGGACTTAGAAAAACTCCCAGGCCAGGAAAATAGGTGCAGGAGTAAAAAAGTAAGAACATTGAAGCCAAAAAGTACCAACTTCAATGGGCAAGAATACTCGGAAATGATTACTGGATGGATCTTCTCCCCCTTTGTTGGCAGAAATCAGTGACGACGAGATCAAATCTTTAAATTACTTTCAAGAAATTCACAGTTCAAACGGAGGCAGTTGAACCCTTTGCAAAACTCGTCAAGGAAGCGACAGGAAAAGTTTGTGGTGCTGAACATTGAGATGGATTTATTAGAACCACTCTGCTGTCCAGGTCATTCTTGCCTAACTTCAGCAGCAAATCAGTCTTCTGAGTACCTTCGGCTACAAAATAGAGTACAATACTAATGGATAGATTCAACTAAAATCGAGTATTTAAATAACTGTTTTTATTTTTTATAAAAGTAAGTTCATTGTTAAAAACTGTATTATAGATTAGATTTGGAAGCTTTTTTAAATAAAGAGCATACCAAAAAGTACCAAATCCGCCGGACTATTTTTAATAGTTGCTGTTTTTCTAAAGCATTGGGGTTATTGCGGGACCGGAAGTTGTTCATTTACTCACACTATTATAAAACGCAATGTTCCTATTATCGACAACGAAAATACTGTAATTATTTCGTTTAAATAAGTATATTGAAGATATTAAAAAAAAACTCGTGACAATGTGAAATTTTCAAAATTTCGGAAAATTTTAGGCCGCATGCGCGATTGAAAGATGATGTAAACCAAATAAAAAAAAAACATTTTTTAAGGGTCTATTTGAAGGCGTTACGAACTAGTACATGGCGAAAACATAATATTCAAATTTTAGAAAAATAATCGCAAAAATTATTTTTCTTCATATTTTGTCAAACTTCTTATATCCTATTCTCCACCGAAAGATATCAAGCGAATACGACTTTTTTTCTTTGTTTTTTCTATATGATTTGTAACTTTTCCGTGACTCCAAAATAGAAATGAGTTTTTTCGGCTCACCCTAATAGATTGAATAAGAGAAAGACCTCTACTTTCCAGATATTTTAACTTACATATGACTCTACAATTTATGGATGTAGAAAAATCGTCCTCATCAACGGCAAAGTTACTTAAATCCCCGTTCCGCTATCAAATGATAAGTCCCCATTCACAGGGACACATCAAAAAACAAAATAGAGAAGAAAAGCAGGGCTGAACTTGATTTTTTTCTTTCCATTTGGGAAAGAATTAAATGATGAAGTCTCCAACAATTGAACCGGCCACCGAAACTCATGGCATTAATTCAACAGCGGAGTTCGCAAAATTTTTCCCGGGGAAAAAGAATTCTCTTTCTTAGCAATCATCAGACAATGCCAAGAAGGATGGCTGGGAGGAGAGGGGAAAAACTTCTAAATTCGTTACGCGAGACGAGGTTGCAAACAAGGAAGAAAAATTAGCGACCAGAAAAATAACTGCAAGGAATTAAAGAGGAGGAAGACTTGGGAACATAGCTGATAGAATGAAAACTCCAAAAAAATTTTAAGGACATTGCTACGAAGACGAATTATTTTTAATTTTCCTAAAAATTTCAAAATATTTTTCAAACACCGGAATTTGCGTTTGAAAATCCAAATTTTTGCGGTGGTGAAATTATGTATTTAAGCATGGAAAAAAATTATTTTGGATAGAATAGGTACATCCGCCAATTTGACAAAAAATGTATGCATAAAAATTTTTAGGTTAATCACTGTACGGTCTTCTGAGTTATCAGGCAATGATTGCTTTTGATCCAATTCCAATAGCCCATGTTACAGAAAAATGGCGTAATGGTCGAGTCAAATAGCTGTAAATAGTGTTGAAGCAGAGAAGTATTAAATTTTCCGCGTAATGTGTTCCTTGATTTTGGTTTTTAACCTCGATGGTCGTCGAGTATGACGACAAAATGTTTTTCAATAGTATACGGCTAAGTACCTACAGTAGATAGAACTTATTTTGGCCAACAGGTAGATACCAGAGGAATCTGCTTAGCGGGTCACAGATCCGTGCTATTCGTTCAATACTACCCTTAGCGAAAAAACTGTTGGATTTTTAACAGTTACTGATGGACTTCAACCGTAACAGTTGGGTCTCATAAGTTACTGTTGAATTTTCTACAGTTACTGTTGGATTTTAACAGTTACTGTTGATAAACTCGATTGTTCCAGGCTTTACTTCGTGAAAATCTATTGTAAACAATAAAAAGTTATGGTACTTATTCACACGATTTATTCAAGACGACCGGTTTCTTCGCAGAGGCGACATCATCAGGTACGGAAATCGTTATTTTAATAGTTATTTTGTTGTTGTTTATCTGGTCGGTATTACGCGTTGGTAGGGGAGGGTTGCGTTGGGGTTGGAGCGTTACTCAGCTTCAGGGGAATTTCCAAGAGTGGGGAATAGTTGACAAAAATATTCTCATTTGCTAAAATTCCATTCTTGATGTGCTTCCTAATCTCCAACTCCTCCAAGCAGTCCATCCTTCTTTCCTTTTTCTCAAGGTGGAGAATTTCCGGAACAAAATCGCTCCTGTGGTCACTCTCCCATTGATGTTTCGCGGAATGCGATTTGTCTAATTCCCCGTTTCTCAAATGCCTTCCGTGTTCCTCTGTTCTTAATCGGAACGAACGTCCAGTCTGGCCTATGTAACAGGTCTCACAGTCACTGCACTTGAGTCTGTAAATGCCACTTCTATCATTTATGTCAATTTTATCTTTCGTATCTTTGTAGTTACTGCTGAATTTTCTACAGTTACTGTTGTATACAACAGTGGTCCCGATTAACTGTTGAAATTTTCAACAGTTTTTTTGACAGTTTTATCGCTAAGGGAGGTGCAAAATTTGTAAATTGTGGAGTTTTGAGATAAATGGTTCAAAATGGTGTGTTTTACGACTTTCTAAGGGATATTTTATAAATCCTTACACAATTATATTAGTAATATCATTCCAATTAATTAAAATGGATAAAACTGAAAATTTTTCTCAGCTCTAGAACTATTCACTATATTGAATTGATACAAATTTTTAAGCGGTGGATAATCACATCATGCAATCCCCCTGCAAAGAACTAATGCCAAGCATGTATACATACTCACTATCTATCAGAACGCTGCTCAAGTGATAAACGCACATTCTCAATTAAGTTCTCAATCAACACGTTAATCTGCCATGAAGATGGACACCTCCTCGGTTTCAAAACGGCAAGCGTTGCCAGGCAACCCTTCAGCCGTTCTTACAGGAGGATTAGTGAAATACGAATAATTTTAAATCCAGTCCCAGGATTTCTAATTAATGCCCATAATTTTAGTATTTTTTTATCATTATTTTTTTGGCAATGGATGACAAAGCAAAAATTTATATAAATCCATAAGTTTTTATTTTTATTGCACATTAACATCGGATAAATAGGGTAGCCACTGATTATTAAGTTGGGGAAAAAGTTCACGGCTCCCGATATGTCCCAATAGGGTAGTATCCTTCATCAAAGAAAACGAAAGGCATTGATTGCGATTTGTTACCCACCATTAGTGTATTCATAATATACAAATTATTTGGTTTTTGAAATCCCAGTTTAGACGATTGGCAATGGTCAATTTTAACTGCATTTGAAAAAGGCCAGATTGGCGCCCATACGATGCCACTGCACGTGACGTCACAGAGACCCAGCTATACGAGTAGTGGGAGTTTTACATCGTCTGAGATTACCAATGCATGCATGAGGCACATACTTCAGGGAAACATGTCTCAATAATCATCTATTAAAACTGGCTATGGTCGGAAAATTTCCTTCGTTTGTTAAGGTATTAATAATCCTTATTAATGCCAAGCGCTACCTGCTAGCAGCCTGCATCGTATCAGCGTTTAAAACCTCTCCCCAAGGTCACCTCACACGGCGACAGCTTGAACGAGAATGACGTCACACGGGGTTTTCCCGGCATTCATACTTAGCCGTCGCGTTTTCGTGCGCTTGAAATTTTTCACTCTTCATTTAACCGCGAAAAATATATATCGTCATTTAAAAATATTAAAGCGTGAAATGCGTACTCCAGGAGTAATAATATTTCGATTTATTATTATAGTGTTCTACCGATTAAGGTAGGTTTCCATGGAGTACTCAAGAAGTGATCTGGGAGCCTCCCTTTCCTTCCAGCACTGCTTTCTTTAATTCACAGTAAGGCCTACTCTCTTTCAATCTATCTAAAAATCCTATTCTTTTCCTTCCCCTCCCTCGTTTCCCTAACATTCTACCCTCTAACACCATTTTCAACATCCCCTCACCGCTAAGCACTAACTCCATCCATACCTTCTGTCTCCTCCGTATCTCATCTAAAAGCGGCCTCTCCTCACCCACCATATCCAGCACTTCGTCGTTCCGTTTCCTCTCCGTCCATTTCACCCTCTTCATTCTTCTCCATACCCACATCTCGAATGCCTCCAATCTTCTCTCATCTTCTTTCCTCAGTGTCCACGTTTCCGCACCGTAGAGAGCTACTCTCCAGATCAAACTCTTCACTAACCTTTTCTTTAAACTCTTACACAACGATCCTCTTAGAAGCTCCTTCTTGTTCACGAACGCCTCCTTCGCTCTTCCTGATGTCCTTACTACTGTTTCCGTTTTCCTCTAACGTACTGCCTAAATAGTTGAATTGCTCAACCTGCTCAAGTTTTTCACCACCCACCATTACCTTAAGTCCCACATTCCTCGCTCGTGATGCTTTAAAAACCGCATAACCTTAGTTTTCTTGTGATTAATCCTCATCCCATACTCCTCGAAACGCTCGTATAACGCATCCACTAGAGCCTGAAGCCCCCTCGCTGACTGGCTAATCAGCGCCTGATCATCCGCGAATCTCGCTGATTTGAACATCATTCCTCCCACTTTTATTCCAGCTTCTAACTCATCCCATGCTTCCTTTACCATCTCTTCAGTGCACACGTTAAAGAGCAGCGGCGATAGAGGACAGCCTTGCCTCACACCTCGGCCAATGCTTGCCCACCCAGATTCTCCGTCCGCTACCCTCACTTGCGCAGTCTGGGCCATATAAATATTACGAATCAGTCGTCTATCCCTCCAATCTACACCTATTCTCTTGAGAATATCCATTAACTTTACCCAGTTCACCCTATCAAACGCTTTCTCAAAATCCACGAAACACGCATATACGTCCTGGTCATATTCTAGGTTCCTCTCGACGAGGGACCTCATTATTGCTATTGCATCACGAGTTGACTTCCCTTTTCTGAAACCAAATTGATCTTCGCCCAAATACTCATTTGCCCTCGCCTCCATTCGTCCGTTCAATATCCTCAGCTCCACTTTCGCCGCATGCGATATTAAGCTGATAGTTCTATAATCTCCGCATTCCACAGCTTTCTTCTTTTTCGGAAGCGGAATTAAAACCGTCCTCACGAAATCTTATGCAATAAAAAAGTAATAGGAAACCACCCCATTTCTCGGAATGCGCTGCATTTGTTTCGGTTAGTGCAGTCGCGAAGCTAACTTCTCAAGAATTCGGAGAGTAAGAAAAGGTTGCGAGAGGAGCCAATGAGAAGGTGGTGGCTGCAAGGACGGAGAGTGTGGGGACCGAGTCAAAGGCGGACCCGAGAGTTTCCGTGTTCTCGGAGCGAGGCGAGAGCGGCGAGCGGGTATGCATGCGGTAGGGTCGGAGAGGAGGGGCACGCAAATGAAAGGCTCGAGGAAAAGCGAGATTAATTGGCGCTCTTGAAGTGAAAAACTTATAAAGAGCAGAAACTTGAGGTTGCGAGTAATGTGTGGGGGAGTAAGTGACAGTTTCTGGGGGAAATGCTGGAGAAAGTAGGGACTTGTGAGCGGAGAAAAATATAAATAAATGCTCGACAGGAATGCGGAGTTGGAGTGATTTTTGAGATGGACGTGGAGGTGGTAAAGAATTCAAGTGAGAGAGGACGGTTCTTAAGTGAAGTTAGCTGAGAGGAGGATCTCCTCCCTGGAGAAGGGAATTATTCTACTTAGTTAAGACGGGAGTTGGAAGTAGAAATGACTCACAGCCCAGAAGTCACACATTACCAGATTTTGAAGTACCTATTGTGAGTTATGAAATTCGCATAATTATAATAAAAATCTTCAAGAAAAAGTTATTTCTTCTCATCAGGGGAGACCAAGAAGAATGCAATCGACCTTCATATGAATAAAGTTTATTGGAAGCAAAGTTGTTTTATAAAGAAGTATGACAGAATAAAAAGGATTTTGGAGGCAGGAAATGAAATCCATGGTAGATATCTTCAGAAATACAATAATTTTGAGCATAATTTAGGATAATATAGTCTCTCCTCACAAGTAACATTGTACGTAGTACACACGAATACAATTTGAAGTGGCATACATGATCAAATGCGACGGAAAAAAACTATAATGCCATATTTATATGGTAACTCAGGGTAGCAATAAATGAAAATAGCTGTAAAATATTTCATTTTTTAGCGAGATTGAATTTGATAACCATACGCCATCGAACACTGAAGTATTATCATTAATAGGTTTGAATAATCAGTATCGGAGCCATAAAAATTTAGACCACAAAAAGTGAGAAGTATTTCATTTCACCTATCACTCAACGCAATTGTCCGAAAATGATAGAGGACATCAAATAAAGGATGCAAGAATGAAAATTATTTCCAGTTTTAGGCATACTTAAAAGAGAGAGAGGAAAGGGAGCCTAAATTTATTATTATCTTTAGACTATGAGTTCCAGCAGAAAATTCATTCAAAGTGAAAATTTTAAATTTTCATGCAATAACTTACAAACATTTATCACTTGTCAGTAATGATAATGAATGCATTTTGAGATATGTAGGGGTAGAAATTTTCTATGCAATTGGAAATGTTTGTATGGCCAAAGTGACGGTGTCCCACGTACAAATTTTGCGTCACGTCTGCAGTTTGAAGCCTCTCCCTCATTTCATCACTTCTTAGCATCCCAACTATATCCTCAAATAAATTTCGATACATATAATACCTAATGATAAGTATGAAATAGCTTTTATGTGGGGTTCATTGATTAGGGCCGAGTTCATTTTAATTCATAGTAAGTTAAATCGATAAACATATCCATCACCCACATCCATAATAAAATAAACATATCCATCACCTTCTCAATTATTGAGCTGAGAGCCGATCACTTTAAGTGAACAACTGAAGAATGTGATAGTTTCCTTCATCAAAGAAAACGAAAGGCATTGATTGCGATTCCTTACCCACCATTAGTGTATTCAAAATATAAAAATTATTTGGTTTTAGAAAAAACACTTTAGACGAATGACAATGGTCAATTTTAACCGCATTTGAAAAAGGCCTGATTGGCGCCCATGCGATGCCACTCCACGTGACGTCACAGGGGCCTAGTTTCTATACGAGTAGATAGAAGTTTAACATCGTCTGAGGTTACCAATGCATGCATGAGGCACAGAGCTCAGGGAAACATCTCTTAATAATCACCCATTAAAATTACTTAAGTTCGGAAAGTTTCCTTCGATTGATAGGGGAATAATAATAATCCTTATTTAAGCCAAGCGCTACCTGCTAGCAGGGTACTCTAATTCTTTCTTAGCATAGTTCGACATCACATACCTCCCCTCAGATTCTCTTCGCGTACCGAAATACTTCACTCAATAGGATTATTACACCCCAACCACCGCCGATTGACATAAGAATCAAATTTCTTTACCGCATCATGAATTGGTCCTTCAGATTCAGTGATCTCCTAACATTCTTTTCAATACGCATTCCTGCTCACAAAACCCGCAATACTGAAGCTCTACACCAGCCCAATTTCCGTCTGGTAATATCTCATAGATCCCTCTTTTTCCGCCTACCTCCTATATTCAACTCAATCTCCAATACTTCTTCTTCTCTTGACATCTTTGCCTCCCGCACCAATTTTAATAACCAATTGAAAAGACTTATCTTATTGACAAAATCTTATTGACACCGACCTTTTGTATCTATTGCATATGTTGAAATTGGTTGTTATTTCTGATATTATTTTTTATACATGTTTATTAATTATATTTAAATAATTTATTTTGTTTAAAAACCCAATTTAAAGGCCTTAGTGCTGTTTTTGGTGTGATATAAATAAATAAAAAATAAAAAAACCACCCTTTTTCTACAAGGAAAAGAAAACTTTCGGATTACTAATTCATTTAAGAAAGAAAAATAGTTGAATGGAAGAAAGCTGGCCTCTCTCCGCATCGTCGACCGGCTCCTCGCATTAGACTCCGAATCTCCATTAAAATGTGAGTTAAAAAACATAACTCAGCTCATTTGAAAGGCTTTGACTTTAAAAAGATAATAACGCCAATTTTTTAGAATGCAAAATTTAAAAAAATGTGAAACTCTCCGTGATCCGCTTACTGCGACGTTTCGTCGATGCAGTAGTTGGCAGTTCGTAATTCATTCAAGTAGTGTTGATTTTCCCATCCAAATTCGGAACGAAGGACGTCGTGTAAACGCATTTCCTCAGCCTCCGAGATGGAGTTTCTACGCAAAACTGCCAGAGAAGTATTCGCGGGAGACATTCTGAGAGATGGATGGAGGCAGTGCACATTCTCCAAAAGGAATATGGTTATGAGGGCCACGTGCCGGAAACACTTCAGTGGTGCCTTCTCAAGTAGACATTAGGGCGTGCCTATAGTACAAGCCGAAAAGGGGACGACTGGCACTTAGAATAAGCAGCTGCTGAGGCAACGTCGGCTTCATTCGAAGAGGTATAGCATATATTTTTTCCTGTAAAGTCTGGGCGGAAAAGCAATAGGGCGATAAGCATCTCTTCCTTCCCCACACCTTTTAGCACTATGAGGAACACACACTATTCAGGACAAGGGTGAAGAACCGAAATCATCTCGAGTGCCACTTTGGAAATGTATGATATCTTCAGGGATTTACGATGTAAAATATAAAAAAATATCCACATAAAAAGTCCTCTACATGCATAAATTGAAATATAGCTGCTAAAAATGTTTTTGAACAAACAAACATTTTACCATGCAGGTTTTCACTACTTTGACAATCATAAAATAAACATAATACTTGGAAGTACGGTATCAAAAAGTGCTCACTGCTTCCGCCCGTGAAGATCAAGGGAATTTCGACCCAAAAGGCTTTGATGATTTCGGCGCATTCCTCTCGTCAAGATGTCCCACTGTTCGCATTTTCCAGCTATACTAAGTAATTAATATCAATACAAAATGAAAATAAAGAGCTTTCAATCATATTCCTCAAAAATATATAATTTTTAGTTTTACTGTAATAAATATGAAGCTCCTCTATCGAAGAATAACATTGAAATAGGATGAATAGGTTTTGAAAATTGATCCAAATATTGGAAGATTTGTCCCGCTGGATAAATGTTTTCGGACTGCTGAAGGAAAATATTAAAAGAATGCCGGGTATGGGCATAAGTTGCCATATCTCCGTTAACAAGTGAGATTTAAAAAGGTGGGCTCATTTTAAAGGCCGTGACTGCATAAAGTTAAATAAGTCAATTTTGGAGAATGCGAGATTTCAAAAAATGTAAAATTCCTGTTTAAAAATAAATTTAAAAAATATGTTATTTGTCAAAATGACTTATGGACATCCTTCTTGTTGCAATGTTCAGTTGAATTTTGTCAATAAAAGTTTGCTAAATTTCCATTCTACATCAATAAAAAGTGCGCAACAATAAACGTTGTGGCGCATTGCCTGCCACAACAAGGCTTTGTATCGGTGGATACGCGTTTGACTTCCAGCCGGACGGCCCGCTTTCAGGCGCCAGCCGGTATTTTCTCTCTTTCCAGAGATATTCCATAATATTCGAGGAAGTTCTGGCGCGGCGTTCGAAAGAGTTCGCCGCCAATATATTAGCACGCCATATTGGCTACCAAATCCGCCTGTATTGTGAAGTATTATAATTAGAGATGCGTGAAAATCGCAATTGCGATATAGATGCGATGTGCGCTAATAAATGCGGCATAGATGCGATGACTGGACATCTAAGATATTATTACGCAAATTCGCCTTTTCGACGGCAAAATTCGTACATTTTGTGCTGAGCGCAGTTTAAATGCTCCGCGGACACTCACCGGTTAAAGCATGTGAGCGACTGGCCAGCTGCTAGTTGGCTGGAACTCTACGTGGCCGCGAACTACAAGTGGGTGCGGGCATGCTACACATCCGCCACTATGTGTATTATTCCTTAATTTATTATTTTTCTACAACATAATCATTTAAAATATGCTTTATTTTGTCACATAACTGTGTTTCACTACATCTTATCGTCATCTACCTCATTATGGAAATAAAAAATAGACGATACAAAATGCGATAAACTGTTATTGAAAGTGCGATAAAATAAAAATGAAAGTGCGATTTTCACGTTCCTCTAATTATAATTAACGCTCCTCCACAGCAACTTCATATTCGTAAATAATAATTTCATAATAATTTCGTTAAGCGTAGCAATCGCTACAAGGTCAAAGTCACGAAATAATACGAGAGCACGTAGAATGACAAATAGGTCGTCACTAATGATTGTAAACATGACGCGCAGGTCAGAATAGCCCGTCTCGTCCTTCTAGTTTTAAAGTTTTGGCCAAAAAGCGTGCTGGAACGTAGACCTCACCAGAACCTCTTCCATCCCCACAGTGAGAAGGCCCAATCCTTCACAAAAAGACGAAATCGTGCCTCAGTACAGTTCTCTCCTCTACTCCTAATGGTCCCCCGGGGGAAAACGACCGCTTCATTCCTCAATTATTTACATGCAAGGTGAACGAAAAGAATTGATTTCCCGCGAAAATATCGATTAATACATTCAGGTTATGATGATTAATTAATTCAGTTCAAATACATTACACGTGCTTATACAAGAAAAACGTCGATTGTATAAAATTACAGAGGATTTTCATTGGATCTACCTCTAAGAGATCTAATTTCCTTCCAGCATATATTTTTTGATGCAACTTGAAGAGCAAATGGATAGATCGTATGAGTCATACGGAAGCTTTAAGATGGGTAAGGGAGATGAGAAGTATTTTTAAAATATTAGGAAAACTATGGATCAAATGAATCGGGCACTTCATGAGATATGCTGGTTTAATGAAAAACATAATTGAAGGACAGGTGGAAGAGAACGGCAGACGAAGGTATCGATATATCGAGGGTATGAGGTACAAATAGCAGATGATGGACGATGTAAAAAAGAGGAATTATTTGGTATGACCAATTGATAATAGGGTAGTTTCCTTCACCAAAGAAAACGAAATGCATCCATTGCGATTCTTTACCCACCATTAGTGTATTCATTATATACAAATTATTTGGTTTTAGAAATACCAGTTTAGACGAATGGCAATGGTCACTTTTAGCCGCATTTGAAGAAGGCCAGATTGGCGCCCATGCGATTTCACTCCATGTGACGTCACAGGGACCTAGTTTCTATACGAGTAGATAGGAGTTTTACATTGCCTGAGATTACCAATGCAGGCATGAGCCACAGAGCTCAGGGAAACATGTCTTAATAATCACCCATTAAAATTACCTAAGTTCGGAAAGTTTCCTTCGTTCGATAGGATAATAATAATCCTTATTAAAGCCAAGCGCTACCTGCTAGCAGGGTACTCTGCTACCTGCTAGCAGCCTGCATCGCAGCGGCGCAGACATCCTCGCCCCAAGGTCACCTCACACGGCGACAGCTGGAACCTGAAATACGTCACACGGATTTTTCCAGCATTCCTACTTGGCCGTCGCGTTTTCGCGCGCTTGAAAATTTTCACTTTTCGTTTAATCGCGAAAAATAGATATCGTCATTCAAAAATCTAAGAGCGTGAAATGCGTACTCCAGGAATAATAATCTTTCGATTTAAACAGTAAAAAAATAATAGGAAAGCACCCTATCGTGTGTAGAGTTATTTCAAGCCAATCCTCGGATTGCTGACCAATGATGATGATGTTTAGAAGCAGATCTGCGGTGTGGCAGCCGGAGTCGTAGAGTTAAAGTTTTACCAAAAGGCGGGTGGCAATATGGATCCCAGGGCCACCTCTTTCCTCCCCACACCCTTTTAACGGCCCAGTCCTCCCATGTCGCACCCAAAAAGGAGAGCACGTGCTTCGAGACAGTACAACTCGGTCGTCTCATCTGTTCCAAATGTTCCCCCAGGGAGAGGCGCTCGCTCGGTTCCGTCGTTTAAACTTTTTTCCTCCATCACACAAACTGCGGAGAATGATATCTTCATCCCTCCACCACGACGCCGAGAACACGCCTTCCAGACGCGCTCCTCCTCCCCGCGACAAACCGCACCACTTCAACGGCGCTGACAATAACGGAGCAGAAATCGTTCTCCCCACTCCACACACGTCTTCTCTCTCTCCTCCCTATCTCCTCCATGGCCATTCTTTTTAGGCGAGATCGTAGTCTCACCATTCTCCTTATGCTCCAATCCTTTCTTTTTTTTCGTCCTTTTGAAGCCATCTCCCTCTCATATCCAAACCGACAGAGCCGCTGCATTTCCCGCTGCACGGTTCGCGATCAACGCTGACCGATTTACTGCTTTCAATATCGCACGCTAACAGTGCCGCGGGGCGATGAGATGGATGCTATCGCGGGAGAAATACCGAAGCAAGCCAACCTTGCGCTCTTTGCTGGCGTCCCAATTGCGAGGCAATTTGTGACGTGCAATATGCAATTAATTAATGAATGCGTTTATATGCACGAATATTATAGTGCCATAAAAATAATGATAATCAATACACAGAATTCATAGATTTTCATGAGAAAAAAGTTAAGAAATAATAACTCAAGACTTCGCCACATTATCCATAGTGTAGCACAAAAATGGTATTTTCCACACACTTTTGTTTTTTTTAAATTTAGTACTCAACACCGACCATGGTTTCAACGCAAAGTAAGTGTTGTACTTACCATTTTTTTCTTCATTATGGATATAACAAATTTCCACAAAATCAAGCCTGAAACGATTTTATACGATCGTCACAGTAATCTAACGATCTTACCACTTCCATGTCACCAGTTTGCGAAAATTAATGATTGCTATAATTTTGAAGCGGTAATCATGGTTAAAGGACCTGGGAACCGTAAAAAATAGAATGGCGAACTAAAGGAAAGCAAGTGGCTCAAAAACAACTTCATCGATGACTCAGAACCAGTCTTGAACTTCTTGAGCTCTGGAAGAGCCAAGGAGCACGCCGTAGAGTCCAGCCATGCGCTGACAGTTAATACACATGGTGGAGGGGGGACAAAGAGTCCCCTAAATATCTGGGCTGCTGACTTTGTTCCGGAATACAGTTTATTACATGGTAAGGAGTTTCAAGGAAGGCGACGAGTCGCTGATAGACAGGCGAAGAAGCGGTAGACTTCGAGCGACGCATATTTTCGAGGACATCAGGATTCGCCATTTGATTCGCAACAATAACCTATTTCTTTAATTTTTAAAACTGCTTATAAATTTTACTCTGGCTGCCAAATTGGCGGTCAGGGCGAGGATTAAGCTCCAAGTGTTTGCTGCACTAATTGTTACTGTAATTTGACCAAATAGTTGGTGAAACTACTATAACATATGGCAAAAAGTTACGCCTAAATGAATGCTAATCTCTTACAAAAGGGCATAAAAATCTTTTCCTGTAGGACAAGATGGTCAACACTGAAATTACTTCATACGTAAGATGAAGGCTTGGTTTTTTTACTGTAATTAAATGAATTGTTAATAGAAATGATGATGCCATGTGACCCAGAGCATGGAGACTGTTTATGGATTGGTCTAAGACAGGCTTTAAAGTGGTCCTGTTGGCCAATGGGAATGAGTTATCTTCTGTACTATCTGCATTCTCTGCTGATATGAAGGATACGTACGGAAATATCAGTCGAATCCTTGAAAATACTGATAATCGTGATTATAGTTGGTAAGTTTGCGCTGATCTGAAAGTTGTCGCTCTACCCACGGGACTGCAATCAGGCTTAACGATATACTCCGGCTTCCTTTGTGAATACAACAGCCGTGCCCGAGAAAAACATTAAATCTTACGGAAATGGCCTCTGCAAGAAAACTTCACTCATGGTTTCAAAAATGCTGCTCATATTTCCCTGGTTCCGAAATAAAATATTCATTTGCCACCATTGCACATCAAACTAGGACAGATACTTTGTGAAAGCAATCGACAAGACAGGAGTCGAATTTCAATTTTTTTACTCAAGGGTTTAAGTTCTCGTCTTAGTGAGGCTAAAACAAAGGAAGGAATTCGTGGGCCCCCATATTAGGAAACTTTTCCAAGATTCAACGTTTATGAAACACCTGCATCCTAAAGAAAAATCGGGCTTGGCTTGGATTCTGAAAAGTGTGTTAGAACTTTTTGGGTGACAAAGAAGAGATGGTTATGTCGCCCATGTTGGGAATTGCAATCAGCGTATTAGGCCATATATAGAGGTATAACATATCATTAAAAATGCATTTCCTTCATTCACTCCAGGACCTTTTCATAGAATATTTGGGAGCAGTTTCAGATTTACATCGGGAACGGTTCCATGAGGATATTATCAAATTTGAGTGGAGAGTTTCAGGGAGTTGAATGCGGGCATGTTGGTATGTATATTTGGCCTACTACTGGCTTTCGTATGAGAAACTTCTACCTCAGTGTATAAAGGGAAATCAAATGCCAAATTGTTATTCATCGTTCTTCACATTTGTTATTTTTCTCTTTGTTGATGTGTGTGTGGTATTGAGGTCGCCAGCGTGGTAGCTTACCTTCTTAACTGTTGGCACACATTTTTATTTTTTTCTATGCTGTATTCTTAAATATTTTTATTATTGCTGATATTAGCTGCTGATATATTTTTCCATCATTCTGGGATATTTTGGGTAAGGGAAGATGAAATGGGAACTGAAATATGAGGAAAATAAGAAAAAAAAATGCGAAAAAAGGAAAGGCTGATAAATTTTATTGTTTTTTTTATGATTAACGGAAACTTATCCCCCCAAATCTACATCCTTACCATTAATTATTATTTTTAGAACTTTTCACCTCTCAAAAGCCAAACAAGAAATATAAATGCTAATAAAATCCTTTTCATTCCTCCAAATTATTGCAAAAGTGATGAAAATTAGTGGGGGGCTTTCCCCCGAAAACGGTGGGTGATGTAGGAAAACGGATGTCATATTCGGATTCAGGAGGTCATTTTACATAAGAATCAGCAGGAATGGTACCAGAGCTCGAGAACAAATTAATTTTTGCCGTCAGTGTTGTTTTTAAGCCATTGTAGTTTTCATACTTCGCATTACCAAATTAGGAAATTGTTTAAGAGTTGTTAAAAAATTCCTAATATCGTTTGACCCAAATTGGCTGTAAATCGGAGGAAACTGAGATAGAAAGAAATTGTTTTCAAATGTAATATTTATCTATATTCATTCGATTCAAACGATTGAAAATTAAGGCAGAGCATTAATGTATTAAAAATTTTATTACCCAGTTCGAGTAATGCAGAACAATAGTCAGCGATTGACTTACAACTCCACTACTACTACACTTAGAAAAGTTTACTTCTGCTGATGAAACACGACTCCAAAATACCGATGAACCTAAGTCATAAATATAATTTTGGTGCTCTTTTTCGTAATAAATAAATTTCGATAAATATTAGTATGCTATATCATAAATTGGCTTGATTTTTTCCAGGAGTGTGCCATTAACTTTTAAAAGCGTTCAAAATGTAGCAAAAGCTGTTTTTCTCCGGTCACTTTATTGGATGCCAATGATGCGAATAAAATGAAATACTACAGCAATTATCACCATCTATGAGTAAAAAGCATTTCTCGATGATATTGATAATAACCCTTAACCAGTGCCGTGCATTTCTTGCAACACTACCAGTGATGTGCGGTCTGGGAAACCACAATAAAACAAAAATTCGTAAAGCGTTGCAAAGTCATTTTTATTGCTTAGTTTAATGTTTCATTGACTTCTCAGCTATTATAAAACTTATATTCAATATTATGCATTCCCAACACGAGCCAAATTTTTCAGTAAAAATTGTTACTTGAAACAAGATCAAAAAACTGAAATAAAAACGCTTGAGTTATTATTTTTATTATGGTACTTTTTTAATTAAGCACTTAATTATAAACGTTATGCAACTAAAATGCTTCCTTACAAATTATTAATTATGATTGTTATTCTTGAAAAATCAATAGGCATTGTTTTTAACAACTTTTTGATTCATCTCCACCAGCATTACGTTAATCGGTTTTTCCAATTTAGTGACGTGAGGTCTCACAGACCGCTTCTTAAATTCATTTGCAAATTTTCAGAAATAAATAATAAGATCGTTAAATTTTAAGGGTGCTCTGTCCTTAATATACAAGTGAAGACGCTGCCGAGGATTACAGATATTTAGAAATAGCAATATTGAAAATTTAAATATTAGAAACACAGCGGTCTCTAATACATATTAAAATTGCCTGCAGGCCTTTTATTTTATTTTACTCATGATAGAGGTACATTTTAATGGAAGCAATATAGCCATGACCAAAACCCACAGTGAATTTCAGAAGCATTGTAAGCTAAAGCTCCACGAGGAGCGGTTGACTTCCTTTCGTTTCAGTAATTACTCGCGGTATTTTCTTTCAATCGGCGATTTAGATTTGTTTGGCAGAACATTTATCCAAAATCTCTCAGATTGTTCCTCCAGTTTACCTGACATTTGACATCGATATCAATGAGCGCAAATACAGGGCGGTCAGAAATTCACCGATATTCTACCATCAACGTTATAGTGTAAGTAATATTTAACAATAAATTACGCAAAAAGTTTTCGCTCAGTTGCACTAATTTCGAGCCATTCGCGATTAAAGTGAGACAATCAGAGCGCGGCGCGGGCAAAAGGGAACGTCCTTTGGGAAGCGGTGACGTCGAACCGGAAGTCGTTTCGAAGCACCGTCCAGACAAAGCGAAAAGAATGAATCTTAGGGTGCCTTCATAGCTCGGCGTTGCGTACTTGGGGTCGGAGCTAACTCATCGCAGCAAGTTGGAGCAATTCACAGCTATGCGTTGCGAAAACAAATGAAAGGAAAAAAGCGTTGGCTCCTAAAAATAGGCCTGGGAGTATATCATCGCATGAGCCAAACGCACAATATATAAGTTGTTTCGTATATTTTTAAGGAATTTCATTTCTTAAAATATTCTTCTTAACTATAAATAGCATTTGAAGTTAATATGGCGACCATAATGTCGATAATAATCATGCATGAAATGAAGGCCCTTGCCAATGCATTTTTATGATCTTTAAATTTTATTTCCTAACTCGGAATATTCGAAAAATAGCTATTTACATACTCTCAGTGAACATGAGTAACGTGGAGTGATGTCAAGAATATTTATTAATGATAACTGTTATTCAAACAGATAGTCCTAGTCATCTTATCTAAATAGCTCCAACTGGGTAGATCATGAGGGCACAATTATCAGGTATAAATTGGACTTCAACCGATCGTAGACATATGCGTAGCGTATGGGTGAATTTTATATCAACATGTATATATCTGATATCCACTATGCTCGATCTATATGTTAACGTAAATTGCTGACTTGATCCCATGCAAAAAAATCGCCGTCTCAGATTTTCCGCTTTTTTCATCTTTGCGCAGAAAGATGCCAAATTATAGAGTAAAGAAAAGTCTTCGCCAAAAACGATTTTTCTCTTCTTTTATGGTTGAGGCAAAGCTAGTTAAACATGAATGCTGATGGATGACCTCTGGGAATAAATTCCTTTAAGCAAAATTTTAAACATCTTTATTCCATCGATGCTTGAACAAGGCCGGAGATAGGCAAAACTTATTTTCATTCTGCATGGAAAATTCACTGTGCAAATTTTCCATGAATGCCGACTTACAAAAAATATTGGGGGGGCCCAAGCCGGGGATCTTGCCCCGGGAAATTTTATAAGTTGTGAGTTTTAAGTTTTTTAATCATTTCAGAAGAGTCATATGATCAACATTAGAACCCTGATAACTCGAATCTCGATATCTGGACACTCCGGGGAAAATCGACAAGCCTCACGCATTTTTTCCTCACACCCATAACGAATTTTCGAGGGGGCTCGCGGCCCCCTCACGCCCCATGGAGTCGGCGCCACTGAAATTTTCAAAAATTTGAGTCCGTACAGTTTACGCTCCATAAATAGAGGTAAAGGCATAGATATTATTGTTTCCAATAGGGTGGTTTCCTATTATTTTTTATTGCCTAAATCGAAATATTAATACTCCTGAAGTACGCATTTCACGTTTTTAGATTTTTAAATGACGATATCTATTTTTCGCGATTAAATGAAAAGTGAAAAATTTCAAGCGAACCTAGGAATGCTGGGAAAACCCCGTGTGACGTCGTTCTGGTTCCCATTGCCGCAAGTGAGGTGACCTTGGGGCGAGTCTTTGAGCACTGATACGACGCAGGATGCTAACAGGTAGCAGAGTACCCTGCTAGCAGGTAGCGCTCGGCTTAAATATGGATAATTACTACCTTATCAAACGAAGGAAACTTTCCGAACTTAGGTAATTTTAATGGGTGATTATTAGGAGATGTTTCCCTGAGGTCTATGCCTCATGCATGCATTGGTAATCTCAGACGATGTAAAACTCCTATCAACTCGTATAGAAACTAGGTCCCTGTGACGTTACGTGGAGTTGTATCGCATGGGCGCCAATCTGGCCTTTTTCAAATGAAGATAAAATTGACTATTGTCATTCGTTTAAAGTGTTATTTCTAAAACCAAATAAATTTTATATTTTGAATACACTAACGGTGGGTAACGAATCGCAATCAATGCCTTTCGTTTTTTTTAATGAAGGAAACTACCATATTATATGTAGGCACCTACTAGCTCCACTTCACTGACGTGGTCGGGTCGGTAAAAACTTGGAAGGTTAGCACAAGAGGCAACCAGCATCCCTCACCCGTAAGCCACCAAGAGCCGACGAGGACTGACGTGGGGGCGACCGAACTATCGAGACAGGAGTCAAACTGTATGCGCAAAAGCTCGAGGGATTCGAATGCACTGAGGATACTCACGTTCACGCACAGGTTGAGCCGTGGGAGCGTTTTCTTTCGGGCACTTGTCGAGGTTTTTCCTCTCTTTGGATTCATATTTTTACTTCCCTTTTACAAGGTAATAGATATTGCTCTGTAGCTCAGTAGGCTTGATTCACGTAAGCTTGTAGCGCTAAATTTTTGGGAGCTTTCGATTCCTAATTATTACTTTTTATTTTGTAAAAGAATCATTCTACATTATGTACAAAGTTGACTCATTAAATAATTTAATGCGAAATTTTTAAAGGACCAAATTTATTAAAATAATCACTATCTACGTTAACACATTCATTTCAAATTGTAAGTAGATTCATTCGCTGGGAGGAATTAGCAGAGGAAGAGGCAGAGGTTGTATCTCCGTGTTCTTTTGGCTAATTACTGTCCAATTTCAGCTGATAAAAATTTCTGCTCATATTAACTACAATTCTCACTGAATAACTAGGTTCACTCATAGTTAAGATTATTTCGATAACCCTAGATTAAAGAAAATAATTGGGATTCGGTAGATAATCATAGTTTTCCAATTTCTAGTGGTTGATGACAAAAAATGTGGGAAGTTACATGTATAAAAGCACATACGGTGTCCTAACAGTTGGTTTGAGAACCACAATTAGTCATAAGGACCAGGTAGAAATAATACTAAAAATACATCATAAGTACTAAAATCACGGATGAGCCTCAATAAAAACTTTGAACACACGAGTGACTATTACTTTAGTCATCAAAAAAATATTGTTAGTTAATTTAATTGTAGTTATTAAAATTGATCGGATTAATTAGTGCTAAGAGTTCATTTACCAATACATTTCTGCCTATTTCCACTCCGTGGATGAATCTGTCTATAAATGAATGTATTAAAATTAGGGATGAACGGATCCAGGATTTATTTTGGATCCCGATTCGGATCGAATCCTTGATTTTCGGAGCCGGATCTTTAGGACCGGATATTTTCGGATCCAAATGCATTTTCAAATTCCTGACGCTGAAGGGTGCCTTCACAGCACGTCTTTGAGGATTGATGACGTCATGTCGCAAGCTCGCAGCGTCGTCGCAGAAAAATTGAACCTGTCGGATTTTCTCTGCGTGAACGCGGCAGTACGCCGACGATTTCGAATTGGTGTTTGTTTATGGGAAGCTTAGGTATATGAATATGCAAGATAAGCTCTATTGGGAGTGACAAATGCTATTGATTTCATTATTTACTATTATTTTGAAATTTTAAGCATAGATATTTCGTATCTTACCTAAATATAAGACAAATGTTAACCCTAAATTAGATTACAATCACTTATGAGCATAGATTAGCGTAGCACATACCCGTCAATGGTATCACAAGCTAAATACAGCGTGAGAAGTGGTTGTTGGTGACTACGGTCGGTTGAACTCCAATTTATACCTAATAATTGTGCCCTCTTGATCTGCTCAGTTGAAGCTATTTAAATAACATGACTAGGACAATCTGTTTGAAAAACAGTTATCATTAATAAATATTCCTGATAAAATTCCACGTTTCTCATGTTCACTGAGTGTATGAAATTTGTTATTTTTCGTGTATTCCGAGTTAGGAAATAAAACTTAACGACCATAATAATGCATACGCTAGGGCCATCACTACATGCATAGTTATCGACTTTATGGTTGCCATATTAACTTCAAATGCTATTTATAGTCAACAAGAGTATTTTAAGAAATGAAATTGCGTAAAAATGCACAAAACAACATACGTTTTGTGCGTTTTGCTCGAAACCATGCGATGATATGCTCCCGGGCCGATTTTTAGGAGCTGACGCTTATTGTCTCTCATTTGTTTTCGCAACGCAAAGCTGTGAAGAGCAAAATTTGCTTGCGGGGCGGGAGCTCTCGTGGCGTCGACGCCACGCCGAACAGTGAAGGCTCCCTATGGCTAAACCGAAAGAGAGGAAAAACCTCGTGATTGAGTCAGAAAGAAAACACTCCGAAGGATTGTGGGCGTGGGTTTCCTCTGTGAATTCTATCCTATAATTTATAATTCGCTTGGGCCTTTTGCCCCTGGAGTTTAACTCTAGCTTCGGTAGATGGTTATTATCTGCGTCCGTCCGCGTCGGCTCGGGGCATGGGCGCAGCTGGGAATTAAGGCAACGGGGGTTTAGGTGCAACCAACACCGGGGCGTGTAGGGGTATTGTATACCCACCAGGATAAGCGGTTGAAACGAGATTAATAAAATGCGGAATTGCGGAATTTTAATGATAAATGGTTCAAAATGGTGAGATTTACAACTATCTGAGGGATATTTAATTCATCCTTACACTGTTTTATTAATAATATCAATGTAATTAGGTAAAACCGATTAAACTTAAAAATTTCTCTGAGCTCTGGGGGGGGTTTTATCCCCCAAAACCCCCCCCTCGCTGCGCCACTGACTCGTGGTGCCGTGAAGGCAAAGGATGCTGTTGTCTCATGTGCCAGCCTTAAAAGTTTTAACCGACCTGCACCATGTGATTAACCTTATAAATGAAGTAAGGAAACATCAAAAGGCATCAAAATATCAGTGTGGTACAGCAAATGGTGTATATGTTAACATGCTTGAACGGTACAATGGTTGAAGTTCATCGCAAGACTTTTCATTGTCACAGAAATTCATATGACGCAATCGATAGGTTCTGAGGCGCGGATCGTATAACGTGAATGTGCAAAAATATCATATAACCACAACAATACGGAGCCAAAGTACTTCAAGAGCTCTAAAGATAGAGGGTGAGAAAGAGGTTTGACTTCAACAGGAGGCATTTCAGCAAATGCCTGCGGACTTCTTACGTGAGTCCGCCTTATGGCTGCACTTCGGTCGAGACTCGGTTTTCGTATTAAGGAGACACACATCCTTCCCTCTCCGCCATGCTCCATTCGCCGCTGTGTCTCATCCTTTGAAAGAGCTAATATGAGTCGCAGGCAATATCGCAAGATTGGCGCGGCGGAAGGTTACACACAGACGGGACCGAGCTTACCACACGTGTAAAAGACTGATATTGAAGGTCGAAGGGCCATTGAAGGAAAGCACCTTGTTCAAGACGTTGTGCGTGCGTGGGTGAAGGAGTTTGGAGTTTCCCTTTGAGGCATTTATGATTGTCCGGAGGTGGTGATCGATCTCAAACGTAAGACGAGCGAGTCGAGGATTTTGCGAGCGTTCCTCGTGCCCAGCGCCAGCAATGAGGACAAACGACACATTCATCTTTCTTGTTACAGAGACAGGGTGTTTCATGCAAGAGCTCCAAGGTCCAAGTTATTGCGCAATAGAGTGGTTTCCTATTATTTTTTATTGCCTAAATTGCCCTAATTGCTTCGACTTTCTCTCCATCTCCCTCTAATTTCACGTTAGATTGTTCAATATGCGTAGTTTTCGTGTAAATACGTTAATAAATAATTCATTGCGATGGATTCATAAAACAAATTTTAAATTACTTTTATTTTATTTTAGCTAAGACTAGCAATTAAGATTACTAAGATCGTGGTCTAGGATCACATTTTACATTGTTTCCCGTGGAAAAAAATTGGGTGATACTTGCCAGGATGCCAGGATCCCAGGATAGGGCTAGAGTCGCCTTTATCCCCTCGCCCCCAAAACGCCTCACGTAACTAATCGATACCACCTTAAAAATACTCTTGATAAAACGATAAAGGCATTAACATCATAAAAATATCACCTGAATGATTTGAGAGTAAAGTTTTTCTAAAATCTCACTCTCCTCCAAACCTTGCAATAGGGTGGTTTCCTATTATTTTTTATTGCCTAAATGGTAAGATTATTACTCCTGGAGTACGCATTTCACGCTCTTAGAATTTTAAATGACGATATCTATTTTTCGCGAACAATTGAAAAGTGAAAAATTTCAAGCTCGCGAAAACGCGACGGCTAAGTATGAATGCTGGGAAAACTCTGCGTGACGTCTTTCTGGTTCCCGCTGTCGCCGTGTGAGGTGACCTTGGGGAGAGGCTTTGAGCGCTGATACGACGCAGGATGCTAGCAGGTAGCAGATTACACTGCTAGGAGGTAGCGCTTGGCTTAAATAAGGATCATTAATACCTTATCAAGCGAAGGAAACTTTCCGACCATAGGCAGCTTTAATAGGTGATTATTAAGAGATGTTTCCCTGAGCTCTGTGCCTCATGCATGCATTTGTTATCTCAGACGATGTAAAACCCCTGTATACTCGTATAGAAACTGGGTCCCTGTGACGTCACGTGGAGTGGCATCGCATGGGCGCCAATCTGGCCTTTTTCAAATGAGGTTAAAATTGATCATTGCCGTTACTGTAAACTGGGATTTCTAAAACCAAATAATTTGTGCATTATGGATACACTAATGGTGGGTAGCGAATCGCAATCAATGCCTTTCGTTTTCTTTTATGAAGGAAACTACCCTATTGCAGCCGTGGAAATGGATAACTTTTTTTTTTATTTAAAATTGACCCAATTTCAAAGGCGTGAAGGATTAGTGGGGGAAGGCTTGCTTGGGCACCATCGGAGCAAATATTTTTGAAGTGAGAGGCACCTAGCAATAAGGAAATCGTCACCATACCCTGATTGTTTGCAACTTACTCATCAAAGGCTTAGCCTTTAGCGAAACATATCGAAACTAAACTTCCAGTTAAATCACTGGATTCAAAATGGATATTTGGGGTTATGTCCAGCATAAAAATGTAAAGATGGGGTCAGTGAACGGCGTAACCTGGTATTAACTTGCCAATTATGTGGTGATTCAAAGCTGGAGTTCAAACTGGATGATGTTGGATTTAAAATATCCCTTACCAGAGAAAGACGTGACTTCTTCTCTGAAGGGCATTTAAATTGAGTAACACTGAGTATTTACCAGCGCTCCGTGATTACCTCTAGTAATTACTGGTTTTTCCACAGATAATTAACTAGTCACCAGTACATAGGGGATAAAATAAAGTTCCCTCATAAAGAAATATGATGAAAAGTTCAAGGTATTGAAAAAAATTTGATTACTTCTCTTGCTACTGAGAATCGATCTCAATAGGGTAGTTTCCTTCATCAAAGAAAACGAAAGGCATTGATTGCGATTCGTTACCCACCATTAGTGTATTCATAATACACAAATTATTTGGTTTTTGAAATACCGGTTTAGACGAATGGCATGGGTCAAATTTTATCCTCATTTGAAAAAGGCCAGATTGGCGCCCATGCGATTCCACTCCTCATGACGTCACAGGGACCTAGTTTCTACACGAGAGGATAGGAGTTATACATCGTCTGAGGTTACCAATGCATGCATGAGGCACAGAGCTCAGGGAAACATCTCTTAATAATCACCTATTAAAACTGGCTAGGTTCGGAAAGTTTTCTTCGTTTGATAAGGTATTAATAAACCTTTATTAAGCCAAGCGCTACCATCCAGCAAGGTACTCAGCTATCTGCTAGCATCCTGCGACGTATCAGCGCTAAGCCTCGCCTCAAGGTCACCTCACCGGGCGGGAGGGGGAACCAGAAATACGACGTACGGAGATATTTCCCGGTATTCATACTTAAGCGTCGCGTTTTCGCGCGCTTGAAAATTTTCACTTTTCATTTAATCGCGAAAAATAGATGTTGTCATTTAAAAATCTAAAAGCGTGAAATACGTACTCCAGGAGTAATAATCTTTCGATTAAAGCAATAAAAAAATAATAGGAAACCACCCTATTACTACTGCTTATTGCTATAAAGTCCCTTAGCGACCACTCACTCATACAAATGTATGGGGTGAATGAGACGAGATACGACAAAAAGTCTTATGAAGACCCCCACTAAAATTTTCTGAGACCCCAAGAAAAATTGTGAAAACACTAAATTTCCCGTTATTTATCTGTCTTTTCATTTAAAATTAAGTACAGAGATTAGTTCAAAAAATTGCCACCAGAATCCAAAGCGGCGAAGCGATCATTCTACGGAGAGATGCAAACAAATAATCATTGCAACATATTTGTTTTTGGAAACAAAAGGAGTAAAATTGGAAAAGAAGATAAACGAATGAAAACGAAAAGATAGATAAAGGAATTGAATCGAAAGTATGATAAAGATGAGGTTGGAGACTTACAAATTAATTTTTGAAAAGTCAATTTCTTAATGACTTCTTTCCATATGAACAAAAGGTTCTTTACATCAGAGCGTATTCAAATGAAAAGAGGAGATATATAAGGTAGGAAATTATGCTTATTTTTTTTGATAAATTACATTCTGTATATGAGATTTCGGTGTTATCAAAATCGTAAGTGTGGTTTTCCGAAATTCCATACTTAAAAAGTGCACATAATGCCATTTTTAAAAGATGTTTCGTGCTATTGACTGTAGTTCCTGTCTTGTTGCCGATACACGTTTGCATTCGAAATATTTCTAAACAACCTCTCCATAAAAAATATGTAGGTAAAAATGATTTTATTGCCATTAACTGTGACGGCGATAGCGTTTTATTATTTATGTTCTTTTTTCCGTCAATATCCTTTTTAATGTGCAATGTTTTCCGTGAGCTGGTGCATCAAAGGCAGTGAATAACAGTAAATGGAGGATAAGAGCAATTATAGGGATTTCTCATTCAATTATTTGTCTAACGAAGATCACGTTTCATTGATGGTTAAGTTATTTAGCTGTAAACGTTATCGAAATCATGACATTTATAGAGTTTATTATGCCTTTGATCTTATTTGATTTATCAAACCAATGGGTGCCATGTACATAGTATTTATCAAACTTCATTTATTCAAATGTTTGGTAAAAGTGACAGAAATATTCAATGCTCCATATTAATCGAAATTACGAGGAGTTTGATCAGCAACTGGTATTTATAACTGTACTTTTTGCAGTGTTTACTCGCATTGTGCAATGCTTTATCAATTAAAATGTAGTAAACTGAAGTTCATTGTATTTCGTAAAGTCGTTATATCATTATATTAAATATTAATTGAGTGTTACAGTGGTACATGCTCTCAACGTTTTTTTTTAATTTGAATTGAATAATATAGAGAAAGTGAGACTCGTTGAAATGTAATTTAAGTCCCTTAGAAAAACGTTTCCGTTCAAAAACTTATTTTCATATTGTAATCTACGTACAATGCGCTCGTTTTACTTGAAAGAAGAAATATTGCTTATATCTTATCTAGCCAATTGAAAAGTGAACGATTCTCAAGAAAACAAATGGCAAACAAAAAGTATAAATCGTTCCATAGAGACCATAACAGTCCGCAGGCCTTATTCGGGGGCGTCTGGGGGTCAGAGCACCCCTCCCCCCCCACCAACGAGCAAAAACGAGTCATACTTATATCGTCATACGAGTACACAGGGTGTATAAATAACTCAACAATCACGAGGTGCATTTGGGCCTTGATACCTTAAAAGGGAGCACACATTGATCCACGTTAATAATCGCATGATTTCAATTACATGCTACCCTGTTATGCATCTGCTCGTATATTAACGAAATATACCAGAGAAGATGCTTGATGAGGATAGATAAATGATGACATAAGACTTAATCCATTCCTTTGCCACTTGCGATTTTATCCGAAGGTAGTCAGCATTGAGCATTTAGTAACGTGCAGAAGGTGCCCATTAGCTATAGTTGAATACTAAGTAGTTCACGAATTCATTGAATACTTACTAAGGATGCGTCCATTAATTACGAGAGGTACTTTTGGCGATTTTTAGCCCCCCCCCCCCTGTAGGTGCTTCGACTTTCTCTCCATCTCCCTCTAATTTCACGTTAGATTGTTCAATATGCGTAGTTTTCGTGTAAATACGTTAATGCATGATTCATTGCGTTGGATTTACGAAACAAATTTTAAAATTACTTTTATTTTATTTTAGTTAAGACTAGTATTTAAGAATACTAAGATCGTAGTTTAGGATTACATTTTACATTGTTTCTTGTGGAAAAAAATTAGGTCATACTTGCCAGGATCCCAGGATAGGATTAGAGTGGGCTTTATCCCCTTGCCCCCCAAACGCCTTACGTAACTAATCGATACCACCTTGAATACTCTCGAATACAACGATAAAGGTATTAACATCATAAAAATATCACCTGAATGATTTGAGAGGAAAGTTTTTCTAAAATCTCACTCTCCTCCAAACCTTGCAATAGGGTGGTTTCCTATTATTTTTTATTGCCTAAATTGAAAGATAATTACTCCTGGAGTACGCATTTCACGCCTTTAGAGTTTTGAATGACGATATCTATTTTTCGCAATCAAATGAAAAGTGAAAATTTTCAAGCTTGCGAAAACGCGAAGGCTAAGTATTAATGCTGGGAAAAGCCCGTGTGATGTCATTCTGGTTCCCGCTGTCACCGTGTGTGATGACCTTGGGACGAGGATATGTGATTCGCTGCGATGCAGGCTGCTAGCAGGTAGCAGGGTACCCTTCTAGCAGGTAGCGCTAGGCTTAAATAAGCATTATTAATACCTTATCAAACGAAGGAAACTTTCCGACCATAGACAATTTTAATAGGCGATTTTTAAGAGATGTTTCCCTGAGCTCTGTGCCTCTTGCAGGCATTGGTAATCTTACACCATGTAAAACGCCTATCTAGTCGTATAGAAACTATGTCCCTGTGACGTTACGTGGAGTGGCAACGCATGGGCGCCAATCTTGCCTTTTTCAAATGCGGTTCAAATTGACCATTGCCATTCGCGTTAACTGGGATTACTAAAACCAAATAATTTGTATATTATGAACACACTAATGGTGGGTAACGAATTGAAATCAATGCCTTTCGTTTTCTTTGATGGAGGAAATACCCTATTGCAGCCATGGAAATGGATAACTGTAACACGGCCGTACTGTGCCAACTCATTCGATACTGTACAACTTCACACGCATTTACAAGGCTTTAAGCCATACCCTTCAATTCGATTCTTTTCCACATGATTCATGGAATTCCTAATAATTCGACTTTTCCATGCATGGAGATAGCATGAGACAAACGTTATACGTCAACGGAAGTATGAGATATTCGGCGATAGAAAGATTAAGAAATTGGGTTTGAACGTTGTGTGCTGGTTTAGCACCCGCGAATTATAGAGAGGATATTGATACACAGTAGAGCACGCATTGAAAATGACTAGGGAAATCGCAGCATAAAAATCAAAAACAAAAGATTAGTGCAATGCCGCAGAAAATTTGGCCTAAATCCAGTGGTCTCATCAATATATTTTTCTGTATGCATGAAATGAATCGTTACGATTACTCGACAATTTAACACACGCGAGATAGGGAAAGACTACGTGGAAAAAATCAAAAAGTGGTGAGGTTGGAGGATTCAAGACCTATTTATCAAAAGAGTCGATGACAGATGAAATGATGAAAGTCCATTGAAACGAAAATCACAAAAGATTTTTAAGATCTGCAGATCTTGGAATAGATGAACATTTTTTACGTAAAATATGACCTCGGACCTGGATATTTAAGGCAAATTATGGCCTAACTTAAACATAACTAGGGAATTTGATGGGACGAATGAAATAAAACTGTATGATTATCCATGAATTTAAATTATTTGATCTCGTTCTCAGCAACTGAAGGCTGGATAATTGAGTAGTGTATGTTAGCAAGAAATTGCTCATGCTTTCGGCCTAATTTCTGCCCCTATCTACAGGAACAATGGACGAAGTCTGGATGCACTGCTCGGCTCACTAGGCCTTAATGTGGACGCTAAGCAACCTATCTCCCAGGAATTCGGTCCCAAGGATCGTTAGAAGTAATCTCTTCCGATCGGGGACTAGGTTTTGCTTACGTGAATAATTACTTCTCTTCCTTTGACTAGAGCGCTCCGAGGCCCAACTCAATGTTATGAGCCACTGGAGGGGGGCGGAGAGGAAATGGTGAGATATTAAGTCATGCCGAGCAGTGTGGGAGCAGGGGAAAAAAATTGAACGTCACAAAGCGAAGACAATGCTCTGAGCGGCGGGGATGGGGCTTCATGCGGGTTTAGTAGGGGAGGAGGAGTAGTAGATGGGGACGGGATGGAAAAACGCGAGATATCAGATGAACCCTTTCGTATATGCGACGTCTCCAGCTCCCCGTCGTCGGAATGAAAAGTTTTCCTCAAGAGGTTGGCAGCCCTGGGGGGCCTTCTGGTGGCGCTCACCCCTATGTCAGTCTAAGAAAAGCGTTGTGGTGGGGAGGGAGGGAACTTGGAGAGATGGAGATAGCCTCTATAGGAAGAAGACGAGAGAAGAAAGCGTTGAAGGAGAAATTTGAGTGACGTGGTATTAAAAGGCGCGACAAGGAGAGAATGAAAGCGATAAAGTAAAGGGGAGGGGAGGAGATGAAAAGGGGACAGTGAGACGAAAAATAGCGCGCAAGAATGACTTACCCTCCCTCCCTCCCCTCCCCACCATCCAATCCCATTTACTTCCTTTTATTTTCGGTCACCGCTGCATTTTTGCGCCGAAAAATGAGCAAGAAGTAACAATCATTCGGGTTCTTTCCTTTTTTTATCATCCTACCTCTTCGTCTCCGAGTTCTTTCATCCCATCGCCAAGGAGGTTTCGCCCTCAGGGAGTCGAGATTACATACGTTCTGGAGCATATTATTTTTCTTCTCCGCTCCATCAGCATTGATCGCTGTTTTCCCTTTCGGTCGAAGGAAGAGAGGGCATTCTGCATAGCTCCTATACTTCTGCAATTCTAGAAGAATCGATTGGGAGGCCACTGCAACGTTTAGGGGATGCTCAACGAATATACCTCCCCGCATTCTTTTTTCTCTCACCCACTCTTAATTAAATTTTTGAATATTTTTGTGGAGCTTGTGACCTTTATATTATAGTTTTAACACTTCGCATCGCTTCCGACCGACATATATTTTGAAGGTGACGAATCACTTCATTGAAATTGTCAGTATACAGGATGTCCCATTTATCTTGACCACTCGAAATAACTTTTTGTCCAGATGCAAATTAAAAAATGTGTCAAGCAAATGTCTATTACACGTTTGGGGGACATTAATCAGCATTATTGCCTTCCTTGTAGCTTTTTTATTTACAAAGATATGAATAGCGGTATGTCTTTTTTAAAGGGCATCCTATATTTTTTTATTCGGCAATTCAATTTCTCTTCTAAAGACTTATTCAAAAATGTAGCACAGTGGACCATTAACATAAACACAGTGCTATGAAAAATGACTGACCCTCTAGCGCTTAGTGCTGGTACGCGGGTGTTGGAACTACTCCACTTGCTGACGTTGACGGTGAACAACTGAAAACAGTAAAATGCGCACCAGTCATGCATTATTATGGCCACTTACTGTGGACGAGTTTCTTATGCTTTCCTAACGTTGTGTTTACGTTAATGGTCCACTGTGCTACATTTTTTAATAAGTCTTTAGGAGAGGAAATGAATTGCCGAAAAAAATATAGGGTGCCCTTTAAAAAAGACATACCGCTATTCATATCTTTGTAAATGACAAGGCTACAAGGAAGGCAATCATGCTGATTAATGTCCCCCTGACGGCTAATGAACATTTGCTTGGTACATTTTTGAGTTTGCATCTGGACAAAAAGTTATTTCGGGTGGTCAAGATAAATGGGACACCCTGTAGATGGACAAGGCGCTTGTCAACATTTGCCTACGTCTCAAATTTGAAAGTAATTGCTCAATTTTTTCCCGGTTTCAACGTTGCATTAGTGAGATACAGATGAATCTTGAAATCTCCACACACAACTGAAAATTTCAAGGCGTATGGTTTCATGAAGCGACTAATAGTAAGCGTAGAGAGAGAGAAGACCCAACGACCTAAATTTCACAAGGGGAATAATGATGCGGCAGATTGTGGGGGTTGACCGCGTTTTAAAATAACCTTTTTTTACTGTTTTTGTAACGCGAGGAGCGACCGCTTGCGTCGCCTCTGTCGAAAGTGGAAGGGGTGATGGAGCCGGAGGGGAGGGTAAATCTGGAGGAGGGGAGAAGCGAGAAAAGTCCCATCGTTTCCAGAAAAAACTATCAGCTTACATGAGATCAGTAGAACTAGATATTATTCAGAGTTTCACATTTCCTCCCAGACTTTCTCAATAGAAGACTACCTGCTGTTAAGTTCTCCTTTTCAGGAGGCCAGCCGCTACTATGAGTCACTTATTGTTAGTGGGCACTGGTGCGATGAAAAAATTACTTATCGCTATTAATGTAATACCTTGATAGATATGCAAGATTGAGGGCATTTCATTTTGTGCATTTTTACGCAATTTCATTTCTTAAAATACGCCTCTTGACTATAAATAGCATTTGAAGTTAATATGGCAAACATAAAGTCGATAGGGCCTTCACAGTTCGGCTTTGCGTCGACGCCAAGAGAGCTCCCGCCCCGCAAGCAAATTTTGTCCTTCACAGCTTTGCGTTGCGAAAACAAATGACAGGCAATAAGCGTCAGCTCCTAAAAATCGGCCCGGGAGCATATCATATCATGATTTCGAGCCAAACGCACAAAACATATGCTGTTTTGTCTATTTTTACACAATTTCATTTCTTATAATATTCTTCTTAAGTACAAATAGCAATGGAAGTTAATATGGCGACCATAAAGTCGATAATAATGTATGTAATGATGGCCCTAGCTTATGGATTATTATGGCCTTTAAGTTTTTTTTCCTAACTCGGAATATTCGAAAAATAACAAATTACATGCACTCAGTGAACATGAATAACGTGGAATGTTGTTAAGAATATTTATTAATGATAACTGTTATTCAAATAGATAGTCCTAGTCATGTTATATAAATAGGTTCAACTGAGAAGATCAAGAGGGCACAATTATTGGGTATAAATTGGAATTTAAACGACCGTAGCCACCAACAAGGAGCTCTCTCTCTGTATTTAGCTTGGGATACCATTGACGGGTATGTGTTACCTTAATCTATGCTCCTCAGTGATTGTAATCTAATTTAGGGTTAACATTTATCTTATGTTTAGGAAAGATACGAAATGTCTATGCTTAACACTTCAAAATAATTGTAAATAATAATATCAATAGTATTTGTCACTCCCATTAGAGCTAATCTTGTATATTTGTATACCTAAGCTTCACATAAACAAACACCAATTCGAAATCGTGAGCGTACTGCCGCCTTCACGCAGAGAAAATCCGACAGGTTCAATTTTTCTGCGACGGCGCAGCGAGCTTGCGACATGACGTCATCAATCCTCAAAGACGAGCTCTGATTGGCCCGCTAGCCGTGGCGTCAACGCAACGCCGAACTGTGAAGTCACCCTTACGAAAGCCTCTAGCCGCAGCGCGGCAGCGCCGTGGGGGGGGAAAAGGAATCTCCCCTCCCAACTTACCCCGCGACGACTCCGATGAGAAATTTGATACTCGTGATAAATTTGATACGGGTTGCTGGAAATGCGATCGTAGTCGGTGTTGATATGTTTCACCTAATGAGAGCCAATTAAAAATAGTAGAAGCCAACTTATTGGAGCCGTGTTCCTCTCTCATGCTCTGAAAAAATAGGCCTGTGAATGCGGAGGTCCTTTTGAGTTTAATCCTTTTCCTAAATTGCTGACGATGTTATCTTCATTATATATGAAGGTATTTCTTCAAAGCAATGTCGCTGACTTGGGTGGCGGCTGGGTAAATTCCTCGCTTGCCAAACAAGACATTGCGGGATTAAGTCCCGTCAGGGTAGACTTCCCCTATCCAGGGCTTGGTTGTTCGTGTCATTAATTGTTAAATTTTTTGCATATCCAATATAAAATGGCTCAATATGAGCTGTATTCGGTGGTTTGGGAACATAACAAAATTGAGAAAATTAAATTTCCGTCCTGAATTGTGGTTTATGATGTTATTTTGACGGAATATAGTTTTTTTACTTAATATCATCGCTCGCGGTTTTCGAATCGGAAGGGAAAAACGAGTGGCTAACGAAAAATGGACAGGTTTATCATTTGACATATACTTATGCGAAATATATTGAACTGACATAATGAGTTATTAATGAAATGCGCCATTCTATATCAGATAGCTTGCTTTAAAGTCGCACTTGTATGTGAAAAACACTGGTTAATTCTGAAGTTGCAGCAAGAAATACTTTTTTTTTATAAACACCAATGAAAAGAAGCAATAATACAGAACACGATGAAACACATTCTGTGGGAGAGCCGAAACCAGCGTTTCAAGACATAAGTAGTAGTTAATTCATAGTTGAACTTCGTGTAATCCTTTTTTCTGATATAAGTAACACTCATCAGAAATCACCCCGCAAGCATTTTATATTCAAAAAAATGCAATAGGGTGGTTTCCTGTTATTTTTTATTGCCTAAATCGAAAGATTATTACTCCTGGAGTACGCATTTCACGCTTTTAGATTTTTAATTGACGATATCTATTTTTCGCGATTAAATTAAAAGTGTAAAATTTCAAGCGCGCGAAAACGCGACGGCTAAGTATGAATGCTGGGAAAAGCCCGTGTGACATCGTCCTGGTTCCCGCTGTCGCGCTGTGAGGTGACCTTATGGTGAGGATATGAGTCCCGCAACGATGCAGGCTGGTAGCAGGTAGCAGAGTACCCTGCTAGTGGGTAGCGCTTGGCTTAAATAAGGATTATTAATACCCTATCAAACGAAGAAAACTTTCCGGCCATAGGCAGTTTTAATAAGTGATTATTAAGATATGTTTCCCTGAGCTCTGTGCCTCATGCATGCATTGGTAATCTCAGAAGATACAAAACTCCTATCCACTCTTATAGGAACTAGGTCCCTATGACGTCACGTGGAGTGGCATCGCATGGGCGCCAATCTGGCCTTTTTCTAGTGACGTTAAAATTGACCATTGTCAATCGTCTAAATTGAGATTTCTGAAACTAAATAATTAGCATATTATGAATACACTAATGTTGGGAAACGAATCGCAATCAATGCCTTTCGTTTTCTTTGATGAAGGATACTACCCTATTGTTGAATCAGCATAAAAGAGCGAGGGATTCCCAAAATCCATGTCACAGGAAATTTACCATTAAATTAAGAACATCTTTATTGAATGGAGAAAGAGAGTCAGGATATTATTACTACATAAAGAATGCTTGATTAAGCTTACTCCAAGACGTATTATGCAGGAAAAACTTAGGTGGTAGTATAAATCGTCTTTACCTCACCCTATTTGACATACTTTGAAAACCCTTATTTAATTTATTTTGAAAATATTTTTTTGTTTTCACAACTCTTTGAATTCCAACGAGTCACATTGGCAAGCTCGAGAATAGTGAATGCATCAAGGGAAATTCTCACGTCTCACAAACAGAGACTAATCCTTTACGAGGAAATGGAACCGATCGAAGTATTCAGCATGAGCATGGCACTAACCAGGATATTTAAACAATGAAAAAGTATTCTTACATGCACTTTTCGCATGTTATAACGTCTGAACAAGCGCAGTTCAATTGAGTCCTACGCAAACAAATCATTAAACATTCACAGTTGAATAAATTGAGGTTTAATGAATCATTTTCTCAGTCTTCATCTACTTAAGGTGATTTTCCAGCCTCAAAAAACTTACGAAAATCTGAATTAGGCCGCCCATAGGTGAACCCAATAACGTCCAGTAAATGAAAAAATTACCTAACGTTGCAAGGAATCAGGAAACGATTTCCAGCGAATAGGTTTTGTCCCCTCTTTAAAATGAGTGTCGAAGTAATTTCCTGACTTCATTGCAACGAATATTACTTCCCGAGCAGATTAACCAAGTTAACCAATTAGTTCTTTGCTATTTGTTTTACCATTGTAGGTCTTATGAATCCATGCAACTAAATATATTTGTACCTCGCTAAAATTCACCATAATATACCAGGTAAATGTACAACGCTTTTATAATGTATTTTATTTTACCTTTAATAAATTTTTAATTTTACCAGATGCATATGTCTATGGTAAAACAGCAAAAAAAGGCTAAAAAAAAACTTTCGCTCGGTCAATAAAATCGTGAACCCCCACATTTATGTTCATTCTGCAGCCATTTTGGTTCAGTTTATTGACTGCTAACATGTAAACTGTGATTTGTTTGAATTTAAGCCGTTGTTTTCTTACTTTTAAAGATATTTTGTCGATGGTAAGTCATATTCAAGCGTTTAAATGGCAATAATTCTTGGCATGCGTTTAAATTACGTCTAACTATCCTTAGTTTCATGTAATTGAAAGTCTGAAGAAACTTTATCTTTGGGCGTCAGTCTCTAGGTAAGCGTAAACGTGTTCTTGGGGCGAAACGGGGATGAAAGAAAAAAGAATGATGCGATGAAGAGGCAACTCTATGTTTATACGGCGGCGATTTTCATTAAAAATCAGCTAAAGGTGGGGTCGCTTTTGTGAGCAATCGGCTCACAACTCGTGTGAAGGAGTGGACAGCGAAGCAGATGATTCTGTACTTGTGAGTGAATGTTGTGCTTAGACTTCAAAAAAGACTTAGCAAAAGTGTACTGCACCTAAAAATGCATTCAAATTAAAAGACAAGAACATGCAAGTTGAGTTTTTCTTTTGTGTTACATATTTATCTTCTTTTTGAAATTCATTTTCACAGTACCTCATTCAACCCCATACCTCGGGCAGTACGGGGCAAATGACATATTTTTTAATTTGGGAAATAGTATATAATTAAGATTTTTTCGATTGCATTATTTTATTTCTGTTCAATACATTTCGAAAGGTCAATTAAAAATGAGAGTTAATTTTCTGAAACCATTCCGTAATTGTTTTTTCGTGTTTTGAATTTGATACCCCATTCTGCCCCCGGTGCCCCAATGTATCATATTTTAGCCTATAAACCCATCTTACACTGAGGAAAGAAGACGAGAGAAGATTGGAGGCATTCGAGATGTGGGTATGGAGAAGAATGAAGAGGGTGAAATAGACGGAGAGGAAAAGGAACGGCGAAGTGCTGGACATGGTGGGTGAGGAGAGGCAACTTTTAGATGAGATACGGAGGAGACAGAAGGTATGGATGGAGTAAGTGCTTAGCGGGGAGGGGATGCTGAGAACGGTTTTAGAGGGTAGAATGCTAGGGAAACGAGGGAGGGGAAGGAAAAGAATAGGATTTTTAGATAGATTGAAAGGGATAGGGCCTTACACAAACGGTGCATTAGACTTGGATACCCAGGGAAATCTGCCGTATCCGATCACTGCATTAAAAACAATCATACCATCAAGTTCAACGAAACAAAAATCCTCTGCAAGGCAAAGGGATATTGGGACCGTCTTACAAAAGAGGCCATCGAAATACGTATAGCAAATAATAAAATGAATAGGGACGCGGGTTTCGACCTCAGCAAATCGTGGAACCCCATGATAAAAAAGAATGAGTAAGCTGAGAGGAGGAAAGAACCCTAAAAAACTGACCAATCACAGACGACTTGACCTCACCAACGGTGTATATAAGCGCGGCAATAACCAGGTCCATCATTCGCCCTGAAGAAGAAGGCAGAGAAGGCCATTGAAACGTTGGCAGCAATGTCCATCCTTACCCGGCTGATTTCCCGTGAAGATTTTATCAACAGCATTCGCCAGGAAAGCACCAAATCATTCGCCTTATAGTGAATTAAAGAAGGCAGTGCTGGGAGGAAAGGGAGGCTTCCAGATCACTTCTTGAACACTCCATGGAAACCTACCTTAATCGGTAGAATACTATAATAATAATGAACCCATCTTGAGTCATGCACCTCAAACAATACAAGATTTATGGGAAATGGATAAGATAACAAGGAGAGAGCGGAAGGATTGACTGAAGAAGAGGAATGGAAGGATTGTGGCCCTCCGTCAAGGAGAAATGCAACATTCATGATGAGAGAGGAAGATTCGAGGATGGTAGAGGGTGTGATAGAAATCCTGGGGAAGGGTCCAAAATGAATAGCAATCAAATCGCGAGGAAGAAAACTTGGCATTTAGACCGAATAAATAAGTAAGTGATAGGAGTACGTTTTAGGTGTGTGTGGGACAGTTGCACCACTCATTATTCCTAGCCTAAAAGAAAGCTTATTTATTTTTGCATTGAGTATCCGGCATAGGAGGGTCCTCTGTCGTTTGATATTACAAGAGTACAATCATGGCCGCATTCCTGATATAGAGGATTCAGGGTACCTATTATTACCCAGGACGGTCTGCATTTCCTTGTTCATTAGTTTCTTGCTTTGAAGTGACCATTTTATGCATTCCAGCAGTACATGTCTCACAGTGAGACGGCGACCGCAGCTATCAAAGAGGGATGGTACCCGTTTTTCTTCAGTAAATAGTCATGAATGCGGGAGCGCGGTAATAAACAAGCAACTGGGAATTGTGGACGTAATTTTGTCAACAGCGGAAGTTAAAAACGCATTTACATGCTATAAAATCAACTTTCGACCACCGACTGACTCACTCATTCAAATTTTTGGGGTTAACGACGCGGAATACAAATATAGAGTCACAGGATCGACCCCCTCTAAAATCATCGAAAGCTCTACGAAAAATTGTAGAAACACTAAATTTTCTATTTATCTTTAATCAAACTAAGGTTAGATATCACCGAAAAATGACTCATAAGGAACAAACGGCACATAATATTAGTAAGAACTAGCAGATTGACAAGAACAGAATTCAGGTCAGGGGGAACGAGAGCCCCCACAGGGAACGAAAGCCAGTTAAATCGTTAAACCGTTTAGTACGACAGTATCCGTCAAAAGAATTCCTGCATACTCTACCCCATAGGTAGTTAGGAATAGAATCACCTCGATTCATTTTTTTAGCACAATAAATTAATAATAATAATAATATGTCTTTATTCGGGCGAGGCTGAGACTAATAAGTCCCCTATTCCACCTAATCTCTTGATAGCTTCAATTCAAACTTATTTAAAAACGGCAAATAAACGATTAAAATGCAAAAGATATACCATATACACTATGACTGAAATGTCAAACAAGATTAAAAAGTATAGATAATCTTATTTAAGAAAAAAATATGTCGGTTAGTGGGAAAAAATATGAGGGTGTAATATCCCTCAGATAAAAAACTCACTACAGGAAAACGCCCACACAAGAAGGGGGGCGTGATTGGGGGGATGAAATAGGAATAATAATAGGAAATACAATATTGGCAAAGTATAATAATATAATATAATGCCTTTCTTCTGGCGAGGCAGAGACTAATGAGTTTCCTCTTCCACTTCACCTTCAGATGGGCTCTCAGTCGATGCCTTCGCAAGGTCTAAAAAAATTCCGACAAGTGCGATGTGACCGATGGAAAATAATTGCCACACCTACCCCGAAAGAGCGAAATTCACTCGTTTTTCGGCCTATTCTAGAGTGTGTTCAACCCTCAAGAATACAAACTGACCTCCATTTTGAATCTAAGAGGTGATGGGATTTTCCCCGGGAAAAGAAGTGGCTTCTTCTACCCTGAACACATTAAGTGACAAAATACTCTACACAGGATTCTCCATTCCCACGGTTCCATTGATTCCCACCAGTCGCTATAAATAGAGGCGTTCCAGTCGGTAGGATACAGGTGAACATGTGTGTTAGATCGCAAGAGATGCACTACGCGTTGAATGTAATCGTTTATTGCTCAAAATCAAGTTCAGTTAATTTATACTAAGCTTAATTTCATACCTTTTAATTAAAAAAACGCAGGTTAACATTTATGAGTGCAATTTAGTCCTTTCAAAACATACGTATTAGCTCCCTTTACGTACTTGTAAATATGGTCCAATGGATAAGGTATTGAAATACCATTCTCAAGTTCCATGTTTGATTCCTAAGTGCGGTAATTTTTTTCATAATTTCCTTCTACTTTTCCTTTTTCAGATATCTGCTATTCACAATTATATTCATGATATTCACTGATAATTTTAATCCTGAGCGAGGAAATGTTTTTGCACACTTGAGACGAATGTATTCCCCTCTTTTGCACTGAAGCTTCGTTTGAATTGCTGCATTTTCGTATCGCAACACCACGAATTATTAACACAAACATGTATTTGGTTTCCTTTTATGTTGCAAAATGATATTGTCAACCTATTCTTACCATTTATGCCTAGTTTTCAAATCGGATTTTGTTATAATTAGAGCTTTTAACTCCCTGCCGAATAGGAAAAACATAACAGGAAAGGCTATATTCTTAAATGATTGAAATCAATAATTCTCCTGATGGAAAAAGCAAAATTTAACAACAAGACGCTTCTCTGGAGCCTCTTGTTAGATGAGTGACCGATACAGTGTCAAAATAGAACTTAGAGTACCAGTAAAGATCTCCTATCTTCGAACAGCAATGTGATCATCTTCTTCTATTTTGCCTTAAGTAACGCTAAGCTTTCTAAGACTTACTCCATTTGTTCATTTGTAATGGCGTTAGTTAGAAGCTGGAAAACCTTTCTTGGCCTAAATAAAGAGTCATTTATCCTGAATAATTATGCCATTAGTATTTCATCTGAACGACGACGAAGTGAATAACTCTTGAATGCAAAATAAAATTAATATAGTAGTATTTACTTTTTTTGGTCATTTGCAGATTCGCTGTCCAGATACCCATGCCCGGGTGAGATAGTTTGATGCCGTCTTTATTAATATTGAAAAGGGAATGCTAAATGAATCATTGCAAACAATGGAGTCTCTATTACCGGCTGAAGATATAATTTACCTGCCAAAGCTACTACTTCAAGGAAAATTTAAGGAGCGACTGATGGAATCCACTGGAATGGATGGAATTTTGAAATAATTATAAATTTCGGTTTGGTTTGGTTTCTTCTCTTAGCTATTATCAGTCAAAATTAACTGTGCACTTCAATCCCACAAATAAGTACCTACGCCTATGAGAGGTTCATAGATTTTAATCAACGCGTTTTGTATGAGAATGTTTATGAATGTTTCACCGAAAATTCATACTGCGAGGTTTTCTTATTAGTGTTGTGTATCACAATAATATTGGTCGTAGTCAACTAAAGGTGAAGAGAGAGCCTTTGTCCGCCGATATTTTCAAACCGATTTCTTTTCAAGACAAAAAAAATTCCTAGATACCGCTATTTCGATATTCGAGTTATTTTGAGACCTATAAGAATGAGAGAAGCTGACTAAATATTCGCCGAATACTCGAATATTCTGATGAGGATCACGATGAGTTTTAGAGATAACCTGGAAAGTTTTCTCATATTTACTTCAGCTCTACAACGGCTTTGAACTTTAAAATTACAGTGGACTAAATGAAATAGCAAAAATATTGAGAGGGAATAGTCTTTGATAAACAAATGAAAGAAAAATATAGGGCAGGAATCTTGAGTTAACATGATATATGGCTTGAGTTTCCGGTACACGGCTGACTGTATACAAAGGATCTATCGAAGGTAAATTCCATTAACAATTCAAGGGAATACTTGATATGAATGGTGAGGGCTGATACTTGTGGAAGTATATTGTAGGATATGAAGTTAAGATAGATATAAGATACCTTGCACTTTTCTACATAAATATTTATCTAAAAAATGAGTTAGCATGTTTCACTGCACTGCAGCATCATGTTATCATGAGTCCAGTGAATTATGTTGACTCAATTTCAAATAAATATTTATGTGGAAAAGTGCAAATTATCTTTACTTCATACCATGCAAAAGAAAAGCTTTTCAGATTTTAGCAACTTATATATTGGAAAAGAGGTGTAACCACGATTATAAACATAATCTAGAATATATACATTTGGATGAGCGTTAGTGGCACGTTCTTATAAGTCGAGTCATTCAGGAGAGAGATATTGGTGGTGGCATCACATAAAGTTGCGGTCAAATAGAGTCCTGCTCGCCGCGAGCACTGCTCCACGTAGGTTTGAACGTTCATGTGTCAACATCGCAGTGGGAAGTGGAAAAGCTTATCTACTGCTGAAGACCAAATGCGTTTCTCACTCCAACTAACTTTTTCCACTTGGTGACTCAGTTATTCTTATCTCTCTCTCCCTAATTCCGCTCAATACATACCTCTTGAATAATTTTGCCAGCACGCCAATCGGAAAGTCAAACCGATTGAATGGTAAACCTAAGATCAAATATTTTGCGAAAATTTCAGGTAGAATACTATTTGCCTGATGTTCGAGATATTTTGAGAAAGCTTAATTATAATTGTTATAGCAGTAACGATCACTAGGATAAGATTAGGGACATAGACTACAAAACCGATAGATTTAAGATGTCGTATTTTTCGCGTAATACCTGCGATAGTTTAGCTCTATGATACCTTGACGAGGGATAGATAAAATAGGCTCTGTATTTTAGATAACTATTTCCTATAATTCTCAATACTAGTTATATGCATGCATTTTTTGGCATGTTACAATTCATACATGACTCTTTCATTAAGCTAACTTTTCGTTCACTATTATTGGTATGGAATCACCCCGTGCCACACACCCTAGTGGTGGCTTGCACGGTACCTCTTACATCTAGATTCAACTTACACACATTTTATTGGAGTTTAAACTGCTACTGAATGACGTATGCTTGCTGAACAGTGTGAGGTGTCAAATTAAAAGTATTATAATCTTGCCTAAGTCGAGCTTGTTAAAATTGGTGGGAGTGTTTAACGATAGCAAATATGCAATAATTGCATTTAATATCTATTGACCTAATCTGAAAATAGTTTTTTTATTTATCCTGCTATATTACAAATAACACTACAACCAGCATGCAAAGAAAACTGTGGATTTTCAAAAAGACGCTACCCTGCATCAATGGATTCTCCTTCACAACATAGAAGTGGGAGCTAAAACTAATTTGTTTTGAATAATTTTCAGCAAAAAAATGTTTGAGCTTCATATCGATCAAACTGCAGGAAGAGAAGACTCCCTACCTTTTGTTTGCTCCCGGATCCATGGGCGGCAGAGCTCAGCTTTACAACAGCGAATCTCCAAAGTACTTATATTCACCAACGCTTCACATAGAACACGAAATTCACAATGATTTTTTTAAATGAACTATTGAGACTTTCACTTCACTGCACAGCTGGATGATCACTCGCCACTGGCGTTGAGTTACATAGCATGTAGCTTCTCATTATTTCCATGAGCTATGCGTACTTTGAGCAGTATGACCGATGATGATGCTCCGAAGGTCAAGTCAAAAGCTGGAAAGGGATAATTGAAAGCTTGATGTTATGCTTGTACTTTCATTTAATGGATTAATTGAATTATTCACTACATCTTTTGTAAGCTCTAAATTAAGAAAAAAACAAAAAATACCTTTTACTTAAGGTATAACACAAAAAATTATATTAAGGACACTATACCTTTATTCATATGATATAAAGGAAAAGTGACCGGGGTTATGCATGCAGTGCACACCTATTTAAGCCATTAAGACTTAATTTCTTTGCACTGTAACTGGTACAAGTTCATGTAAATTTCCGCACATGTTATAATTAAACGAAAAATAATTGAATGCGTGAACCAAATTCTTGAGTTCATATATTAACTTGTTCGGGATAATATATCGCGTAACCAGACCTTATTCCTAGAGTCAGATTTTGAAAATAGTGAAAAACACACGAAAAGTCTGCACCAAGTCAAAAACTATGATTTAATACATAGAAATAGCATGGAATATTAGGTTATTAACATGCATTTAACTTACCACTACTCTTCAGCGACAGATCGTCCGCCTCTCGACGCTAACCGAACTACTGTGAGATTAAAACTTCGCATAAAAGAATGAGGAATAAGGGGATGAAGCCAAAGTGACGCACTGCTTCTTACTTACAACACTGGAGGAGTAACGGAGGGTGAGGAAACACTAAGGCTCGCAGGGGAGGTTGCCTAGCACAAATACCCCAAAGCAAAGTCAAAATGTTTGGCCTGATTTTGAGTCCGAGTGCATCATCTACATCTACATCTACATAATACCCTGCGAGCCACCTCTAGGGTGTTTGGCAGGGGGTGATCAATCACCAGCATGCAGCATGCATTTGGACTCCCACATGCACACCACACCGTCCAAAAAAACGTCCCGTATAATAACAAACTATACTACTATATGTTGTTAGAAATAGAATATAGAATAGAAATTCAGAAACATGCATTAAGTTTTACATAGGTTAGTAGGCTACACTACAAGTCATGCAATCTATTTACGAGTTCTATTGCTGCCGTTATAATCTCTTATTGAATCATGAAGGCGGTCGGGACAGGTTCGGTTTGCGCGTCGTTGGGTGGAGTTGTGGTTAGGAGGAGGTACTCAAGGGCGTCGGCGAAGTAGGGAGGGGGGGGGGGAGAAGAGACTAAGGGCCCTAAATACCTCTGGAGACGTCACATGCCTGCGTAGTCTGCATTGTTCACTAATAAAGGTCACCTGCTCTACAGCAAATGTATAATACCCTGCGAGCCACTTCAGTGGTGTTCGGCAGGGGGTGAGTATACACCAACATGCAGCATGCGATGCAATACGTGGTCTGCTTTATAATACCTTCTTCATAGAGCGTTGGAGCGGATAGCTTCCAATGAATTTTACCGCTATCCTGAAGCATCCGTTTGAAAACGCTATCCTTCGAACCACATTCTCACTCCAGCGAAAAGGTGGAAGTCAAAATCTCCAGTTTAGGATTGCATGGAGGGTACTCGTTAATGTGCCATTGAAATTCCTCAAGGAGCAGTTGGGCTATACCAGCGCCGAGAGGACAAGAGTTTTTATGGATCAAAACGCTCCCAGAAGTCAGCATGTCTCATCTCATGCTTTGAATAGCGTAATAGCGCAATCGGCGATATGATTTACACTCGGCAGATGCATTTATTTTTGTACCCACAAGCAACACACCCTTTTGATCTCAAAACACGTCCAGCATAACCATTCGATTGTTGAACGATGGCCTGAAAATTCTTGGTTTTCTAGGTATCTTTCGGTAAATTCATTGTCGTGCCCGCAGATCGCCAGTATGACGATTTAGCTGACCGATAGGAGATCGAAAAAAATATCATACCTTTCATACATATTATGTGAAAATTCTGCACGCTACATATCAAACATGCCTTACTTCTGGTCTGCAACGCCATCAAAAATGCTATTTTAAATCTATTTCAAGTTTTTTTTTAAGCATTCACGGCTCAATGTGACCAAAATTATTCATTTCCTATGAACAAGAGACCGGAAGATGATCACGTAACTTTGCACAGTGGACTGAAATTTGAAAAGTACTCCACAAAGTGCAAAAATGGCTTTAAGCTGCAAAATTTTACGAAGTTGAGGACAATATACTAGCCATAATGTAATTAATGTTAAAAAAAAGAAATGCGTAGGTGCGGAAAGATTAACGGATAATAGAATTGGGTGGGGAGCTACGTTAAACCAATCTCAGGATTGATAGCCACTGATGATGATGATACAGCAATAAAATATTGTTCAACTTAAGGGTGAGTGGCTTCATTCGGAAAAATTCCGGCTATTTTTAGGAATGACACGGTGAATTCTGTCGAAACCTGGTTCATACCATGCAATGTAATAAAATGTATGGTATCATGACAATAATATAATAATCAATAAAAATAAAATATGAACCCCAATGAGCAGCAAGAGGTAAAAGAGGTAAAGATTACATAACACAATCACTAATAAAATTCATAATAATTATACGGATTGTCATACCATCCGACGGACGAAATGCTGTGCTTCAACTGCCCTCCACGAAGTACTCTACCAGGTAGCGGGAACTCTTTGAAAAACCTCAGCTCTACTGGTATATTAATCTAGAAGTTAAGGGTGAAAAGCCAATACTACAGCCACTATACCTACCAGATCTTAGTGTGTTAACCTAACAAAGCAAATAAATTATAAGCATTCCTTGTGGCCATGTCCATTTTTTTAACGCGTCGGTTGACTTATTATCGTTAAAGTGTATGCGAAAAGAAATTGTTATTATCGACGCAGTCGCGTATCTGGCTTCTTCAGGAGGTTTGTATGATAAATAAGGTTGCCTTAGGCTATATTTGTAACTTCGTCAATAAAGCACTAGGTGATTTATACGCATTACGAAAGATAATTTTATGCTGGAATTCAACAACCGAATCCCAGTAATTCTTTATCTTTTTCTTCCTGGATACGTGACTTATTTCTGGTATTTAATGCCATTTGGAATTTTTTTCATTACTGAAGCTATCGCGGAAAAATATGACGAAAATTATTAATTTCCTATGAATAAGTATTAAGGAGAGGAGAGAGAGAACGCCCACATGTTCGCAACCCTACCGTTCGCTACGTAGCCTTCTCTTTTTCTCCCCCGATGAGTCCCAAGTCTCTCGCCACACAACGTACACTGCACCGTACCACTCCGGCCTCAAGACACTACTGAATCACCGCCGTGAGTCAGGTGGACTCCCTCGCTCCTCTCAACAATAGGAACAGTTATAATATCCGTGAGGTCGGACGACACCTAGTGGCCTCTCTCTCTCTAAATTTACTAAAGAACGCCATTTTTAGCGATGCGATGAAACCAAAAATATAATGTTATTACTGAGTTATTCGTTATTATTAATAATTGAAAATTAATGCATAATTATTATATCTATGACTAAATTAATTTTTGATATATCATTAGCCACATTCATGATCGCCAACACGATATTTAGGTCAAATTGACGTTAAAGATATGAAACAGAATTCCCCGATTCTCGGAGAATTTTTATGTTTACGATGGATTATAACGCCAAAATTAAAATCAGATTTTAGACCATTCGCTCCTGTTGCTGCTTGTGGCTCCTGGCCACGGTGAATACCGTACTTGTTGCATGTTGGGGAACGATTCTTTTTGCCGACGAGACGAGTCGAGGACTCCGATTTCTCTCGAATTCCGCGGGCCGCATAACCACGCATTCATATGATAAAACTTCATGCCACATTCATTACATAGTCTTTCTAACTTATCCACGAGCGTGCTGAGAAATGGAGGCGGGAAGGAATATTTGGTGAGTTAAACCGTCATAGATGGAATACCCGGCGAAATTATAAAACGGTACACTCCAACAGTACCATCTACTTCTTTGCTTGAATGCCTTGGATAATCCATTTCGAATGCAAAGGGTGCATGCACTATGAAAACGTACCTGAATTAAATGTTTAGAATATCATTAACCACATATTCACGATTGAACGATTCACGCACGATATCCAGGTCGAATTGACGTTAAAGACGCGGTTCGAGACACATCTGCTTATATTAACGGAGCCAAATGCATAAGGGTTTAATGAAAATTAATAGCGGGACCTTAAATTGAAGAAAATTAACATAAAAATGTAAAAAAGATATGATAATGCCCATTGTCAAATTGAACAAGTCTGGTCCGATTTCGCGGTCAAAAACAAATACATAGAGTGACTCTTTCCAAAAAATGGTATGCTATCACAAACAGGCAAACATAGAGGTAAAATATTAACATTAGTGTACTCAAGATGTGGAAAATTTAATGCCTACATTTTATTATTCAAGTTGCCTAGTCATATGACCCAACAGAAGTCTCATTTTCACGTACCTAAGATTAATTGGTTTTAATCACAACATTATTTTGATGGTAACTCAAAAATAAATGTATGGTGCGCCTAAATTTTATTTTTACCATTATTCCTATGGTATAACCAATATTATTTCAATTCCTTCAAACTTATACTTGTCTATAACTGCAATAAACTGCTTTTCTTTGCCGTAAAGAATAAGGCTATTAGAACCTGAAAGGAAATAGTGATTTTCAAATGAAATTTTCAGAAATTATGCAATGGAAATCCTATTCTTGTGGTTTCCAGACAATGAGGAATACTTTAAGAATCATGTTTTGATCTGTGCGTGAAAATAACAGGTACTTTGTTTCTAAAACGGGCTTCCATCATATGTCCCTACTGCTTAAACCTTCGCATCCGAAACTCAAGCCCTATATCAAAGCATATAATTTTACCAGTCCATGCATTAAGTTAGATACTAAATTTAGAGTAAAACTTGAGAAGTAAAAGGAGTTTTGGAACGATGAACAGCCACTCTCCACGATTTTTACGCCGACAATATAAATTAGTTAGCAACGAAATATAAACGATCGGGGATATGGTTCGTGTAGTTGCACGGATCATTTGAAAGTATGACTGCAGTGGAAGGCAGGTGAAAACTCTAGACGCCAAGGGGAATAAGTGATTTATTTTCTGAAAAGAGCTGCATACAGAAATTGATAGAAGAAATCTACAAAAACTTGGTGGTCAAGAGATACGAGTAAGTCTACATTCATCACTGACATCAAGTGGAAAACCAAATTCACTGCTAAATATTTAGTTGATCTTGTTTGTTTCCTTTACCTAATTTCTGTAACTAACTATTTTTAGAACAAAAAATCACTTGTACCCGTTGGCTTCTCAACCCCTCATATGAGGACCCTATGAGCCAAGGGGGATAAGTGCAATTTTTAATTGGAGATAAGTACAGGTGGATAGTTGGTGGAGTACAGAATATTTGTGTAACAAAGAGATACTTTTAAATCACTATATCTAAAAGTATATTCTTATCAGTGATTCACTAGTACTCCTTTGCCACAACAGTTATGTGTAGGTACCCCGCCAACCATCCATCTGTACTTATCTCCAAAAATAGAGAATTGCCCTTATCCCCCTTAGCTTCTACGGTCCTCATATATTACATGCGAAATTTTATTTATAGTTATCTTGATGATCACCATATGATTACTGACATGTAACTAAACGAAGAAAATCCAATGGTGCTTCCATATGAAAAAAACAAGAAGAGACACGCTTTTAAGGAAATTACTATTATCAAAAGCATTCTACCGATTAATGTAGGTATGCATGAATATTTAAGAAGTATTCAGGCAGTCCACCACTTGTACCCCTAAGCTTCTCACCCCTTCAATTACCATGGAGAGCCACCAGTCGACTGGATGCGAGTGATAGTAAGAATACTGCCCTGAGGTGGCCTCCAGTATAACGTGGAGTAGAATTACAGGAATATGAGAAATAAAGATGACAATGGGATAGAGACGACAAGGGGTAGCGCTAACAGGATGATAATGAAGGTATTCTGCAAAGGCAATTGCTCTAATTTATATGAAACCTGTTGATCCAATTGTTGTAGCAGCAAAAAAGGGCGAAGGATTCCCGAAATCCATGTTACAAGACAATTACCAGTAAAGTGAGGAGTTCTTTATTGAGAAGGAAAAAAGGAGGTATTATTGCTAGAAAAAATCTACAGGTATGACTAACTTTGGCAATTTTTGCCCTTTCATGAATATGGACGCATATTTTTGATACTATGTTTGTTATTTTATTACCGCGTGGTGCTTGTGGCGGTGCTCTTGCATGCTGCATGTTGTTAATTGATCACCCTCTGCCAAACACCACAGAGGTGGCTCACACGGTAGTATTGAGATGAACTTGTAGATGATGGATGGAAATAAGTAAAAAAAGTATGCAAATAGCTTGCAAGGAAAGAACACTTTCGAAAGAGATAAGAACCTGTCGAGCCAATAGGGTGGTTTCCTATTATTTTTTATTGCCGAAATTGAAAGATTATTACTCCTGGAGAACGCATTTTACGCTTTTAGATTTTTAAATGACGATATCTCTTTTTCGCGATTAAATGTAAAGTGAAAATTTTCAAGCGCGCGAAAACACGACGGCTAAGTATGAATGCTGAGAAAAGCCCTTGTGTCGTATTTCTGGTTTCCGCCGTCGCCGTGTGAGGCTACCTTGGTGCGAGGCTATGAGCGCCGCTACGATGCAGGCTGCTAGTACGTAATAGAGTACCCTGCTAGCAGGCAGCGCTTGGCTAAAATAAGGGTTATTAACACCTTATAAAACGAAGGAAACTTTCCGACCATAGGCAATTTTAATGTGTGATTGTTAAGACATGTTTCCCTGAGCTCTGTGCCTCATGCATGCATTGGTAATCTCAGACGATGTAAAAATCCGATCTAATCGAATGAAATCTAGGTCCCTGTGACGTCGCGTGGAGTGGCATCGCAAGGGCCAATCTGGCCTTTTTCAAATGAGTTTAAAATCGACCGTTAACATTCGTCTAAACTGGGATATCTAAAACCAAATAATTTGCATATAATAAATACACTAATGTTTACTTTGGCGACAAATTTTGTTTCTCTGAGGCCGATTGCGTGGTACACCGCTGCTTGTACGGCAACCGCGGACTTCGTTGACGGCCCTAGTCGAACTTCTTTCTGGTGTTCCTCTAGGCGTATTTCAAGGACCTTCCTGTTTCACCGATGAAGTTCTTCTCACAAATTTGACAAGAAATGCGGTAGATGACCGAAGTTAGCGAAGAATTAGTCACAGAAAAGTTTGGGGGAAACGATCACATTTGGTAAAACTAGTCTCCTTACCAAGAGTTGAATTTGAGGAAATAGTAAATTAGATTCAAAAGATTAAATAAGGCATGAGCGTTCACAAGTTTTCAATAGTTCTTGTCGATGTCATGAAAAATGATATCCTAAATTAATATCGCCGTTAAAAAAATTGAAAATTTGAGCAAACAGAGATAAATATCATCTTGTAGTGAATCGTTAAAAAAAAGTTTTAGAACTTACGAATGGCCTGAGTAATTGAAAACAGTCCCCAAACTACAAAATATACTTCCTGTCTCATTATGTTCCGATATAATCGAAAAAAAAACTTAAATACCTCAAAATTGCTTAGAATGGTATAATAAGAAGTATTAGACCGACTTTTTTTCACAGGTGACTTTTTTCTCAACAGAATTAGGTAAAGTTAATTACTTGAATAAATACACAAAAATTGGTGGCAAAGGGATACGAATGACTCTCAATTCTGTGCTGACATCGAGTGAAAAATCAAACGCTTTTCTAGATACATAATTGATCTCGTTTGTTTTTTATGCCTAATTACTGTACCTAACTCTGTATAGAAAAAAGAAACCAGTTGTATGCCTTGGCTTCTAACCCACTCAATTGATACACAGATATAATTTCGTTTATAATTATTCGTTTCCCTATAAACTCTTTTTTTCTTGGTATTTCCCCTCCTTTCGTTAGATATGTAGGCATTAATAAGCGTATACTGCGTGAATAAGAATAATTAAAACACTCGATAATGAAGGAACAATATAAAAACCAGGGGAACGGCTGTAAATAAATTCAGAAGTCAATATGCGATGTTTAAACGCTTTCGTAGCACTGCACACGTCAGCCTAGAACACGGAGAATTAGACCCACGGGTCTACTTCACCTTCGAGGAACAAAAAATAACAGCCATCTGCCGACGGCGAAGCGCATCTCATTCATCGCGGAATGACGGATTTTACGACCCAATTTGTTTGCAAACGGTGCTGGCCGACGCATACCACGCAATGCGGAACAGCAGGTGTAGACGAAATATATGTACATAGACTCCCTCAGCCTGGTACGATGCCAGATTTTAACACCGATGGGAGCTGGAAAATTCGGCAAACCGATACAGTTATTCGTAAATGACTAGTCGATTAGACTGTATGATCGGCCGTCAAAAATATTTCAGAGCATGGTCGCAGCTAGGAATTATAACTTTTCGTGCCATGGGCGTAATATTATCTATTTTATTGACTTTGTTTGCGTAAAGCCGTAATATTTCGCCCGTGGTTTTTATCCAGTTTACTGCTAAGTGGTTCTGTTATTTCAAAAATCAACTGCTTGATGGAAAAAGAGTTCTTTCAATGTCTTGAGGACAAAAAGCTACCGGCACCCTTATCTCAGCCTACTTGGTGTGAGAATTCTTTGGAGGAAAGAACCGTTCGTTGAGGGTGCAGTGACCCTTTTTGTCATGTCAGGGTTTTGAATGATTTGCTTGGAACAATGCTTTTCTATGATTTCTATGATTTCCATGATTTAAATAGCTCAAATTTTGCGTGATAGAAAAACATTATGCATTTTATGATGGTACATTTTTATTTTTCAAAAACAGTATGTTTTCATTATTAAAAAATATATTTAAAAGTTAGCAATAAATGTTACTCAACTCATTCATAAAGAGGAGCAAAGTCCATTTTTATTGGAATGCACATCGATATAAATATATTTTTGATGCTAATGTTTTAAAAAATATGCGGCTTTAGTAAAAATGGATGGATTTTTCAGTAGGGCTTTAAAATAAGCGGCCGGCACTCAAAGTGTTAAGGCTGGGGGGGGGGGGGGGGGGTTAGGTGCAACTAATACCGGGGTGTGTGGGGGTATGGTATACCCACCAGGATAAGCGGTAGGTGCGAGATTAATTAATTGCAGAATTTTAAGATAAATTTTTCAAAACGGTGAGTTTTGCGGCGTTCTGAGGGATATTTTATAAATCCTTACACTATTCTGTACGTAATTATAATCCAATAAAATTAAAAAAAAAACTTAAAAAATTGTCTGAGCTCTGGGGGGGTGGTTTATCCCCCAATTCCCCCCCCCCCCCCCCCCCCCCCCGATGTCCTATTCCCCCGATGCGCCACTGCATCGGGGGAATAGGACATGGACATATACGATGTCGAAGCTATATCGGTCTTTATATCACATCTGACAAGACTAATATTTCAGTGAAAACAGTGTTTTGACCTTTGGATTGCCTTCAACTTAATTTATTTGAGTACATTCCGTCGGCAGTAAGACGTATTGTATCCCGTGCAATACATGTTGGTGTCATTTTCCATAGCGGCATTCATTGAAATGTAAACTCGTCGCCTAATTCCATTCCGAGAGACAGTAATTCCAGGATTACCGTATTCCCCCTCACAAAATTATCGGAATAAGTTTACCATAACTTAATCTAATATCGGACAAAGAATTGAGGAGAGTGAGGTTAGCTTCGCAAACAAGGAAGCAAAAATAAATGTAGTGAGGAGGAAAGAGATGAAAGTGCATATTGGTGGAGTGGAATGAATAAACGGAAGAACAAACGGAAAAGACGAAGCTAGAACCAAGGTGAGCTGCAAGGGTGAAAGAATTGAGGGATTACACGTAATAATTAATGGAAATGAGTAATCAATTACCATTTCCGGTGGCGCAGAGCCTCCCTGAGGATTAAAGGAAAGATTAAATCATGGCTGCTTAGTGGTGAGTACTGATGGAAAGTATAAAAGGTCGTGAACGAAGAGACTGTTTTGAATCCCACCATTGTCTGCATCTTGGTAGCGTTGGAATGATTACTTACTTCCTTTAATTAGTCTGTTGCACCGATGCAGCTTGGAGAGAAACCTTCCCTCCATTGAGTTCACTTTCATTACGAGATGGGTTTTCGTATTCTATGGAAGTACACAAAAAAAATACCTACTCTTGGGCGTGAAATACAAAATCTGTTAAGGTTAAAATTCAGCAAATGGAGCTAAAAATGTGGAATGCGTACCATAGATGGTATGATGGTATGTATGGTATGGTATTGGTATGGTTTGATGGTATGCTTCTGACGACTCGACAAAATGAACGGAAATGAGGATGTATACGGTCTGGTGTTCGTAATTTTGTGGACTAAAAATTCAAATCTGGCCTTCATTCCACCATGAACTGCGGTGCATTTCTGATGCTCAATATCCAATGTTGATAAACTAGAATGGCAATAGCAATACAATCAGTCACTGTGCTGAAAAAAGAAAGTCTGTGAGACAGATCTGCCAGCAAGCTGCACATCATTTCCTTAAAATACGACGATAACGACATTATTTCCAGAAAAATCGATTGAATGTAATTGCTTCCATATAACGTTATTTAAACCTACGTAGCTTCAATCAATATAAATTTTTATGAACTCATGATGAAGGCATTTCAAGAATAAAAACGGAAATATTGAGCGAGACTTAAAGGAGAAATTACATCTCGGAGAGAAATAGAGACCCATCTCAGTGAAGGAAATCCTTCTAGGACCGGAGGAAGAATATCATGGTCGTGTCGGCGGTGCATAGCGATAGGAACGTAAATTGACCGTGCATGAATAGTTTCCGGCTTAACGATTGTCTATATCTTAGTTACGTTGGAATTCGCTACGAATTTATTCATTTATGCGCTGAATTGATAAAAGTTTAACATTTTCCTTAGAAGATTGGTTTTCGAATTCTATGTATGAAAATAAATACTGGTTATGTCAAAATTGTCCAATGGTAAAGTGCAACAAGCATAAAAATAGGTGTAAGGTAATATAAAATTTTAACTGAACACATAGCAGCATTGCACGCACACATAGCACAACACAATCAACTAGGAAGAGAATATGTTGTCTGGTTTTCTTAATGTTAATGTGATTTTTCTGTGAAACGAATAAACCCCACAAAATTAATATAAAGGCCTTAAATTATAAAAATAATGGTACATTGCCTGGTACAATATGTAGAGTCAGAAAAAGTGTCTCATATGAGTAGGGATTTTAAGTTGTTAAATCACGGAAAAAATCACAAAATGGAGGATTGAAAAGTGGGATGGAAATTGAGTGCCATTTCATTGAAGTTAGCTCTCTAGGCCTCGCAAGAAAGGCACGCTTAGGACACTCAATGGACGCTTACGGGGTGCGCATCAGAGAATATTAGGGTTCTAGGTCAACCCTTCGAAGGATATAACGCACCGGGGCCGGGAACCAAGCCCGTTGCTTATACGCCCAGACACCCGGGGAGGGGAAGGAAGGGAAGGAAAAAGGATAGAGGCGCCGCCGCGATGGGAGCCCGCCGACGTCTCTGGGAAGGGATAGGAACGGAAGGGACGGGAGGAGGGAAAAACACCCCAACGCTATAGAAGCGAAGAGGGCCCTAATATAAGCGAAACCAAGCATACGCAATTAATGTTCTAACGATCCTAGTGGATTTTCCTATGAGGAAGAAAAATCCATCGATCGAATCGCTAGATAAATAAGATAAGGGGTGCGCATCAGTGGAGTTATTAATTGATCGTGAATGAACTGAATGTTTCTTATGCCTCCGCCTTTATCTGAATTATCACGATTGACTGAGAACACGCGAACATTTTTTTTCACAATGATAAATCTTTCTATAACAGAAATCACTTTCATAACGAGATTGGCTTTCTAATTCTATGTAGGCCAAGAGATTTTCTCTTACTCGTGTGCAGAAAATCTACAGGTAATACCTCCTTCCCTCGCAAGTGCATCTACCCACTTTGAATTTCATCATTTAGGAAGAAATTGTGAGAGAGTAGAACCACCCACTGACTTCCATGAAAAGCAGCTTTCGTGTATTTTAAAATGAGGCCACAGAAGTGACCACTGGCTTTCTTGCTTGCTTAGAATGATTACTGAATGAGTATACTGCTCCTAGGTCTTCTATTTATCTTTTCAAGCAGGCAAGCTGAATAAAATGACACAGGAATCCACCATAAGTTGAAAGAAATATCTTCCGAGCTCGCATGGCCAACTATTTTTTCCTGTTCGGCAGAACTTTAACATTGGGGGTCGGGGAATAGGAAAATTTCATGCTTTCAGCCAAAACTAAGGTGATGCTCCAAAAACGTAAAAAAACTCTATCTGTGAACTATAACGAATGACAGGTGATAAAGTTAAATCCCGTGTGAAGTATGGAAAAGGGTTCTGAGCCTCAATCCAAGAATTAATCGGAGTATCTAGGCGTAATAGCATTCACATTTCCCGTTATGGAATGCATCTCAGTATGCAAAATCATTAAACGCGGAATAGTGTCATAATTAGCTACCATGTAAAATAGGAGAATACTGAATAAAGGGAAAATTAAATTAGAGAGCCTAAGAAAACAGGAATTTGGAATAATTAAAATATCTCACATTCCCTTGATGACAGACTAGGTAAGCAAAGATTTACTTAAGCTGGACCTCAAAAAAGCTCCTAAAAGATTGAAAAAATGTCACACTTTCTAAAATATTCATAAAAATATCTTTCCCAGTATTTCAAATTTATTCTTGGAAGGTAAATATTGCAAACGTATATCCAGCTAGGAAGGAGGATTTAATAGAGCTCTTTTGAAAAAAAGTAGGAATTTCGGAATGGTGAAACTCGATTTCCATGCATTCTGTGAACGCCAGATAAGTCCTCTCCAAGGGCGAATTTTTCTCCAGTAAACATATATCCGCCTTAGATGACTTAAAAATAAATTAATTTTTCTAGCGCAGCCTAAAAAGTTGAGGTCGTGTAATGATCGAAAGTGGAATACAGTGCTGAGCAATAGAGTGACTACTCATTAAGAAATGGAATATGGACGCGGTAGCTGCTGGAAATAAAAAAAATCGAAAAATGTTCCGGTTTCAACGAATTAAGAAAGCCTACTCATAAACTGTGCACAAAAGGAAGAAAATACATCTGTTTTCAAGATTTTAACTTTCCCAGAATCGTCGGAGCGAAAGAAAGGCTTCTCAAGAATTTGAAAACAGGTCAACATGAAAGATCATGTTAAAATGGAACTAAATGGTAAACAGCAAATGAAGTTTAAAAGAAAAAATAATTCATGCGTAGAAATTTTTTATTATTATTATTTATGCATAAGAAATGTTTGCACATACGGTAGTTATCGGGCCAATATTTTTCCTTAAGTTTGCATTCGTTAATTATTTATCGCTCTCGATCCTAGGCTTAAGAGAAATCAGCTAGATTTCCGAGTACGGAGAATAGCTTCCCTTGCTAGCTTCCAGCGAGTGTGCTGCGGCCTTCGACCTTCTCAACGCCTTACTCCTTTGGGGCCGACTCGTCTTCCCTCACGCTGTCATGCTGCATGCAATTCCAACTCGCCAACGGGAGATAGAGCCGGGTTTGAGAAACGACCGTGGACGGCTAATGGAATACAAACGGAATCCATTAAGTCGGCGCGACCGTTGTCACTAAAGATTTAAATGCACAATCCCATTCCTTTACCCCTTTTGGGCCTCCTTATTCACATTCCCTCTTGGTCGTGATTTAATTTTCAATCCGCGCGAGTTCCTTCCGTGCCTCGACCTGCATCACTGTTTAGAAGCTTTTTCATATTAAAAGACGCATGCAGGCTTACACATGTGAAGTATGGAAGCCGCTTTTACTTACCAATTTACGACCATCTCCTTTCATATCATATGCCTTAAGAAGGGACACACGCTAGGAAACATATGCTATTTAATGCGAAAGAGCAGAACGAGTGTTCTGGAGTGCCCTCAGACAGAACTGCTACTTGCTCTGCTAATAAAATTTCTGACCGCAATGCCTCTGCACAAACATATATTTAAATTTTAGTGATAGGACGAAAGCAGATAATGTGACATCCAGGTTAATACGAACGCAATATTTTAACTCAGTCTTTTATTTTTCTGATAATAATAAAAAATGAACTCGAGGTGCAAAGGCATGAAACGTAATAACTTCAACGATAAAATGTTTCAAATTGAATAGTATAAGAGGATCGTCAAAGAAGAAGCCTTATTGATAGTCGAAAGGAGTAGATTGATTTTTATATAATTCAATTGCTCTATTTGTGGGAAGCTTTGTGATTATCTTTGCGTTCATCATATCAAAACATATAATCTCGCATGTACTATGTGAAATTATGACATTAATTAAATCATGTAATTAGTAAGTTTGTATTTGTGTTACCTCGTTCGCCACAATTCTAATAAAAAAAGAAAATTTAGCTATGAAAAATGATACGTATATTTTAAGCAATTATGATGACTTAAAACCAATGGTGAAAGAAGCGAAAATATTTATATTTCTTCATGTACACACTCGTTTCTGTCGAGGTCAAAATGTGTTTAATTGTACATTAAAAATATATAATTTTTCAAAATGCGCTAGCTAAGCCAACTGTGGATTGTATGAGCAGACCCAGATAGTGCCGCAAGCTATCCTCGGCGATGGGTTGAAAAAATTTAAAAAATGCGGAATATATCAGGTTACGAAAAATTCCTGAATTCATTCAGAAATGCTGGAATGGATAAAAATCCCCTTTTCATCACTATTTATCTATTATTATCTGATTTTTTGCTGATTGTTACGATTGTGTTGAGACAAATTACATTGATGTTGTTAATTGAAACATGAAAATAATAAAAACGTTACATATATTGAAATATAAACACTATTGAAACAGTATTAATTTTTAACGTCAAATTACAATTAGGTGGGATCAACGAGGCGAAATAAATGACTCGTGAGAGAAATGGCCGACATGTTTATACAAATCAAATTCTAAAATATTTGCGCGTTTGTCGCAGACTGCAAAAATAAATATTATTCCTCTTTGATGTCAGCGTCATCTACCTAATTTCCACGTCAGGTAAACCGATTATGTAGAGAATTTCATACGCGACAGATATGTCAAACGCTCAAGTCGGATTGGCTTCTGCTACATGGGTACTACAAATATTTTTCGATAAGATTTTCTCATCTTAAACTCTCAAAATTGCACAATCAAAATAGGGGATTTAATTACTCGAAAAATAAGCAAATGCCTACCGATATGAAATACTATTTTAAAAAGCTTAAATAAATTTTAATTATTTTAATTTATTGCTACTCTCGCATTAAAGTTTATGATTTAAATTGTTGATTCATTTGCACTTATCATATTTATTTATAGGATATAATTTATATGATGTGATCTAACGATCTAATTGCCAATATATTTTGGGTAGGTTGGATGGTTTTCGCGGCGTTGATCATATGATGCGCGCGCTAGGCTTAGATTGCTTGAACAATTGAAAAGGGATATCTTGAAGAGCGACATAGAGAACATAATATTAGAGCCACACTATATTTCCAGGTCCGATAGAAGCGATAAATTAAGAGAGATGTTTTGCCGAACGGATAGATATGGGAATCTATTTTTACTCCGAACCTTAAAGGACTTAAATAAATGCTAGTCCTAACGTCGTAGAGCACTTCATTTTTTATGCGTAGACGACTGGTGTCCTAACACCCCCTGCCACACGCCTTTTAGGCGGCTTGCGGGGTATTATATAGATGTGGATGATCTCTGAATATTCTTCGGGTTTTCACCGGGACTGATTGCTTCTGTTGACTAAAGTTTCACTGACATTGCAGTGGAAGTCTCGAGGCTGAAGGTGATTAAACAAAGATATCTGCCGCCTTAGTTAGATCTTCTCATCCGACCGCTTCTCTCTCGTTTACTCATTTCAACAGAAACGGGTGAACATCTTGATGCATAGAATACGATGCAGGAACCTCTTTTACCTTTTTAGTGTTATCCCTCTTCCCGGGGTAAGGTCGAAAAATGTGGAGGGTATTTTAATAAAATGTAGCAGCTAGGAAAAATAAACATTATAAAGTTAATTTTTTAGATATCTTTAAGTGTTTTTTTAATTAATGAGATAAAATTGGACAATAATCACAAAATTTTTTTACGGTTATTGGTGTATAAGTGTTTTTATTTCAATGTCCTCAAATAACAACGATGACGTAAAAGCTGATATATCGGCGCGCCGCACTAAAAGAGTTGACCAAGCTTTAAGGTTCATTTGGGAATGGCTTGCTTGTCCCATTAGGGCATTTCCACTGCCTTTTTATTTTTGCTTTCTTCAAAGTCACACAATCAGTGACTCAACTCGATAGTTTCGGAAAGGTTAGGGTAGATATCACTTAGCCACATGCGTGTGAAATCCATACTTTGATTACTACTAATATGAGATGGGAATCTTGGATTCCGAAACCGGTACGCTTCTCCCGTGTGGCAGTTCCATCGCTCATTAATTCTCCCGGAATATAACCCACGGAGTAAGTGTTATATGTGAGTGATTGATTGTGTATGTTTGTGATTTATTAACTGAAGCAGCCTTAGCGAGGCCCCCCAAAACCCTCCCGAAGGTTCCTTCGGAGTTAAGCGAGTGATTGGGTGTGAGTTTATTCAACGGAAGCAGCCTTAGCGAGGTCCCCCAAAACCCTCGCGAAGGTTTCTTCATAGTTGAACGAGTGTTTGTGAAGGGTTTCCGGTTGAGAGGCTGGGGTTGGTCACTGCTGCGAATCTTCCCGTCCCAGCATACCAACACAGAGTTTTGTGTATGTCTGTGACGAGGTCCCCTGTTACGGCCATTGGAGTTTTTTTCATTTCCCAGTTCCCATACTTTTATGTTAGGTAATCATTGCCTTTACCGTGAAAATATCGCTCTTCGATGATTTGTTTAATATTTGTGGACTTTCGAAGGCTTCACGTCCATTCCACTATAGCCACGACCACCGAGACAGAAGGCCTGAGCGCTTATGCCTTCCAATTTTCTGACGTCATGAGTCGTAGGCTATCAACCACGCCTTACGACAATGCTTGCAGTTGTTTGTATTTAGCAGCCATTGCGTTGAAAACAGCCAGTGATCAGGTTGTTGGTGTGCTATATGTTTTGGAGTTTTAAAGCTTTTGCAGTGGTTTTGTGGCCGACAGTATTGAATATAACTGATCAAGAAATTGTGTACAAGCGTTTTGTGCCATAGTGCAGAGGAAATTCATCGGAAGAAACGAAAGTGTGCTTTTTCCAATTTCCTAAGGACGAAGAAGAAATGGATACATGTCATTCCAAGAAAGGACTTTCAGCCGACGAAATATATTCCAAGGTGAGTTTTTATCTTTTTCTTTCTACTTGAACGGCAAGATTATTCAGGAAAATGTTAGTATAATGTTGATGTTGATGTTAGTATGATGTTGATTGTCATTGAAAGTAAATTAATAATGTATATTATATAAGCATTGTCCGGTAAGCGAATCGTTGTTGGTTTCTTGAAAACATTTTACTCTTGTCAGCACTTACCTCGCAGCAAAAAAAATGCCGAAAGTCGTCAGCTGATCACAACTTCCTCATACTGCCAGGTATTACCCTAAATTGCTAAGACTAAGAATAGTGACTTTGAGAATGCCGACCCTTACTATAGTATACAAATCATATATATCTCAAACGCCACAGTTTTTCAAATTTTACGTTTTCAGCGGTGAATACGTTGAAGATTTATGCCAAAATGGAAGATGTATCGTGGTTCCCTGAATATTACCATACATTCCTTTACACCCGCTAATGTCAGCTTATGACGATAACTGGGTGGAAGATACGTAGCCGTGAATATGTTTGACCTAAATTCGATAAAACATACTTGTTCGGCGCAAAAAACGCACTCGTGTATAAAAAAACACCATCCCAACACAACTCACCGCATTAGTAATAGTAAGTGCGATCTAATTTATTACTTGGTAATTTTTTTTTGTTGCGAGGTAAGTGGTGACGGAGCAATGAGATGCTAAAAACTTCTTCCATTGACAATTAACCTGATGAAATTCCGTCAGTTCTGATTTTGACATCATGGAAAAGATCGCTGGTTGATCGCTGCACTGTAGCAAGTAGAGCGTCATTGATCGCGAAGCTGACATTAGGTACCATTTTTTATGCCTGGTTTCGTGAGTTACAGAAAGGAGAGGCGAAGGAGGGCTACGCTGAGATTTAGATGGAAGTTAGATGGGGGGGGGGGTCATGAAGGGGGTGGAGGGTGGTTTGGAGGCTTGGGAGGTAACTGCTCACTTAATGGCACGCCTCTTAACCTCCCTCATCTCACGCGACGCCCTCTATCTCCCCGTGAGCCAAGGGTGGATTGCTCGCACTCCCTTCCTGCTCCTCACACTTCCCACTACCCCCTCACCGCTAGTATTTATAATCACATCTCATGAAATAAATACCAGAAATATCCTGTGTACATTTAAACACTGTTTGAATGAATACAAAATAAAATGTTCAAACACTAATGTTTGAACCTTCTTTTCTGATAAAATGTTTGTAAATAACTGGTTTATAAAAGAAAAATCATCTGTTTCTCTCCAAGCATAACTCTGAAATTGTATCCCTTTGTAAGCCTATCCATATGCCTTTTCTCTTTGCCATAATCTTAAGAAAATATCATGAAAGAAAAAGTCATCTGTATCTCTCCAAGCATTACTCTGAAATTGTATCCCTTTGTAAGCCTATCCATATGCCTTTTCTCTTTGCCATAATCTTAAGAAAATATCATGGGTAAATGGATGCATTCTCCATTTTTTATGGGTTTTTCGCATTATTTTTAATCCAAATCCATTCTGAATTTAAAAGGAACAAAAATTGTTATTCAAGCTGAGATTATCAATTCTGAAAAAAATACTAAAGCGGCTATAACATCTCAGTTTAGGCAGTTGGTTACTCCAAAATAAATTATTGACAGGAAGCAGCAGATTTTAAGGAAAAATCAGATTTTAATTAAAGAAAGCTTAGCTGGATCCCAAATCTGGGTGAGGACTAACCTCGTGCTAAAAGTCCTCTAATGATTTACAAATTGGCTCCAGGGAAAGAAACCAGCCGTATGTGGAAAGTTCTTAGATAGGGTGGTGAATAATATATTTTTGAAAATATTGTAACAAATTCGCGTAGTAAGAGAATTATAATCAACTAAAAATCAAACTTCTTTTGTACAGAAAAAATATTATGAATGGAAACACCCATTCCCTTACCATTTTTACATACAACTTATACTTATTTCTGAGTTATTTGTCAACATGGTACACATAAGAATTTATTTCATATCGTTTCGCTCCAAAATGTATTCCAATTTAAAATAAGGAAACGTTTTGAATGAAAACTTTGATGTGGGAATGAATGGATTTTATTACAAAAACGTAAATATTTATGTATGTTCAATAATGATTTTGTGACTTTTAACAAAACCATCATGACATAAGCATTTGGTGTATTTTACGACTATAGCATCGGAAGCAGGCCTGTATAAATTCTAAAATAATCAAAAACGCAGCCAAAAAGAAAGTAGTTTTTCCTTGCAATGAAACATTACATTTTTGAAACACAAAACGGGACGAAGTTTTTAGAAGTTGATTTTGTCAGGCATTTACTTTAAAATGATTAATTACTAAATTAGTTTTTCGGCAACTCTTGCACGTTGTTGGAATAAAAGACCTCATTTCTACGTGCACTGCTACAATGACAGAAAAGGGCGTTGTAATGGCCAAGCATAGTCATAGTGACAATGTCACTTCATGCTGTAGCCAATGCCGTCAAGCTGTGAGCCAGCATGCTTCCTGAAAATGAACTTTTCATCATGCAAAAATGTAGACACAATTCTCATAATTGATATCCATGTAAAATAATTAACTATTGTGTCAATTTGATGGCGTAAAAAAACTTAACGCAACCTTTTGCTGATGAAGCAAATAAAAACCAGAATAATACCATGTATGTGTGATGATTGATGAGTAAAAGGCCATTCTAGAGGGTTATTTTCTTTCAAATACATTCAGATACGGAGGAATCCGGATGGTTTGAGTTCAAGTAGCTGTATTTCAACGGGTATTTCACTTTGAATTAGCAATACGTCTTTATTATAACTGATTATTAATTTTCTTCCTAGACAAGCATTTACTTCAATACAAATTGGCTTGCTGCATCTCCAACAGTTTATATCATTTAGCTTCTATCTTCATCTTCATCTGCGACCCAATATACAAAATCCTCATCACGGTTTCCAACACGGCCATGGGAAGCTAAGAAAACAAATCAAAGGAAATAAATCCATACATAAAGAATCGATAACAAAAAAGGAGAGAAAATATACCCAATTTCTATCGTAAATGCAAACAAAAAGCGTAATTTACGCACACAATACATCGCTCATCCTATCTTTAAGGGATCATTCAAAGTACTCCAACCGTTTTATTTATTTTTTATTTATTCATTGAATCATTCAAAAACAGCCAAAATTGCCTTTACATTGAATAGGCAACTTAAAATCTGCATCTTTAACAAATGTATACTATAAAAAAAACTATAAAAAGGATATAAAAAAGAGGGATTCAGAAGATGGCTTTTCGCAGCTGCATCTTGAATGATCTGATGTGCATTGAAAGAACCAGGGAAGGGTGAGAAGTCGAAATGGTATTGAAAGAGGTAGGGGGTCTGTAAAAAAGTGATCTCTGAGAGAGAGAGAAAGACGGAATTTAGGTTGGTGTAGTAGGTGGTTATTACGGAAGGAGCGGAAGGGAATGTGGAGTGAAAAGAAAGGCAGTATTTCTGAGGATCGGAACTTGCCATTTAAGGCATTGTAAATGATGAAAATATCATGAATATTCCTACGGGAGGATAGTGGGACCAAAGGTAGGGCAGACATTTTACAGGAGACTAGCCCGTGTGTTTGTTTGAGCCTACTTTGTGAGTGCTTGATACTATTTATTTATCAAAACGTGGGCTATGCATCTGTATGAGGACAATAGCACAGACCATTGCTATTAAAGCAACGTTGATTGCAACAAAGGAAGTAATTAAATGAGAACCAAACGCATCGATTGACATTATTTACTATAACTTTTACACAGATTTCATAAAGATTCTCGCTCCAATACCGTGCAGGTGAACTTTTTGCCGTGAATCTCTTCCTTTGATGATTATATTTGTGCATGCGACTGCGGAAGAGTCACTTGCTTTTGCTGTGCACATGCTTTAAAGATGCTATGCCTGGATCTATATATAATTTGGCTAGCGTGTACTCCCTCACCTGAATGATTTAACCATTCGAGACTCAAATCACCGATGGTGGCGATGAAGGCAGTGACGTAATTTGCCAACATGGCCGACGCATCGAGGATATAGTTGTGATGATAACATAGGCGTAATAGGATGGACCGTTGAGCCACTGCGATAATTAAAGTAGAAAATATCAAGGCAATTTTTTCCTGGCTTTGAGGAGGTATTTCGATTACTAGGGACAAGGTTAGGTTATTGAAACTGAAGATTGAATTGAAAAGGCTCTGCTAGTTGAACAGATAATATTGATTTCTAATACGAGAATTGAGAATTCCCCGCTAGAAACGATAAGAATAACATTTCGTGAAAATTTCTCATATGTTTCCTTTCAATAGGGTAGTTTCTTACCTTAACATTTCAGGCCTTATTTTGAAATATGGCGAGATATTGACACTTAAAAACGATAGTAATAACTGAAGTGTTTTTGACGCCAGTTTTTGGATCCTCTTTTACACTACTTTTTTACCGAAAAATTGATGCGTATTGGTAAATCATAAAATATAGAGTTTAGAATAGAGTAGCAGATAAATAAACATTAACCTAAGCAATAAAAATGACGTCGCAACGTTTTATGAATATTTGATTTATTGCGGTCTTCCAGACCGCAGGCCTCTGGTAGTGAAACTAATGTTTCACGTCACTAGTTAAGGGTTAGAATACTTTGAATGAACGTAATTTACCGCATTATATTCAATTATCGTGCCTTTGTGAACCACATCTCTGCCGTACGTCACACTTCCAGTGCCGCTCGTCATTCACTCGGTCCGGCCGTCCGTTTAAAGAATGTCGCCCTACAGGGAACGGCTCAACTGGCTCACTCTTCAGAGTCGTCGTAAATAAATGTGCTGCTGTACAAGATTCTTGCAGGGGATGGACCCCCCCTATCTGGCCAATCACTTCATCACACTGAGCGCCCGCAGCGAATTGTGACGCGACGCCTCAACATCCCTCACATCTTTCGTAGTGAGACCTATCGGCAATCTTTCCAAGTCTCTACGGCTTATTTATGGAACGAGCTCCTTGGCGGCATCTGCAACTCGCCTACACTTTAAACGCCGTCTATTCCAGCATCTCTTCCGGCTGGAGTCAACATCTCCTTGGCCGTATGCAGCTGACCACTATATATGTGTACTCTTTTTTTCGACATCAATTGTGTTTCAAATGCTTATTAATGCTATCCATGCTTAATTTTTGTTTGAAAAAATTTATTAACTTTATTTAACACAATGTACATAATTAAAAAGTTATGTTATTCGCCCTTGTGGCGGTGGTTTCGGCCTCCCCGACATCATTTTCGCCCCCCTTTCACGACTTGCGCTCCCTTCGAAATGCAGACTGAAATCACTGACTGATTAACGGTACATTTATTCTAGTGTAGGTTTATTCCAACGCTAAGGGATATGATACATTTAAAAGAAATATAAAGTACATAAAAAGAAGACATCCAATAAGAACCGTTCATTTGACTTGATATCGATTTTCAAGAATCGGGAGATCCCAGTTCAAATACCAACATATTTGCACGAGACACTATATATTTATTTAAAAGCATACAATTCCACTTCACACAAAATAGTGCGCTTGATGAGTTCAAATTGAAAACGAATATATTATTTGAATTTTCAGAGAATCTAACCGGATCCCTCTAATTTCTGGGCAAGGAGAGACACTGGATCGATTTTCAGCCAATTAAAATGTTTGATTTCCCAAAAAATTTCTCACTTTCGTGGTTATTTCGTTACAACCGTCCACACGACAGCTTGTTTTCACAATGATTTTTGCAGATCCTTTGGAGGAATCGTAGACTCTTTGTTCATTAGACGTCCTTCCCTTCTGGTGCTCCATAACCGCTTCCTTCAGTGTGCGTTCGTTCATCCCACACTTCCCCAACCTCTTCCACAGCCGCACAATATTCACTCCGAACCGCTCCCTCCCAACACATTGACTCTGTCCATCCCTGGTAAACACGCAACTTTTGCACCCCTTGCGGTGTTGCTACCAGCGCCGCCACAACTTTCGCCTGGCTTCCTCCCCCCTTCCCCCCCTCCCCAACCCTCCCCCCGCGCGCATAACTCAACCCCATCCGTCCCCCGGAACCCCATCCCATCCGCTAAAGTCCGACCCTGGCGACTTATCTTGTCGCCGGTCCCCGATAGTCATGTTTTATTTCCTCCGCCAACTACAACCATCCTCTCCTCGGCATTCCCCAACTCCATCTCTACCTTAGCAACGACATCCTTTCGCCTCGACAGCACTTCAACTCTGACTGCGAAGCGTTTGAATTTTTGTGAGGAATACTTTAATCTGTTTCTACCCGGGAGAAAAACTGTACTTCTACATCTATCCACATAATACCCCGCAAGCTGCCGGAAAGGCGTGTGGCTGTATCTGCTGTATCGTTCTGTAAGAAGATGGGCTCCTCGGAGACCAGTGGAGAAAATCATCAAGGATTGTACTGTTTTGAAGGCTAATCATGCTGGAGCTGTTAATGTTTGGGTTGCTGATACCATTGGAACTCTTTTTGGTTTTAAGTATACTTTTGCTGTTGGTAATGATCATAATGCTCAAGGTTCATTTTGGCTTACCATTTGTTTTGCAAGGATACCTAACAATGTTACCATGAACATAGGTGGCTTGGAGAGTTTTCCTTCATCTGATGTTTTGTGTTATAAAACTATTCAAATGAATAATTTTGAATCTTATCAGAAGGCGCATTGTACTACTGTGTCTTCTAATGTATTAACATCTCAGAGATGTATGAAGTTTAAACCTGAAGATCGTTTAATTGTATTTTGTAAAAGTAATTTAACTCCAGATAATGCCTCTGTTGGTGTATTTGGTGATGTACAATTTTATGTTAAAGGATAATAAATAGTTTATTATACCATGCGCATTGAGTGTTGTCATTTGTTATTGCGCGCAGCGCCACCTTGGTTTTATCACTTCCCCTCAAACCCCTCCGAGTACGCTCTCTAGAATAACTTAAGAGCGTACGGAATTACCGAACTTAGAATATTTTTCAGAGTCCCTTTAAAAGTATAAGTCCAGATCACCATGTAAATTCCCTATGGTGACGTCAGTTTCCGGTCCCCATCCCACTGGACAAGGACAAGGTGTTAGGACAACAGCCGTTTATAGCTAAAAAAAAAGAAGTGCTCAAACGAAGTTGGGACTAGCGTTTATTAAAGTCCTTTATGGTTCAGGGGAAAAACGAATTCCCATATCTATCCGTTCGGCAAAACATCTCTCTTAATTTATCACTTCTATCGGACCTGGAAATATAGTGTGGCTCTAATATTATGTTCTCTGTGTCGCTCTTAAAGATATGCATTCTTAATTGTTCAAGCAATCTAAGCCTAGCGCACAGCCTCCGAGTCTCCAGCGGCTCCCAGCCTAATTAACATCTGGGTAACACTGTCTGTACGCCCGTAGCCGTTTTTGACGAAACGCGCAGCCTTCCTTTGTATTTTATTCAGTTCGCGGATTAAGTCTTTCTGTACTTACTCATATCCTTCTGACCACTGCTACTTATTCATATCCTTCTAACTAATCGCATTCAACATTTCTGATTTAACAACAAAGGTTATCATTAAATGTTTTGAGTAATCACTGCGGTGGTGGCTGAACAAGTGACCGAAATATCGATAAAGATTCCTACGCAGTATCGATTCAGGGTAGACTTGTCTTCGGCGTAGACGTGGTCTTATCGTCTTTTGATGAAAAAGCAAATCCATACCGATTGAAAATTTATTTCTCACATGTCGGAATGGACGTTCAAATTTGAATCAAACTATGGGAAATTTTGCCACTACTATCCAATCGCAATAGCTTATTTATATTTTCAAAAAGACTAATAAATGCACCAAAAAATCGGAAGAGTGACTGATTGTTTGAGGCGTAACCCTTCCTAAGGGAGCCTCCTCCCCCTAACTTTTTTCTACCGTATGGCCAAGTCCTTTCCCCCCTCCCTCTTCTCTGTTGGCCAATCCGTTCAACCTAGTTGACTTCCTCCCTCCCCTTCCTAGCCTGGTATAAAAGGATGTGATGGACGTCTGTAGAGTTCACCTCATGATGACGTCTAATGTTGAAACCATGGCCGTGGAAATGTGTTAATAAATATTCATGTGAATGCACAAAGTTCTTCTTTTTAATTTTATTAATCGGAAGAATGAATTCGAGAATAATGCATGGATACAAAATTCTATTGTTTTGACTGACTACTCCCTCAGTCGTTCAACTCAAAAGTTTATTTGAACAGGTAAGGATAGATCTCAGCACAGGCGCATGCCTTGATACATTCGCAGTAGGTGGGCTTGCTCCTTCCCCTAAAAAAAATTCCCCCAGGATTTATCGAAGAACCTTACTTATGTATGTTAATAATTCAGCATCATTAATATACGAGGGCGAGAGGTACTTAAGAACATATTTAATAATTTAAAACACTGCCATCCCATGTACAGTAAATTATTTTTTGCTAATACAATAAAGGAGACTTTTACTGTCGCTAATACATTATCTTGCAACATTTTTTTGGGACTAAGAGCTGCAGTTCTCATTCAAAGAAATGAAAAAAATCAACCTTACTTCTCATTTTGAATACAGCTCTCATAAAAGGACATAAAAAGAGTGTGTTCAATTATAATCCATTACAGAACAGAAAAGTAAGAGAATGGAAATGCGGAATTTCCGTAAAATTACTTCCACAAAAATGCTTGTAGACGTTACAAAATCTATGGCATTGATTGACATAAGTTTTAGTCATCACTGTAACTCCTTAAATTCTAAGTCCAATCCCTTTTTACATAGCACTCTTTTATTTTTCTTAAAAACTTCCTTCGCCATTCCCATCCTTCTTTCTATTTTTCCTATGCTTTTCCAGTTCTCTGTCATCAAATAGCATAGTATTGATGGTAATAGTAGTGAGAAAATTGAGCGAAGGGATTTGGTGAGGGTAATTTTATTAAATTTTACTAATTTAATCTAATTTAATATTAGTTGTAACCTATTTGGTCAAATTTCAATGTGTATTCATTAGGATATACATTTAAACTGCTTACACTATTTCAGGCTTGCCAGAAATAAAAAAATTGGCGGATAGATTATTCAATGCTGCAACATCTACCATAATATACTAATTTCAACGAGTTCTCTATCTACCTCCTTTTATTTAAACGGCTTTGAAGTTGGAAATACCCTGGTACAGGCACGAGAAGGTTATAAGAAGGTCATAAGAAGTCTCGCAAGATAAAATCCATTCGTACACCGGAATCGAGCCGCTTCCCCAACGGATTCCATTAGGAAACACGAGCGAAACCAATTGAAAGCAATGGAAGTTTAAAAAGGACGGATGGGACATCGGGGCTCTTTTTTTACGCGCTGGCGGCGACCAAACCCAAAATAGCTAATTTATTAATCGTCTCCAGACGGGAAATCGAAGCGAGAGAAAGCGGTAGGAGAGTGGATGCTGGGAGGCGAGATAAGGACCGTGGGCCAATAAAAGAGGCGATGGGGGTCGGGCGATAGGGAACCCTAATCCCTTCAATACACAAACACACAATAACGCACACTAAGTGTTTCTCGCCTCGACCATCTAGGTGAAAAATACCACATGGAGGAATTTTACCGTTTATATCGTGGATAATGCTTTAAAAACACAGATAACTAGAGAAATATACTTGACGGGAATGTTTAAGAGCAGCCTCCCCTTTAAGACTATCTCGTGCGGAACGTGAAAGAGTCATTAAGTTATGTTGCATCTTCCCTATTTTGATTGCTTAGTATTGCGTACAACGAAAAAAATAATTTGCGACTAATAAGAGAGGCATTTAAATTCTATATAAATAATAATTTAAATTTTAAGCAAAATCTTTAATAGCAACAAAACTATTGTTAATCAAAGGTATTTGTTATCACATCACATGAAAATGAGGTAACGAAAGCAGTTTGAAGGCACGAGAAAATTTATTAAAAGGAAAATCCAATTAAAAATATTATCAATCACATAGAATGGTGTTTGGCATAGTTCGGGTTCAATATCTTCTGAAATATAATCATCGATATTATAATCCTTTCCCTTTCTTATTTACAAATGTATTCACTCATTCTTAATGCTATATACCTAAGATTACTATACTTCATACATATACTTATCCATTTCCAAAATACTGCCTAAGACTGCCTTATGTTCTTCATCCTCGAGTCCTTATTCATCAGCTCCAAGTAACAACTTATCTCACTGTCTCCTTCGGGGGGCTGGTCTTAAACATTCCCGTCAAATATATTTCTCTAGTTATCAGTGTTTTTTTAAGCATATATCCACCGGGTGATGTATTGTGATTCACACACACAGTCAGAATAAAAAGGAATGACGGGACCATTAATCTCTTAAGCACACACAAATTCATTTGCTCTCGCACCTGACTGAGGGTTTCCTATCTCGACCATTTCGTGCGGAATGTGTAAGAGTCATTTAGTTATGTTACATCTTCCCTTTTCTGATTTCTTAGCATAGCGTACAACGAAAAAAAATAATTTGCGACCAATAAGAGAGGCATTTTAGATCCTATGATCCTATATGAATAATAATATAAATTTTAAGCAAAATCTTTAATGGAAACAAAACTATTGATAATCAATGGTTACCAGTATAACTCTTGTTAAAACAATCCCACTGGGATACCATAAAATGTGTGAATGCATAATGTCTTCACTTTTATTTAATATTTAGACATAGAATTAGGAAGGAACTAGCATCCCCTAGACGCATAATATTTTATACAACTAACAGAAATTTTTTTGCCTCAAGACTTCGCAAGGAAATTATTGGAGGAAGAAGCTGCATTTTGCCTTCTGCTAATTCACTAAACGTTTATCTACAATGAAAACAAATGCCTTAAAAATGAAACATGAGGTAAAATAAGTGGCAATAGCGTAAAAAACAAATATGAAACAAATACCAATATTGAACTATTTATTGTTGATAAACAATAGTGGCCAACCTATTTCTCATTAAAAATATGCCTTAGCAGATTCAGCCAATAGCAAAGTGAGTTGCTTACTCTTTGAATTTCAAAAGAAAACAATGCGCGGAGCCTCGTATCCCTCCAACACACACAAACGCATCCATGCACAAGACGCACGAAATCGACATTTTCTTATCTCCTCCACTGCACCAGGAAAGTGTCAGAGAGAGCACTTTCATCTTGCTTTTGCTGGCCGTATAAATGCGATGAAAATAATACAGTCAATGATGCGATAAAAATAATACAGTAATTGTTATTATTACTAAGAAGTCAAATAAGAATTTAAACAAAAACAGAAAGTCTCCCTGCCGATGGTTCTTTTTTGCCTCATCTCGCACTGCGTCTTGTTTAATATCATATTTTCACATCGGCTGCAAATGAAGTCTACACCAAGTCACGCTAATTATGGCGAGTCATATCATGCCAATTAAAACTGGAAATAACCCAAGACGTCTTGATGAAAATGGGTAAACTTGTCAGCCTTCTCAAGTAAATAATATCATTTGCAAAAATCGAAAGAGAAAAGTTTAATAATGGTTTCCTTTTGAAAATGACGATTTCTACGAACACGAAATTTTTTACTTCACCTTTAACGAGAAGGAATTAACGCAAAAAGATTTTAATTTAAAAAAGAGCACCAACTCTGTAACGACTGCTGTTTATGCAAATTGAAAATCGACCAAATCCATTCCTCCTCCATATCACTGACTACATACGAGCGCAGTTAATTCCCTTTTCAAAATTAAATGTAAACAATAGCGGTTGCCCCTCAAGCACACAAACACATTGAATGGCACCTAAACCGGGGATTTCTTGCCTCGGCCACCGGGAGGTCGTGTCGCAGAGCGCGGTGCCCGGGAGGCATGTTCGCTCCTTGGGGTTCCGGGTGCGCGACACGAAGGGGCCCTTGTTGTGCTAAGGTGATGGGCGTGGCAGTTGGCTGAGGGAGCTGGAGAAAGTTTAAAGCGATCCTTGAGGGGGGTCTGCCGGTGGCAAGGAAGGGGGGGAGGGCGGAGTGACGGGGGTCAGGATGGATGCTTGCAGGTGAGGGAGGGATGAAAAAGAAGAGACCGCTCTGCAAATGGAGCCCTTTTGTCTCCCGGATTCACGGGAAGCGTATTTCTCAACGCCGAGCGAAACGGACGCCGCCGCCTTATGGGGGCAAAGTTTGGAGCGCTAAATGGCCCAGCATCGTGAGTAGGTCCAGTCCACACATAAAAGCTCACGACTCCGGTTTCCTGGTTAGGCGGAAGGGCTGGCGAGGAAGAACTCGAGGTAACGCAGCCGGAGAACGAATGGGAAGGGGTAGGGTAAAGATAAGTCTCTGTTCCTGGCCCAATCTAATGACCAACGGCTATCGCTTTCCTTGAAAATTCAAAATCGGGTCAACAATCGGTTAACGAAACCTATATAAGCACGGGACGAAAACGGTTTCCCTTCTTATTTATCTATTTATTTACTGTTTTTTATTTATTTGTGTATATGTCTATCCTTGTTAATATGTTAACGTAGTTTATCCTTGGCACGTTAATATTTCATAGTTTATTGTACCGTGGTGGCCTGACGGCGGTTTTACGGGTTTCCCGTCGTCCTTAGGGTAAATACCAGGACAATACCACTCCCGTATCAGTATTCAACCACAGTGGTGCTGAAGAGGCGTCAGCCTCACCAGTTTCGCGAGATATATATATTGTTATTTTTTTATTCTGTAACTTGTTATATTTCATATTTTTTGTATTGTTAATTTCGCGAAATATACATTGTTGAACTGAACTCAACGGTTTCCCTCCCATTCTCTTGAAAACGCTCCCAGTAGGAGGAGTGAAACGTTGAGTAAGAAAATGTTAATGTTCAAGAAATGTTACCTACGCAGAAATTCCCGAAAACAGCCACCAAAATTGATAAGTCTCTGTAAATATACAATATCATAGTGAAGCCAAGAAGTGAATTTTATAAAAGAAAATTTTTATCATTCAATTATTCGATCGATTACGGTAGGTTTACAAAGAGTATTTTGCAAACTGGGTCGAACACGCAATTGCAATTCATTGGAGGCATTAGCTGCACGGACGGGAGAGTTGCCGCCAGTTTTCATGGCGTCATCACAGTTCCGGGTCATTAGCTGCTTCCGGGAGAGCGTCTCATTGAGAGACGGAATCTGTCAAGAGAGGAGTGCGAGTCGCTTTCGGTCGGTGGATGACGAATAGCTCAGACGCAGCGACGAGGACGGCAGCAATGCGTGACGTCATAACCTTCTCTCCTAAAGGATTGAGGCATTCCATTTTCAAACTCTTCGACAAAAAAATTGCAAATTGTCCACTTCCCTGATCAGACTCTCCACCCAACCCATTTCCCTCTTCATTATTATTATTATTTTACTATTATTATCATTTGTTTTCCTGGATATCACACAATTACTTATACCACTTATTGTTTTACAGAGTGCGACCCGGTTTTCAATAAATTATCATCATTTTCAGGCGCAAATTATGATTTCATAATAAAAAAAAACATAATTTACGCCCGAAGAATCTACATCTACATCTATATAATACCCCGCAAGCCGCCTAAAAGGCGTGTGGCAGGGGGTGTTAGGACACCAGCCGTTTACAGCCCAAAAAAAAAATGAAGTGCTCTAACGAGGTTGGGACTAGCGTTTATTAAAGTCCTTTATGGTTCGGGGGAAAATCGAATTCCTATATCTATCCGTTCGGCAAAACATTTATCTTAATTTATCACTTCTATCGGACCTGGAAATATAGTGTGGCTCTTTTATTATGTTCTCTGAGTCGCTCTTAAAGATATCCATTCTTAATTGTTCAAGCAATCTAAGCCTAGCGCGCAGCCTCCGAGTCTCCAATGGCTCCCAGCCTAATTCGCTTAACATCTGGGTAACACTGTCTGTACGCCCGTAGCCGTTTTTGACGAAACGCGCAGCCTTCCTTTGTATTTTATTCAGTTCGCGGATTAAGTCTTTCTGCGCCGGATCCCATACGCTCGCTGCATATTCAAGGTGCGGTCGGACGAGAGCAAAATAGCACCTTTCTTTTACTTTCTCATCCGAAAATCTTCCCACAATACGCTTGACGAATCCTAATTTCTTCAGGGCTATGCTACAAATATTCTTTATATGTGTTCCCCACGTGAGGTTCGAGGTTATCGTAACTCCCAGGTACTTCACTTCGTCTGTTGCCTTTATGTTAATACCATCCACTGCATAAACATGGTTAGAGTTGGACGAATTCCGCAAGAAATGTACCGCCATGCATTTGCTCAGATTAAGTTCGAGTCCCCACTCTTGGCTCCACAAATGAACGTTTTTTTAAGTCAGATGATAGAATTTCATAGTCAGAGTGATCACTAATTTCGCGATAGATGACAGCGTCGTCAGCAATTAAACGCATTTTACTGCTAATGCGGGAGCAGAGATAATTAATGTATATAATGAACAACAGGGGGCCGATTACGCTTCCTTGTGGAACACCTGATGTAACTTTTACAGCATCAGAGCTAATTCCGTCAAGAACTACTTTTTGTTTACGATCTCTGAGAAAGTCGCGTATCCAGTTTACAACTGTTTCGTTTAATCCGCATGACTTTAATTTGTATAAAAAATGGAATACCACAATATTAATCAAGAGTTAATGAATTTTATATTATTGTTATTATTATTATTACACACTGCTGCAAGTAGACTATTGCCTGGTGGCAGCATAAGATGCATACACATGAATAACAAGTTCTAATACAAATTTTAAATTTAATACAAAGTTCAGAAACAGAAAAGACACCCATCGTAAAAACTAATACATTAATTCTAATCTTATACTACTAAGAATTTAACATTTTCCCAATAAACCAATTTCAAACAATCCACTATATACATTAATTCTAATATAATATAGCTAAAAAATGAGCATTGGCCCAATTAACCACTCTCCCTTTTAAACCACTATGTAATTAACAAATAAGTGATGAGCCCTTCTTCCTAAAATGTTTCGCATTTGCAGGGGAGATCTTAAAAATGACTTCTGGTAGGTCTTTCCACTCCTTTATTCCTCTATGTAGGAGGGATTTTTTCAAAATTTTCTTTTTTCTATTTTTATGTTCACAACAATACCTGCTTTCTTCCATATTATAAGTAGCGGACCCAGCGAACGTCGAACCACTTAGTTATCAACGAACAGTTTAGTAACACTTTTCATGTATCAAGAGAGGCTATACTGATTTTTAATAATTTTTCTTATAATAATTAATTAAGGAAAAAATTCATTAAACTACAAAAATTAGCATTACAATGGCTTGTTAGAAACGTATTTTCTAAATTCGATCTACATAGGTTAGACGTGGCACGCATACGCAAATTTATTTCAATGAATTTTCTAATTTTTATAGCATAAATTAGGAAATTTTAGACATTGTGGTTTATTAAAGAAGTCATTAAATTCAGCATTTTATGGATTCTGTTGTTGGCCTTTTTTCATATTCAACCGTAAAAAAATAGTTCATGTCAAAGTCTTGGCCCCTTCTCGGGGCAAGTTTACGCAACGCTAGACCGATGCTTGACTGACGATAAACATCTCGTGAAAATTTATACCCCTATAGAGCAGCATTAATATGCCTTGTCTTGTAGCGTGCTAGTTATAACTCGGTTAGGGAAAATCTGTGTAAACATGCACCAGTGTCCGATGCGTAAACGTGCCCCGGTATACACTTCGCATTCAGCTTTATTCACTTGAGTCAAGTAACTTCGGATACACAAAAGTTTTTGTTTTTTTATCAGGCGGAAGAGCAAATGAAGCGGATGACTTACTAGCACGTGAACTTGCAACATAAACTTGACCACGAGAAAAGCATGGCGTTTCTACAAACATTCACCATGTGATTTGATAATCGTCATCACTAGAGATGCGTGAAAATCGCAAATGCGATAAATGCGACATAGATGCGATGTGCGCAAATAAATGCGACATAGATGCAACGACTGGACTTTTATGATATTTTTACTTCAATTTGCCTTTTCGACGGCAAAATTCGAACATTTTGTGCGCAGTTTAAATGCTCCGCCGACACTCACCGCTTATAGCATGTGAGCGACTGGCCAGCTGCTAGTTGGCTGGGACTCTACGTGGCCGCGACCTACAATTGGGCGCGGGCAACCCACACCTCCGTCATTATTTGACTTATTTCTTAATTTATTATTGTTCTACAAGATAATTATTTATAATATTCTGTATTTTGTCATATAACTACATCTCATCGTCATCTACTTCATTATGAAAATAAAAAATAGACGGTACAAAATGCGATGAACTGTTATTGAAAGTACGGTAAAATAAAAATGAAAGTGCTATTTTCACGTATCTCTAGTCATCACGAGTGCATCACGACGTGAAAATTAAATTCGTTTTAGCTGAAAGGGCATATCGGTCGGAATCATGGGGATCCTCGGAATGGGAACTTCCTCATCTCTGAATTTTCCTTTGAGTATAGTCGCGCGAATACCATTGATTAATTATCACTTTTTAATTAAAAACGCGTTCCATTGCATAGTTTGGTTGGCTTAGGTTTGGAAGCATCGCGAACACCGAACCTATCTTCAGCTGTAAATTGTGCCGTGTTAAGCCATGCGCATCTAAGGACTTAAAAAACTCAGGTGGCAGGTGGTGACCTCGTCTTCGTTTGTTACACAGTCAATAGATTTGAATTAATGCAGGGTACAAATTATTTTATCCTGATTTACAAATTTACTGAACTGATTTACCAATTTTCAGTCATGCACATCTTCGTTCGTAGCCGCCTAAATTGCTCGCTTAATCAAATATTTGTGCTTTTTGTGGTTAGCAATCATGTTCATGAACACTTTGTTGATAAGCTCATATTCAGATAATACGAACTTGCAAAACTTCCGAAGAAATCAAATTAATCCGCTCGATTCATCGACAGGTACACGGCCATTGCAGTTAGTCAACAATTTCTTGGAGATATGTTCACATCCATGGTAGAAATGTGTTTGTTGACACATCAATTCGAGCTGCGGTTATCATGAATAAAATGATTTTAAGATTTTTTTAAATAATATAAGTATGTTTTAGCGATTGAAATGTTTCAAATATTGTTAAGAAGCCCAGTCAAAAAAACAAACAAATCATATAGGTTTGACCGACTCGATAGCTTTTACAGTGTTATCAACTCCTAAAAAAATAACTTAAGATCAGGATCAATTTTTTCATGAACTTCTACTAGTTTTTAATGTCCATCCTGTTATCCGGGGCTGAGACGATTCCACAAAACCAAATGTCATTGAAATCGGTATAGCCGTTCTCGAGTTATTTATGGTATTACTAACACGATTTTCGACTTTGATGTATTATAATTAAATAAGGACACAAATCCAATTAAAATACGAAAATAAGCAAAAATTGCTTGTCAGAAAGAAATGTTCCCTATGGGATCTACATGGGGTGGATCGGAGCACGTTGACGCAGATTTTTTTCAACGAGTTTTCTATTTTTGACGTATTTTCTTAAGAAATGTTGGATATTGTGGTTTTAAAAAGCAGTTAACAAAGTCAATGTTATATCCATTCAGTTGCTGGTTATTTGTGTCATTAATCGTAAAAAAAGGTTTTTAGGTCTAAGTCTGTTGCGATAACTTGGCCCGTTCGCGGGGCAAGTTAACGTAATGCTAGACCGACGCTTGACTGATGCTCAAAATTCCGTAAGAAAAGCCCCTTGGAAGCAGCATTCGTACTGAATGCGTTTGGGTGCGCCAGTTATAATGTCTCCGTTTAGAAAAATCTAGATTGGGAAACATTGCGTAAACGTGCTGCATGCGATAACGCACCATAGTGTGCCCGACACATTCGGGCTTGATCTCGTTAGTCAGGCACCTTCTGATACACAACAGTTTCTGTTTTGTTATCAAGCGCAAGATAAAGCGGATGAAGCGAAATAAATCAACATCTACATCAACAAAATACCATGCGTGCCACCTCTAGGGTTTTTGGCAGGGGGTGATCAATCACCAGCTTGCAGCATGCAACTGGGCTCCGACATGCGCACCACACGGTCCAAAAAACATCACGCATGCTAACAAATTATACTACCACACGCTGTTAGAAATACTGATAAAATTAAGAAAAATGCATTAAGTTATACATAAGTTAGTAGGCTACACTACAAGCCATCTAATCTATATGCGAGTTTTAACGCTGCCGTTATAATCTCCTATTGATGATGGTAAAAAGGGCATTCTGAATCCGTCTGTTCTTCAGTCTATCTCTTTATTTTGCTCATATGATCTGATCTTCCGCAGTATGTTGGCGTTCGTAAGATACGACTTCGTTAGGGAAGGCACCGCTCTTGAATGTCTCAAAAAGGTTTAGTCTATTTTTCAATCTACGGTATGGCAGAGATTCTCATCCTAGTGTTTTTAAGATGTGAGTAGCATGTGAGTTACACTAACAAGACTATCGTAGCGACCTCTCACGTACCAGGCACCTCTTTTTTGCCCGCGTTCTAAGTCTGTTTTTAAGCAAATTTCATGAGGGTCCCAAACACTGGCAGCGCATTCTAAATGGGGTCTAACGAAGGAGAAGTAGCTAATTTCTCTCACTTTGTTGTCGCACTTTCCTGATATTCTTTTAACAAAACCCAATTTACGATTGGCTTGACCTGTTACTTCCCGAATGTATTTATTCCACGATAAATCATAAATTAGTCTAACTCCTAGTAATTTCACGGGTTCAGCTGTCTTTAATTGGGTGCCCCGAATGATATAATTATGCTGTGTGGAGTTATTCTTTCTCCATAATTTCATCCCTACAAATGCATCTCTGATGAAGTACTTGAGGAGATTCTCGACGTTGGAAGAAAACGATAGCATCACCATGGCGATAAACAATGAATAGGCAAGGGGATGAATCACTCCGCTCAACGGGTGGTTTTTCACTTCTTTCAACTTTGAATAATAATATTGATTCTCAGACTACATAATAATACCTACCGTTTTTAACATTTGTCGTGTCTGAAATTTTAAATACGCCGGCATTACCTAGAGTAAAAAAATCGGGATAGAAAATTGGAAGGGAAGTTAACACTTTGAGTGCCGTCCGCTAATTTTAAATCCCTACTGAAAAATCAGGCAATTTATACTAAATTCGCAATTTTTTTTTAAACATTAGCATCAAAAATATATTTATATCGATGTGTATTTCAATAAAATTTGACTCTGTTCTTCTTTATAAATGAGTTGAATAACATTTCTTGCTATATTTTAAATATATATTTTTAACAATGAAAACCTAATGTTTTTAAAATAAAAAAGTTGCAACAAATGATGTACCGCCATAAAATCCATAACATTTTTATTACGCTCATTTAGAACTATTTAAGTCATGGAAATCATAACAAAGCATTGTTCCAAGCATAAAATTCATAATCCTGGATGACATAAGGCTCACTGCACCTTCAACGAACGGTTCTTCCCTCCAAAGAATTTTCACACAAAGTAGGCTGAGAAAAGGGTGCCGGTAGCTACAGAGGACTTTTCGTCCTCAAGACATTAAAAGAAATCTTTTCCATCAAGCAGTTCATTTTTGAAATAACAAGACCGCTAAGCAGTAAACTGAAAAAGTATCACGGGTGAAATATTACGTCTTCACGCAAACAAAGTCAATGAAATAAAAAGACGTAATATTACGCCCATGGCAATCTTCAGAAAGATGAACAGGACGTAATAATACGTCCATGGCACAAAAAGTGTTAAGGATTAGGGATACAGAGGAAGGATAGGCATAGGTGAAGTGTTATAGTATACATTTCCTCGGCATGCAGGTATGTAGTTAACGCGAGTTTTACTGAGAGCGCTTAAGGGCACAAGCGAGGGAAAAATAGATACATTTCGAAGTCCGACAAAAACTCTAAAATAAAAGAGATATTTTTCCAGATAAAAAAATCCTTTTACCCCCCAAAATAGGACTTGCTTAGATGTGTTGTCCAAATGAGGGAGGGTTAACTCTACCAAGTTCATTTTGGATTCTGCCCCTGGTAAACGGCTCGTGTCTTCGCACCTCCCGCCAAATGTCAAATTAAAAAATTGAGGAAATTATTGGGCAGCATGTAGGTGCTTCTTCCCTTCAATAGGGTGGTTACCTAGTATTTTTTATTGCCTAAATCGAAATATTATTACTCCTGGAGCACGTATTTCACTTTTTTTAATGACGATATCTATTTTTCGCGATTAAATGAAAAGTGAACATTTTCAAGCTTGCGAAAACGCAACGGCTAAGTATGAATGCTGGGAAAACCCCGTGTGACGTCATTCTGGTTCCCTCTGTCGCCGTGTGAGGTGACCTTGGGGCGAGGCTTTGAGCGCTGATACGATGCAGGCTGCTAGCACGTAGCAGAGTACCCTGCTAGCAGGTAGCGCTTGGCTTAAATAAGGATTATTAATACCCTGAGTCCTGTGCCTCATGCATGCATTGGTAATTTCAGACGATGTAAAATTCCTATCTACTCATATAGAAATTAGGTCCCTGTGACGTCACGTGGAGTGGCATCGCATGGGCGCCAGTCTTTCTTTTTTCAAATGCGGTTAAAATTGACCATTGCCATTCGTCTAAATGGGATTTCTAAAACGAAATAATTTGTATATTATGAATACACTACTGGTGGGTAACGAATAGCGATCAATGCCTTTCGTTTTCTTTGATGAAGGAAACTACCATTTTCAAAGTGTGTTAGGATGCTGCATAAAAAGTGGTCCTTTATGATGGCGGAGTGAAGCTACTTGGAGTGGTTTCTCGCGCCTATCCCATCGTGGACAGACGCTGGCGCTCGAAACGAGGAATTAACGGACGAAGCGCTCGCCAGAAGTTTGTCCCCGCTGTGACACTAGTTGGACCTTGCAGGGCAGGACCTTGCACGACGCCTACAAATGCGAACGCGCAGATTTTGGACTGCTAACTAACTCCCCTCAGACGGATGCAAACCCCTTCCATCTGCGGTCTAGCCGGCAATGCAATGGCGCGCGATGGGTTCGTTCGCTTCGATTAATTTCCGATTGCGTGTCCGTGCGGAAGCCGTCCTCAGAATGACGCACTCAGGCGCCTAGGACCCCTTTCGTCCGACGCTTGAGCACGTGCCATCCGCGCGGGACCTTGTTGCGTCATCCTTCCCGAGAATAAGTGTCCGCGGTATAAGGACACGATTAATGAGGATCACGACGCCCTCTGCATTCGCGTTGCAAGCTACTGAAAGGTACTCCGGATACGAGACTTGACTTTTAGCTGTTAGAAATGAAATTAATGACCATTTCGTGATATTCGGTTAAATTTTCCTTAAAATCGTACTCCGCCGATTTCTGTAATACGCCATGCGTTATTTAAATTTTTAGAATAATCACTTCATGAGGTAGGCTGGAGATTCCAGGGATCAAAATAAATATTTACCTCTACGATATGAAAAAGTAATTTGATAAATAGAAGACATACATCGATGTAAAAAAATGAAATAATATTACCAAGATTGTTGTTAGCGTATTCCTAAGTCAATACTTTTTCCAGCTACTTTTGAACAAACCGTAAGGCCACTTCCAAATAACCAAGGTAGTTCAACTAACATGTTCATACTAGGAATTTTGCAAGTAGCCCAAAAAAGGGAATCTGATTGATGAGACTGAGTGCTATTTTTTGTGATTGAAATGATTTTATATACGTCATATCCCACACTTTGTGTCAAATAGACATATTGTTACAGAGCTCAAAATATTTCCTAAGCTAAGTACTACCGATAGAGCCCGCGTAAAAATAAATCATTTCAATTCGGTACCTATTAAATATTATTACAGATGGTAGAATTTTAGCGGACATTTTTGGCCTAACTTCCTAAATGAGAAACACGACGCCTTACGCATCCACGCTCTGCTAGTTGAACAGATAATATTGATTTCTAATACGAGAATTGAGAATTCCCCGCTAGAAACGAAATGAATAACATTTCGTGAAAATTTCTCATAGGTTTCCTTTCATTAGGGTTGTTTCCTTCATCAAAGAAAACGAAAGGCATTGATTGCGATTCGTTACCCATCGTTGGTGCGTTCATAATATACAAATTATTAGGTTTTAGAAATCCCAGTTTGGACGAATGGCAATGGTCAATTTTAACCGCATTTGAAAAAGGCCAGATTGGCGCCCATGCGATGCCACTCCACGTGGCATCACAGGGACCTAGTTTCTATACGAGTAGATAGGAGTTATACATCGTCTGAAATTACCAATGCATGCATGAGGCACAGAGTTCAGGGAAACATCTCTTAATAATCACCCATTAAAATTACCTAAGTTTGGAAAGTTTCCTTCGTTTGATAGGGTAATAATAATCTTTATTTAAGCCAAACGCTAACTGCTAGCAGGGTACTCTGCTACCTGCTAGCAGCCTGCATCGCAGCGAATCACATACCCTCGTCCCAAGGTCACCTCACACAGAACCAGAATTACGTTACACGGGGTTTTCCCAGCATTCCTACTTAGCCGTCGCGTTTTCGCACGCTTGAAAAGTTTCACTTTTTGTTTGATCGCGAAAAATAGATATCGTCATTCGAAAATCTAAGAACGTGAAATGCGTACTCCAGGAGTATAATCATTTGATTTAGGCAATAAAAAAATAATAGGAAACCACCCTATTGCATTCAGAAATTTCCCATTTTCCCTGAAAATTATCATTCTGTTGAAATTTCCACGAGCTTTAAGGAAAGAATTTACTTACACCAGCCTCAGTTTCATTTATTAAGGTCGAGAATTAAGTTTATTTGAGGAATTTACTCTCTAAATAAGGATTAAATATATATTCAATAGATACTACTCCGTCAAAGAGATATTTTCGCATCATTTTGTTTGGAACTGATTGATTTTGATCACCTTTTTCCAGAAATGTGAACGGCTTTGAATCATACGATTGCTAAACGGCACGCAATTTCACGGAGATTATGCGGAATTTACTGATTTGGCAGATGACGATAAATATTTTCCGGCATATGAATGCCAAATTATTCCCCAGTGAGAATTCAAGCAGGAGGTGCAATCTAGAATTCCAGAGGTAGGGTTGGAGATGGTATTTATGTTTCCTTTCGAGACGAAGTGTTTAAAGGTCTCACGCGCTTCTCTTCGGATACAAGAGCTCATTTGAATACTTAATGGCAGCTCAATAAAAAGGACCTTTTTCCCTAGGAATTCCCACTCAGTGGAAATGCGCGAATGGAGAGGGTTTATTCCGCAGCACAGATCCAAGGCCGTAAATTTATTTCCCTGCCAACCAAAACGGAAGAGCGGCATTCAAGAATTACGCAACACAAAGCGTCCGGGGTCTTTATACGTTGGGGGCGAAATTAAGAATTGCCCCCGACAATGGCGGGAGTAAAGGTCGAAGGGGGGAGAGGTCTTAAGCAGACCAATGAATGCAAGCAACTATTCATACTCCTCCCGTTCGCTCGGAACAAGGCGGAATGAACTGCGTAGCTTCTCACGCGAGAATATCTATCACGACAGAAAGCGACAATGAGGAAGCAATCCACCCCTCACAACAACTCGTGCCGTATTTCCCACCCCTGTTACACCTGAAAACGAAAAAGGAAACCAAAACGCTTGGGAGGCAATGGAGGAGAGATGGGATTTTGTCACAAAACAATGATAATACTTAAACACGAAACAATCTTGATCATTGAATAAGAATGGTGGCGCGAAGTTTGGTACAAAAACGGACGAATCTGGGGCCTATCCAGAAAGGCAGGTAGCGTGCGTCTTCGCAGCGGCCCCCTCTTGAAAATTCCGGGGGTGGCGTTGGGAGGAGGGACTTTGTTGAGCTCTTTCACGGTGGCCTTCCATTACCTCCGGACGGGCCCTTAACACCGGAGGAATAACGGATGGGCTTGCGAGGAGATGAAGTGCTAGTTACCGGAGGAGAGCGAGCCAGCAAGAGCAGTGGGGGGGGGGGGGAGGTGCCTTCCCGAAGGAGCGAATGAAAATGGGGCAGGAGCTGGAGGTAGGAGATGACTGCCAAGGACGGAGTGCGTGTGAAGAGCATGAGAGCGCAGGTCCTGGGCAAAGGTTTTAATTTTATTATTTGCTACGTGGACAAAGAAAACGCAAGCATTATTGCTTTTACGTGACTGCCAAGGAAAAGGGGTGATACACGAATGGTGCAATTGGCCAAGATAAAGCAACCGAGAGGTCGGCTTTCGAATCCCGGCTAAGCCAAATGATGTTTATTTATTTGTTTATATCACACCAAAAACAGCACTAAGGCATTTACATTGGGTTTATAAACAAAATAAATTATGTAAATATAATTAATAAACATGTATAAAAATAATATTATAAATAGCAACAATTTTCAACACATACAACACATACAAAAGGTCGGTGTCTTTTCGGTTGGCTATAAAAATTGGTGCGGGAGACAAAGATGTAAAGAGAAGAAGAAGTCTTGGAGATTGAATTGAAAATTGAAGGTAAGCGGCATAAGAGGGATCTATGAAATATTGCCTGACGGAAATTGGGCTGGTGTAGAGCTTAAGGGTTTTGCGGGTTTGCGAGCTGGAATGCGTAATGAAAAGAACGTTAGTTGATCACTGGATCTGAAGAATTGCTATTTTCTCGGCGAATTGCATGCGTATTGTACGTTTACAGTGCTTTGAAGAATGGTGATATTTTGTATCGGAGAGTTTTATTCGCTACTCGAGGGATGGGAAAAGTAAAGGGAATGTGTTTGGGAGATGTGGATGAGTGGCTCACGAATGGCGACCGATGAACAGCCGCGGACTCCAAGAAATATTCGACAATTTGACCCAAAATGACCTCAAATCAATGGGATACTGGTCGCGTCGTAGATAAAGCGAGGGAAAGGCAAGTCAAGGCCCTGCAATCACTTGTATTTTAAATGGAAAATGCGTTAAGCTCGATTGGTGAGATGGTGCATTTGGAGAGGTAAAAACTATTTAAGTCATTCTCAGCCGCAATCTCCACCGTATTCCATGAGCTAAGAAAACATTTAAAATTTACTACATAATTGACGTAAGCTCCTTCTCAACATGGTCAGATGCAAAATATCTATGCTTCCCTTGGGGATAGGGCAATAATCAGCATTCAATTTCTACCACAGTTTAACCCATAAGGAGATTTCTGGAGAAAAACATATGGATGTACGGATTGGCAATGACGCTCATGGCACGATTGAAGTTTACTCCACGAAAATAAGATACGAAAATGAGAAAGAAAGTCAATTCACTGCAGTTTATGACAAAATGGCAATCAATATACACAGGATAAACCAACAAGACCTGTGCGCCGAAAGTAAAATTCTAATGGCGACGCGCCGGCGTATTTTCTGCAGAAAAAGTTGCGCGTCGGAATCCAACATCATCGTCTTTACCGTGCGAATCGAAAATTAGCGATTAAGTTCCAGAATTGAGATATGCAAAAAAATAAGATAAAATTTTGGCCATGAATCCCGGTGGTGTGCGTATTCTTAGAGATCCACGATCTCATATCCAGCAGGAGCGGAACAATGTTTTCAGTGGCGCCAGAGCGGCGGCGGCGGCGCCCAGCTCAAACACAAATATTACTCATAAAATGAAAATAAAAGAAAACAGCATCAAAAATATGTTATGCATCCATGGATCAACAATATATGCAAAAATCATCCGTGGACTTGGGGATGTGGGGAAACAGGAAAGGGAGCAAGAGTCTTATTGATTTGACAAAGGAGTTAGTATAACCAGAGATAAGAAGACGATCGAAAAATCCTCAGACACGAACGCAACTAATTAGGGAAGCAGTTAATTGTGCAGGATTTGAACGTTTATTCCACTGCAGTGTAGAAGGGATTTGCCACCACGTGGAAAAAAAACGTGGACGCTGTTCATTTTGTCTGAGAGAATCCGGAAAATGAATCGGAGGTGTGAAAAATGCGGAGTCTTTGTTTGTAACCATCATGCTAATATAATTGTATCCCGCAGAAAATGTGAAGCATTGTAAGATAAATTAGTAACTATTTCAATGCTTAATTTCATAAAAGTTTTGTTTTTTGTCTCGTACTGCAAAGGAAAATTATAAGAAAAATTTTCTGGATGAACAATAATTTGTGCAGTTTTCTAGGATGAATGTTATTGTGTTTCAAAATGTTAATATTACTTGATAAAACAATGAAAAATACTTTTTTTGTATCCTTATTATGATTAAAAGTGTGAATTTCAAAATATCCAGAAAAATACCTATTTCTTTTTAAATTTACGGCATAGGGTCAAAAAAGACCCCAGGTGGAGTTCACGTAAGTATTGAGCAGGTGGAGGCCGAGGGTTGAGGAGAAAGCTGAAACAGAACAAAGTCACTTCTGGCAAAAAATTCTTACGAAATAGCTGAATTATTCTCATTGAGGAAAACTAGCAAAATGTCGTAGGAGTCCCAGTCTCGAAGTCCCAGTTTTTCCGCAAAGCCGAGACTTGCTGCTCCGTCAGCAAATTAAGAATTCGATCAAAACTCTAGCCATTGGATTGCGGGAGCATGCTGTCCGAAAACGAACGTACAAATGAGATTGCTTAACCGGAAAAAAAGGGAAGAGGGGGGAAAAAGTTGCGGCGGGTTCGCATTGCAGGGAGCAGGGGGCGGAAGGACGGGCCGCCGCCGGGGGCAACTTGCTCAATGGAATATAGGAAGGATCGCGTAGGCCAGCATTTTCTGGGCGGAGAGAAATGGATTGGTGTGGGGTGGATATATATAATACTTATGCGAAAAGGGGAAAGGCAGGGATTTCGGTTTATGAGTGGTAAGTTAGCTCGCGAGGAAATTGACAGTGATTCGGCGGGATTGGTAAAAAAAAATGCTCCGGGCAGAAGCGATCGGGGCAAGGATTGGCTCTCCCTGTTGGGGGCTGGCTGGAAGAGAGCAGAGAATACATTCCACTGCGCTCGTCAGCGGATGAATATGAATCAAGGGGAATAATGGAGTCTCCTTGAAAAAGAGGGTGGGATTCTAAATCTATACCATTGAGTTTCTTCAGAACCACGCTATGCATCCAGCAGACTTTTTGGTAAGATAAGAATAACATAATAAGCGTAATATTAGAAGCTTTTCCTGGAAGAAAACTGTTCCCGGAAAAAATGCCGTTCACAAACTCGAGTATTTAAATAAAGTTTGGCAACATCTTCTCCAAACAATTTTTGATTGCCAAACAAGCCTCGCCATTTTTCAGCTCTTTCAATCACGATCATAACATGCAGAAAAGAGACTGTCACAATGAACTCCATATCATACAAAGGCAGGTAGTACATATGCATTTGAGTACTGCCTTGTGTGATCGGAAGCCTGGGAAGAAATTATTATTACGTGATTCCTGTTACTTTTCACAACATGCTTAAGTTACACTCACTAGCATGTTATCAGATAAACTTTACAGTAATAAACAACCATAGCCTTACATATTAATAACATTCACGTGGATTTCTTATGTATTATTCCTCAGTGTTGGTACCTTACTACTTTCTACAAGAACCATTCTAAATATAAAATATTTGAAAACCTAATAATTTAAAACCAGAATTTAGTCATCAATGGAACGATAAAATTTAGCCACCAAATCAGTAAAATATTGCCATACAATTGAGCAATAATTTTACAGTGATTGAAATAGCGCATATGAGAGGAAACTTTATTTTCGAGAATTCACTTATATCTATAAGTATTTAACTTACTATTACAAATTCCTTTGCCAAGGATAATGCTAGGAAACATATCTTCAATATAGCATTTAAATTACTTTTGAGTAAAGCCTTCTCAAGCGACTTTATCTACATCAGCATGCATATAACAATTTCATTTCGAAAACAGTAATATTAATGCATGATAACTTCAAATAGAGTAAGGATATTTCGTGCGATCCATAAAAACATAACATTAATGTGACAAGCGAAGGGTGGAAGTTAGCTAAGCAAAGTAAAATCATGCACTCCTTTTCGCAATCCCTGGAATCTCACAATAATCGCTTCAAGCAGACGAACTTCATATGGATTTGACATTCTTAAAGGTCCTATACTTACTCGACGGAAAAAATATGCCATTATCATTTGAGAGTCATCATTATCATTTGAACGTAGTTAGGCCCGTCACACGTCAATGACTGAGGTGGTTGCTGGATAAATGGGGCGAAACACATATTCTATGGAGCTTGAGATTCCCGCAATCACTGTAACAGAAAACCACTATTTGGGGAAATTTACTATCTCACTAAGTATTAATTAATCTATCATGTCATTTTATCTGTTCAAGATTCTACACGAAAAACTTATTGTTAAAATATATCTGTAGTCGTTCAAATTTTGCCTTGTAAATGAAAAAACGTGGCACAAAATAAACGGAATGCACGCAGAAAAATTCTGTTGCTATGAAAAAGCTATACGATGAAAACAACGAATAGTTAAAATTCACATAATATGGTCCCACGGATAATGGAACTTTTACCAAACATTGATTAATGTGTGGTGCATAGAATAATTTTTTAAATATTTAACTTATATGACTATGAGGAATATGTCTCGTGTCTAAGCTGTAAGCCACGCGTGCGTTAGGCATTCCGAGGTGGTATGGCTCCAACCCTGGGTAAGATAGGCCATCTAATCGATACATTAAACCTGTGAAGATACCGTGACTTGGCGACTGTGGGCCGTCAACAATTATGCCTCGCATCACCCGGGGGAGAGGGCAGCAGCTCTTCTTCATATGAGTGAAGGTGCAGACCACGGTGGTAAGTACAGCGACATTAATTTCACTGCAGACGTGGTAAAATTTACTTTAACGGCTGAAGTACTGCGATGTGGAAGGCAAGGGGAAACCACCACATTATTATCCCGAGGATTCGCAGCTATTCCAACTTTAAATAATCTGACTTGATGGAATTCACTCAATTTAAAAATTTGCGGAGGTATACTAGTCCACCATTCGGATCTCCGGGCGGTGACTACCCGAGAGGGTATATCGGTCAACTGAGATGAGGATAGGTACATGGAACAGGAGATCACTGAGGACTAGCAATAAGCTAAAAGGCCAATTGGAAATGCGAAGATTGAATGTCAACGTTCTAGGAATCTACGAAATGTCCTGCAAGTGCGAAATTTTTGTAGGAAGAAGTGTGCATCACTTATTGATTAATTACATAGTGGTTTAAAAGGGAAAGTGTGAAATTGGGTCAATGTTCATTTTTTAGTTGTATTATATTAGAATTAATGTATTTAATGGACTGTTTGAAATTGGTTTATTGGGACAATGTTAAATTCTTAGTGGTATGAGATTAGAATTTGTGTATTATTTTTACCATGGATACTGTTCTGTTTCTAAACTTTGTATTAGATAGATAGAAACTTGGTATGTACACCTTTGCTATTCATGTACATCTAATGCTGCCACCAGGCAATAGCCTACTTGCAGCAATGTATAATAATAATAAAATATAGTCGCCTGAGGAGAGAAACTTGGAGTGGTAGCAATAGGATTATACACAGAATCTCCTAACGGCAATGCTGGGGTTGGGATAATTCTCAGAAAGAGCGCTGGAATGCGTGTTAAAAGCTTCCTGCAGTACAATGAAAGGATAGCCACGGTAATATAAGGGACTAAGCCGTAAGATACCGTAGTGGGAGAGGATTACTTGCCTACGATAGACTACGAGGATGAAGAAGTTGAAGACGTCTACAATGATGCCTGGGAAGTAATCAAACGGATAGCGGACGAAGAAAACCATATGGTTTTACGTAATTGGAACCCTGACGTCGGCGAGTTTCAGGGTGGAAAAATAATCGAAAACTATGGATTAGGAAATCGAAAGAGGAGATAGCTTCTGGAATTGTGCACATAACACAGATTAGTGGTTGCCAACACGCTTTTTAGGAATCACATGCGAAGATATTATGCTAGGAAGAGACAAAAGAAGATTTAAGCTAGACTGTATTTTAAGTGAAACAGAGGTTGAAAAAACCAGACAAAGGACTGTAAAAGCTACTTATGTGTAGATATCTACATCGATCATAATCTAATGGTGATGAAATACCACCTGAAATTCAAGAAGTTAAAAGAATCTACGATAAGAAAGGACGATATTGACTGCTGCTTCCGATTTAAACCACAAAAGGGAGGTGGACCGGGTGGGATACATGTAAGGTTCCTCCGACAGAAGGTCAAGGACGATTTCTTGGCAAAAAGAAGAGTGAAGAGGGACTTTTCCACCAGACACTTGGGTCTGGAGGTCACGCCAGTCCCTCTTTATGTCAATGAAGCCCTCTGTCCCGGGAGGAGGAAAGTCCTGAATGCGGCGAAAGCAGCGAAGCAGAACAAGCATTATAAGTATTTGTGGATACGCGGAGGTAAAATCCTTATGAGAAAAGCTGAGAACGAACCCGTATATGTCTTGACTTGTCTTGAAGACGTTAATAATTTGTGACTTATGAATTCTCTCTCTCTTAGTAATCACATGTTACTTGATAATGCTATTTCCATCGTTCATCAAAATATTCGCAGTTTAAGATGTAACTTTGATCTGTTTGTTGCGCATCTACATAGTTTACCGTGCATGCCAGATGTAATAATACTCACTGAAATATGGGTACACGAACATGAACTGAACCTGTATGAGTTAAGAGATTATAAATATTTTGCTCGCTGTTGTGACAGTAGACGAGCGAGAGGTGTGATAGTGTACGTTAAAAATAATATTGAATGCTATTCAATGCTAAATAATACTGTTACTGCTGATTGTGTACTATTAAATTTAAAAATAGAATATATTGAACTTCACTTATTTAGTATTTATAGGGACCAAAATTTTCCAGTCATGCAATTTTTGTCTGAATTTGAGCCCATCCTTCATAGTTTAAAAAGTAATATAGTTGTTGTTGGTGATCTCAATGTTAACATCTTGCTATCCACAAATGATTCTGATCAGTATTTAAATGTTATGAGTTCATTAGGATTAACTTGCATGGTTAATGTTCCAACGAGAGTAACCACAAAAACGGCAACTTGTATAGACCATTTGTTCACTAGGATATTTAACTCCTACAAGTATGATCTTCAAGCTAATGTGCTGCATGAAGGCATTACAGATCATTCTATGATACTTTTCCGGCTCTGCATTAAGGATATTGTAGGCAGTCAAAGGATGAATTCAGATCATCCAAGAGTACCTACCCCCTTAAAAGTTATAATTGACTATGATCGTTTCCAAAATGAAGTCGCCGAAACGGATTGGAGTCCTGTTTTAAATGAGACTGATGCGTCAAAGGCATTCTCCACCTTTCATGAAATACTTTCAAACAAACTGTCCCTTTCTAAAACCACAATCGTTAATAATAATTCTGGAAATAATCTTAAACCATGGGTGACGAAGAGATTAGTGAAAAAAATTGAAAGAAAAAAATATCTGTTGAAGAAACTTAGACGGCATCCATGCAATGACAGTCTAAGGAAGGAATTTGTTAAATATAGGAATGAATTAAGAAATGAACTAAGAGCAGCTTCTAGCAATTATTACTTACATAAATTTCAACAAGTTACCGGTAATCCTAAAGCTCAGTGGAATATATTCAAAGAGCTAACTGGTCAAACACCACGATGTTCACAACCAATTTCTTTGGATATACAAGGTGGAATTATTACTGACCCAATTCTACTAGCTCGTTTATTTAGTGACTTTTTCATTGGTGCATCAGACAATAACCAACATAGTTATTCCAAAGGTATAAATAATATAGTTAATGAATACTCTGGATATTCTTGCGTTCATTCCATGTATTTTGAGCCGATACTTCCAGATGAGATAATTAAGCTAGTGAAATCCCTTCCCTCGAATAAATCAGCTGGCTTTGATGAAATCACAAGCAAACTTTTAAATTTAATCATTGTTGAGTTAGCGCCTATTCTGGCGTACATTTTTAATTTAAGTATTACAACTGGTGTTTTTCCCGAAGTTCTAAAAAAAGCTGTAATCAAACCCCTTTATAAAAAGGGAGACAGGTTATTAATCCAGAATTATAGGCCTATTTCACTGCTGTCAATATTTTCTAAAATACTAGAAAAGCTTGTTAAAAACAGGTTGCTCAAATTTCTAGAAAAACACCACTTCCTCAGTAAAAACCAATTTGGTTTTTTATGTGGAAAGGGAACGGAGGATGCTTTAGAGAAATACTTAACTCATATTTATGAATCTATCAATAAAAACAAACGTACTGCCAGTCTGTTCATTGACATTACCAAAGCTTTTGATACAATCGACCATGGCATTTTAATGCATAAGCTTCATAAAGCTGGTATTCGAGGAACTCCACTAAAATGGTTCAAGAGCTATCTTTGTACACGAATGCAGTGTGTAAAAATTGGTAATGTATATAGTGATTATAAAGTGATAACAAGTGGGGTTCCCCAAGGATCTGTCTTGGGACCTATTCTTTTCCTAATTTATATTAATGACTTATGTAATCTTGAAGTTAAAGGGCACATCACTGCCTTTGCTGATGATATTGCCTTAAGTTACGATAGTGAAAATTGGGACATTGTAAAAAAGAATATGCAAATTGATTTGGTTAATCTTAGGAATTGGTTAGAAGCAAATAATTTAAAAATGAATGTAAATAAAACTAAATACATTTGCTACAATATTTGTAACAGGTATATAATTGACTGGGATTTGTACTACCACTCAAAGGATTGTCACATGTATGAGTGTTCGGATTGTTTGCCCTTACAGCGCGTGTCTAGTTTCAAGTATCTGGGAATAATCCTGGATGAGTGTCTAAAATGGCGTCAACATATTGAAAATGTTGCAAATAGTATGAGGCAAACTATATCAAATTTTTATTTCATCCGTAACAAATGCCCAACATATTTTTTGAAACTCATTTATAACGCCCTAGTAAATACCAGGCTAAACTACGGTGTGTTTAGTTGGGGTGCAGCTTATAAAAATTCTATAAGATCCATTGTTGTATTGCAAAAAAAGCTTATTAGAGTAATTTTAAAAAAGAGCCGTTTTGAAAGTTCCTTTCCTTTATTTTATAGTATAGGCTTGCTTCCCTTGAGACATCTTTTCATTTACAAGGTTTTACGTCGTTTTTTCATGAGAAGTGGAAATACAGTTAAGGGGTTATTATTATACAACCATCCTTCCTTCACCCGACGAAGATCATGTATTGCTTTACCTAGGACTAACCTTACGTTGTATAAACGTTGTTTCTTGTTTATAGGGCCAAAAGTGTACAACTTATTACCCGTATCATGTCTGAAAACAAAAAATAATAATGTAATTATGAAAAATATTCAGTCTTGGCTGTTTAAAATGCAAAGTGTGGAGGATTTTTTTCTATGATGTAATTCCTTGTAATATATATGTACGTACTTGTTGCAATTCAAATGTTGTGCTTGCTTCAATTCAAATGTTGTTCTTGCTTCAATTCAAATGTTGTGCTTGCTTCAATTCAAATGTTGTGCTTACTTCAATTCAAATGTTTATATATCAGCATGACCCTATGCAAATGATGGTAGCCAAAAAACAGGTTGTCCTTAATGGCTACCTAAAGTTACTCCGTTTTCGGTAATTAATTCTATTCTGTACTTTTATTTTGTGGAGTAATAAACAATTATTATTATTATTATTAAAAAAAAATAATCAGCGAAGATCGCATAGCAATTAAAGAAACTAAAGGAACTAAAAAATCAAAAGGCCTTTCAAGCAGTATTGGAGAGCAAGATAAGATGAGGCATAACTGAAGAAACAGTGGGGAATGCGGACAAATAACGAGAGTGCGTTTCACGAGGTCGCTTGAGAAGTTCTAGGGAAAAGAAAATGTGTTAAAAAAATCACTTATTCTTGATATACTTTATGGTATTCCATTATAAGTTTTCCTGGATATCAGACAATTACTTATACCACTTATTTTTTATCAGTGTGCGACCCAGGTTTTAATGAATTATCATCATCTTCAGGCGCCGACATATATTAGCGCCTGAAGATTATGGTAATTCATTGAAACGCGGGTCGCGCTCTGATAAAAAATAAGTGGTATATATAATTGTCCGATATATAGGAAAACTTGTTTAGAAAAAGCCGTGGATTTTGCATGAGATGGACGTTAAAGATGTCGGTCAGTAATTAGATGGCTGTTCCTTATGTCCCCTTTTGAATATTGGCGTTACGTTATCAATTTTACAGTCAAGGGTGCTTCGTGTTGTTGATGCATTTACTGAACATTGTAAGTCGTCTCCGGCGACTGTGAGTGAGTTCGGGGAAAACAAAGAAGGGAGCAAGTCCAAATGTTCACTAAACGGACATCAATTCCAACCAACTTGATTCCGCTGCCCAACTAACACTGACTCCACCACCCGCCATCAGCCAATGTCCGAGGAGTCGATGAGCAGGGGCGTAGCTAGGAATGAAGGCTAGGGGAGGTTTCAGGCGGAACTAATACTGGGGTGCCTGGGGGTGTGGTATACCCGCCAGGGTAAGCGGGAGGTACGGGGGCACTCCTTCAGAAAAAATTCAAGATAAATGGTTTTAAATGGTGAATTTTACGGCATTATGACAGATATTTTATTAATCCTTACACTATTCTATAAGTAATTAATCCAACAAAGTAAAATAGATTAAACTTAAAAATTTCTCTGAGCTCTGGGGGGGGGTGGGTTTATCCCCCTAAACCCTCCCCTCGCTGCGCCACTGTCGCTGAGAGAGTTCTATATATACGAGAGATGGGATTTCGTCTCGACTAGGTGATTTATTTTGGCTGAGCGATTTCAATTAATTTGTATTTGGTCCGCACTAATGTCGTATGAGGATGTCGAATATGTAATATTTTGTGTGAGGAGATTGTCAACTGTCTCGATAGAAGGTAGTATATATAGTAGACGTAGTAGACGCGATCATGAGAATAAAACAAATGAAATAGACTGCAAAACAGAGAGATTTAAAATGTCATTCTTCCCTCGTACTATTAAGGATAGCAACGTTGTGTCAATTGATAGGATTAATGGCGTCGCTCGCTAGGATCACTCATTGCATGTTTTTTCATAGTTATAACCTTGCATGTATATGCTTTAGGAATTACTAACCATTAGCAATTTTTTTAATGAATAAGCATGTATTTTTTGATAGTGTGCGTAATATTTCTATGACCGGGCGGTGTGCATGTGGCGGTCATCTTGCATGCTGCATGCTGGTGATTTGTCACCCCTTGCCAAACACCCTAGAGGTGGCTCGCAGGGTATTGTGTAGATGTAGATGTAAAGTACATTGATCTCTCCACCTACATCAAAAGTCCTGCCAGGATAATTGAATGCTACGCTGTTAGTTTTGGTTCAAAAATAAAAATAAGGAGAGTACGAGGAGAAAATATCAGGAACTAGTGGAGGGTAATCCATGCAGAAAGTAATAGCTATGTATGGAAAAATGCTGATCGAGAGAGACGACATTAGTGATAGATGGAAGAAATATGTAGTATTTGTATGAAAGCATGAATAGACCAGAAATATCTAATTTAGAGGAAGAAAGTGAATTGGAGGAATTTAATCTTGGGTTGGGTATCTAGAACGCGAAAATCGAGAGAACCCTTCGTGATATGAATGTTAGGAAAGCGGTGGGCGTGGACAATTTCCAGTGTGAGATGCTGAAGAATCTAGGGAGAGATAGTAGGTAAGAAAAGGTTTTTCGAGCTAGTACGCAGGATCTATGAGAAGGGATGTTGGCCGTAGGATTTAGTGAAAGCGGTTCCAATTTTGTCTGCCATTCTTTACTTAAGGATCGTTTACTTTTCAGTTGGCTACACTAGATATAAGCAATTTCTCCACTTTCAAGTAAAACGAGCGTATGGTACGTAGGTTACAAAATGGAAATAATTTTTATTGAAGGGAAACGTTTATCTGAGGGACTTAAAAAATTTAATAAATTTCTGTGAGTCAGACGAAATCTCTATTCAGATACAAAAAAGTTGAGAGCATATTCCACTGTAACACTCAATTCATACATACCTTATATCTTAATATAACGGCTTTGCGAAATACAATGAACTGCAGTTAACTACATTTGAATTGATTAAGCATTACATAAAGCGAGTAAACACTGCAAAAAGTATAGTTAAAAATACCAGTTTTTGATCAAACTCATCGCAATTTGATTTCATATGGAGTATTGAATATTTCTGTTACTTTTACCCAAAAAGTTTCAAAAATGTAGTTCGATAAATACTATCTACATTGCACCCATTAGTTTGATAAAACAACTAAGATGACACCCATAATAAACACCATGTCGCGTGAGCCGATAAAAGATTTTCCACCAAGAAAACCATTTTTCTTAATGATAATCATAAAATTAGGAGTTAAATGTTGGTCTCCTCAAAATAAATACAAAAGAATCGGAGAAGAAATGTGCCTGCATAGGGTATTTAACACGGGCTCCCCACGCGTAATAACAGACTATCGACCAGGCTAATCGGTTGCCATGATAAATATTAAAAAACGTTTATTAATTATTTTTAAATTACTCAACCAATTTCCAGAAGTATGAATAAGGTGTGACTGCGGTTTCCCTTCGCAAGCTTAAGGCGGGATGATGCACACAATAGAATTTCGAATAACGTAAAAACTGAATATCAATATCTAGTGCAAATACGCAAAGATACTTCGCAAGATTTGGGGCCAGTATGACGAATGTTTTCGAAAGATTATTTTTTATAATTGCAAATGATACCACTTCAGGAATACCTCTCTTTAAAGTTTTAATGAGCCGGGATACACAAACAGCTTGAATATCCAATATAATGCGCAATGAAATCTTCTGGTGAGTGGGAGATGACAAGATAACATTGCACCTTAAAAAGGTTATTACCAGAAAAGAACGTAAAAAATAAAATGTTTTCGCTATAACAATCAATGAAAATAAAATAATGTTTACCTACCTATCTTTAATGGAAGGTTTGTTTAGGAATTTTTCGACTGCAATCGTGTATCGGCAAATAAGACAGGAATGTAAATTATGAAAAGAGAGCAATTTCCCACCTTATATATCTCCTCTTTTAGTTTGAATAACGTCTTTGATGTAAACAAATTTTTGTTCATATGGAAAGAAGCCATTAAGAAATTGATTTAAAAAAAATTGATTCCTTTAATCTATCCTTAAGTTTTAATTCTTTAATATATCTTTTCGTTTTCAATTCTTTATCTTCTTCTCCAAGTTTGCCCCTTTTGTTTGCATAAACAAATAAATTGCTATGCTGTTTTATTTGTGTCTGATCGCCGCGCCGCCATTGTGTCTTGCTGGCCATTATTTTAACTAATCCCCATACTTAATTTTAAGAGAACATACGCTAATATAATGATAAATTTAGTGTTTTCATAATTTTTCCTGGGGTTTCAGACAATTTTAGAGGGGGTCGTCTTAAGACTTTTTGTCGTATCTCGTCTCGTTCACCCCAAACATTTGTATGATTCAGTGGACGTAACTTTATAATACATATATAGATTAGCCTAATATCGCACGAAAGCAGTACTGACGATACTAAACAGACGACTGAAGGCAAGAGCTAACGAGTATTTTGACGAATATCGGTTTTGGTTAAGAAGAGGAAAGTCATCTCGAGATGCAATTGCGAAAATTTGCGAGATGCAAAAGCGAAAACCTTTAGTGGAGAGAAACCTGGAATATAACCAGGACGTGTATGCGTGCTTAGTAGAATTTGAAACAGCATTTGATAGAGTAGACTGGGTAGTGTTGAAGGAGATTCTCAAGATGATAGGCGTTGATTGGAGGGATAGGCGACTCATTCGTAATATGTGTACGGCACAGACTGCGCAAGTGAAATTAGGGGACGGAGTATCTTGGTGGGCAAGCATTGGCCGAGGACTGAGACAAGGCAGTTCACCAGTGTCGTTGCCAAGTCAAGTTTACGCAGAAGAGATGGTAAGAGAGGCATGGAATGAAATTTTAGCTGGAGTAAAAATGGGGGGAAGGATGTTTAAATAAGTGAGGCACGCGGATGATCAGGCGTTCATTAGCCAGTCAGCGAGGGGAGTGCAGGTTTTAATAGATGCGTTAGACAAGAGCTGCGAGGAATATGGCATGAGGAATCACAAGAAGGCAAACGTTAAGCAGTATTGTGAAACATCGCGAGCGAGGAATGTAAGACTCAAGACTGCGAGACTCTAGAAGTAGAAGGTGAAAAACTCGTAAGAGGTAGAGCGATTCAACTAATAGGGTGGTTTCCTATTATTATTTTACTGCCTAAATCGAAAGATTATTACTCCTGGAGTACGCATTTCACGCTCTTAGATTTTCGAATGACGATATCCATTTTTCGCGATTAAACGAAAAGTGAAAATTTTCAAGAGCGCGAAAACGCGACGGCTAAGTAGGAATGATGGGAAAACTCCGTGTGTCGTCATTCTGGTTCCCGCTGCCGCTGTGTGAGGTGATCTTGGGACGAGGATATTGTGCGCCGCTCCGATGCTGGCTGCTAATAGGTAGCAGAGTACCCTGCTAGCAGGTAGCGTTTGGCTTAAATATGGACTATTACTACCTTATCACACGAAGGAAACTTTCCGACCTTAGACTATTTTAATAGGCGATTATTAAGACATGTTTCCCTGAGCTCTGTGCCTCATGCATGCATTGGTAATCTCAGACGATGTAAAAATCCTATCTACTCGTATAGAAACTAGGTCCCTGTGACGTCACGTGGAGTGGCATCGTATGGGCGCCAATCTGGCCTTTTTCAAATGCAGTTAAAATTGACCATTGCCATTCGTTTAAACTGGGATTTCTAAAACCAAATAATTTGTATATTATGAAAACCCTAATGGTGGGTAACGAATAGCAATCAATTCATTTCTTTTTCTATGATGAAGGGAACTACCCTAATGGGCGGCACATTAGAGGAAAACGGATACTGCAGTAAAGACATCGGGAAGAAAATTGCGTTTGCAATGCACGCGGTTATGAACAGGAAGGAGCTTGTGAGAGGATCGGTATGTTAGAGATTATTTTATAAAATCAACTGATTTGGGCGTTACTTGGTGGAACGATGAAATGTTCATGGTGAAACAAAGCCAGTACCATTCCACAAACTTTTATTATCTGTCAACTAGTTTAGACGTTTATACCGCCATTATCAATAATAAGGCTAGTTAGCCTTGATAATGACGCATATAATCATCGAAACTAGTTGACAGATAATGAAAGTTTTTTTGGAATAGTACTGGGTTTTGTTTCACCATGAATATTTCATAAAAGTTTTTGAGGATTTTGATCTTGAGTGTAGCGCTTTACGGAGCGAAAATATGGACACTTTGGAAGGAGGAGAAGAGAAGGCTGAAGGCGCTACAAATGTAGATGTGGAGAAAAATGAAGAAGGTGAAATGGACGAAGAGGATAGGGACGAAGAAGTGTCAGACACAGTGGGAGGGAAGAGGCAGCTTCTGGTGGATGCGGAGGAGACAGGAGGTGTGAATCGAGCGACTACTTAGCGGGTAGGGGATGTTGAAAGCAGTGTTGGAGGGCAGAATATAGGTAAAGGAGGGAGAGGATGGAAAATAATAGGATATTTAGATAAAACGTGTAGATTGGCGCTTGAATTCTTCAGGCGGGTGTGTAAAGGGTGTTGAGATATTAAGGTGTCACGTGTTTTCGAGTATTGCGTCCATAAGTTGTTTAAATATTAGAAAATCCACCATCTTTTCTTTGGTAGGGTAAGGGACTTAAATATTCGTCGCGATAAACCATTTAAATCTTCAAAAAGATAAAATTTATCGGATATATCATTGTTGGGATAGGTTTAGTTGATCATTGAGACAGTTTTGTACTAAAATATTGAAAAAATTCAAAAAGGCCACGTTGTGGTTCTTTTTCAACGTTTTACGTCCATAAGCGTTGGGACAAGCGAAATTTGAAAATGAATAACCGAAAGCCGATAGATATGGAAAGAAATACCACCTACAAAACATATTACCGTGGTGAAGTATAAAGGATACTAATATGTACCAATTCCGCAAATCTCCTTGGTCTAACAGATATACTTATTAAGATATTCCTATTAGTACAGTAGCCGTGATGATGAAACGAAATTTCACCGAAACTAAGAGAGAAGTCCACGAGGGGAGAGGGACAGTGGGAACGAAACCCTTAGGACGGGCTCGCGGGATACACTCCTGGAGCAGGGACTATAAGCGATCAGCTTTTCTCCTCTGCCACCAGAAGGGGAAGGACGGGAAGGAACAAGGAAAGGAGGCGCCGCCGCGATGAGAGCCCGACGACGCCTCCAGGGGAAGGACGGGGATGGAAGGGAGGGGACGAGGAATCCTGCACCGTCACAAGGCGGGCAGGTCCTACCATCAGCGAAACCAAGCTTACGCAATTAATATGCTACCAATTTTAGTAGATTTTCCTATGAGGAAGAAAAATCTATCGATCAAATCGGTAGATAGGGGAGAGGGACAGTCGGAATGCTTAGTGTATGCTCCATGTAAACTTACCGTAATGATAGTGCCACTCGTTCCCATTCTTTTCTCCACTAACCTATCCCCAGACTTTCTCTCATTACAAGTTCCCTGTACTACCGCCTCTCCTTTCTTCTCAACTATCTCTATATGATAATGTCGATCCATTCCTGCTCTCATCTGACTCTTTCGTCAACCTTAATATGTCCCATGTAACTGCAATAAACTAGCTCCAACTTCTTTCTGGATCCGAGGTATCCGATCCAACCATCCCCAATTGTTGTAACGTTGATTCTTCACTTTAAATCGACAGAAATGCTCTTTGTGAATCAAATTTAATTAAATATACTTCAATCTCCCCCATTCCACTCTGTCAACTCTTCCTAGGTGCCATCTCGGGGAAGGAATAGGAACGTCGGATACTTCGACATTCCTCTGCGATAGCAAATCGTATCTATTACAGACGGGGATGAAATTCGCCTCAGTATCCACCGAACCTTATCTTACAATGTGATTGACTCTGCTACTCGTCAAAATCAATAGGAAAAGACCCGAAAAATGTTAATTTTTTCGATTTGTGACCCCGTAAATGGCGGTTGAACGAGGACCTGGGGTTCACCAAACGGTATTAAAATTTTAGGCCTTAGATTTGACCAGTCCCACTAATTGTTTTTATTGGGCCAGATGGATTTAAAAAAATCGCTTATTTCGATTCCTCCTGATGGACCGAGGTTTTTTTTGCGGAGAAATCTAGGGGGTTGATTCACTGACGAAGGGGGGCGAAAGGAAGGGCCTGTGTTTCAGGGGGAGAGGGGACCTGTGTTTCAGAGGTTTCCAACAGCCAACGAGGCGTGTAAGTTGTCTTGGACGGGAAATATACTAAAATGTTCACTATCATGAAATGGGGCGCAGAATTTACAGAGCTAATAGGAGTTTTTTTTAGATACCAAAGATCAAATAAAAAACCTAACCGTATTTTTTCGTTCATTCCTTTCCCACCCAAGCTTCGCATTCCCTCCTTTCCTTTCGTTTCCAAAGCACCCAACCATTTACAATTCGCAATAATTAGTATATTAAGAATACACAAATGGTGGGTAACAAATCGCAATCAATGTCTTTCGTTTTCTTTGATGAAGGAAACGTCCCTATTACAAGAGATTGGAGCGCTGACGAGAGGGAGATGGCAGCACGGTAGTTGTTTGTTGTGGGTATGGTAATGAAGTGAGATAATAAAGCGTAAAGATACCTAGCATGTGAGTTCTTCTCTTTTTATGTGCGACTTTTCCTATCCTTCTACGGTGTACGACGACGACAAGAGAACCACGGGGACTTACAATACCAAAAATAAACTTCACAGCAAGGATAATAACAATAAGAATATTATAAGCTCTTTGAAAAAATGTTTATTGGTAGTCTGTAAGTAAGAGCTGGGTAAGTAAACAAAGGTATCTTACGATCCGGTCACCAGATTTATTAAATATCAGTAGGCAACAGAAAGGTTAAAGTATAATATAATAAGTTGTCATTTAATAGCTGTGTATAGTGTTTAACAAGGAGGATTACCACATTAAAATTAGTTGAATAATATAAAAGATTCGAATATAATAAAATTCTGAAATGACAAATCTAAAGCAGTTTCACCTTTCATATGTAAAGACACGGTGGAGACGCTGAGGGAATCGTCACTCGTAAGTGGTCAATTACAGTGGTTCACCGGTCTCTTATTGGTCAGTTATCGACTACTAGTCACTCCCTAACCTTTTACAGGCAGTGTAATCACAATGTACCCGTCAGGGGGAGTTTAAGCCCGGGAAACACGGCTTTTTTTTATTTTGTAAGTAAATAAACTTTGGGTAAAGGCTTAAAAATCTGAGTGTGATTTCCCGACACCAAGGGCAAGAAGTCACGTAAAATACGAAATAACCGCCATTGTGGTACGGGACGTGATACTGCTGCAAGAGATTCAAGGTAGTTTACTAACTTATCATAAAAATGCATTATGGAAATTAATCGTTGCGTTGAAAATACGTCACCGATTCATTAGGAACTTTGGATTTCAGCAGAAACGACAATTTTGCCTAATATTTTTAGCACGAAAGAGAAGACATATCAAATACTTATGTAATCACAAAAAAACGAGGAAACCTGAATCCTAATGCGTAATGTTTTCACAAGTAACTTGAATTTATTTTCCAGAGCTATGTAACGAAATGTACCTATTTTGTAAAAGAACTTAGATGAACAGGAAGAGCATTTGAAAGTTCAAGTAAAAATATGCAAAAGATATGTGACATTTTGGCAATTGATTCCGGGACTGTGCTTTTGAAGGGAGTTATAAATATATGTCCGTGTGTGGAGTAGCGGCAATTTTTAGGATTGTCTTTAAATATTTCGCCATGAGTGGAGAAAGAAAATTTATTCTAGAATGAAAGAAATACATTAAGTAAACTGCTATTCAACGGGGATGGTAATGTTCATCAATGCGTGGCGTAGCGGAGAAGGAAACGGGAAAAAGGCAAATTTTTCTCCGGACAGAGTAGAGTTTTTGGACAGGAGGATATAATACGCCAAGAAAGCCCTCCGATTTCCTCCTCCCAAGTAATTTCACACGGATAGATGCATAAAAGTAGGTCATCCATAACGAAAGCTTTCTCTGGAAGAACAGCTCCCGTGCCAATACACAAGCACCAAGCCCATATGAGCTGTGGAAAAGTTCGGTAAAAACTCACGGTCGAAAAGCGTCGAACAGTAAATAAGCACGTTAATACTGGGGAATTCGGAATCAGAGCGCGCTGGGAGCGAACAATGGAAGTAAATTAGAAAAACACAGACCGGGAAGGGGTACATCTCGATTCAAACTCAAATTGCGAAGCTGTTACGTTGCTTCCAATGTATTAAGGACTGAATCTCGGGTGTGGCAAGATTGAAATAAAAAAAACGAGTTTTATCGACAATTTTTCCGAAATAGAACCTATATTCGCGGGCTGAATTAATGAATAACTATTCCATGGCAGACTTTTCACGCTTCGTGGTCACCTTGAACGGAAGGCAAGGGCTTAGTGAGTGAAGGCTTGGGCCCCGTATAGAAATTATCCCTGGAACATATTAGCGGCCAGTGATAGAGTGAGTTGAAACAAATGATAGTAAATCCGACGCCAGACTCCAGTGAGCCAAAAGGTAGATGGGAACAATGGCTTGTAGACCATTCTCGACATCTCAGGAAGGGTAAGCTTGCACAAAGCGATGATTATGCATGCATGCGCTATACATTTGAAGCGAGGGGATAGAAAAAATACTGGTATGGCCTAAATAACATTGTTGGACTGCAATAGTAACAATTATTCATTTTTAGTCTTCCACAAGGTCACTGAAAATGAATTAAAACGTGACGTCCTATAATCATAAAGAGTCACTGATCTGATTATTGGTTTGACATAGTCTTCGCTAACTTCCCCAAAAAGAGAATAATACCCAATTAATTCTTATTTTACATACCTATCAATCGCCACTCATGTATCTCACTGGAGGACTTCTTTAGCTTTTCCTCGCTTACTTCTGCACAGCAACTATTGCTATCATGAGACAAACATTGAGTGACCACTTACTAATTCCCATCTACTTCTTCGAAATGTTTCCATTAGACTTTCCTCTCGTTCTTCTTACGACGTCCGCATCACTTAACCATCCATCTTTTTTACATTCACTCACTGTCTACATCTTTGCTGTGGCGCAATACCAATGATACATTTAGAATACGCTGCCAGTGTTTGGGACCCTCATAAAAAAGGCTTTATAACAGAGTTAGAACGAGTGCAAAGAAGAGCTGCCAGGCACGTGAAAGGTGTTAGTGTAACTGACCTCTTAGATAAACTCGGATGGGAATCTTTTCCACGGTCAATAAGAGATTATATCGGGAGCGATAAAACTCATAAATAGATTGCATGACTTGTAGAGTAGCCGACTGACCTATCTAAAGCTTAATGCACGTTTCTTAATTTTATTATTATTTCTAACAGCATGTGGTAGTATAATTTGTTAGTATACGTGACGTTTATTGGACCGTGTGGTGTGCATGTGGGAGTCCAATTGCATGCTGCATGCTGGTGATTGATCACCCCCTGCCAAAAACCCTAGAGGTGGCTCGAAGGATATTACTTAGATGTAGATACGTGTATGGGCGAAAATTTATGGTAGTGACCATACGGAGAAATATTTCGTGCTTCCCCGGTGAATAAACTTAGTTCCTGACCCGGTGGCGATCCCGAGAACTCTTCACTTAGTGACCATACGGCCCTCAAGTGGCTTTTTGGCCATCGTTACCCAAGCAGCCGGTTGATGCGATGGACTGTTAAACTTTATGAATATGATTCCGAGGAAGTGCGTAAGCCGGGAGTATTGCTCAAGAATACTGGTGGACTTAGCCGGAATGTGAGGTGATTTAAATTTACACCGAGTGTCGATATAGAATGTGCGCAAGAGGATGACGTAGAGTGCGCGGATGGGCGGGTAAGGAAGGATTTGAGGTTAAGGATGGGATCCTTTTTAAAATCGTCCCACGGGGAAGAGTGCTAGCTGTCGCTGAGAGTGTAAGGAATGACATTTTGAGACAGTGCCATGATTACTCCCTCGCGGGACAATTGGGGGTCAGATCGACAAAAGCCCGCGTAGCGGCGCGCTATTGGTGGCCGCACTTGGGAAGAGATTGCGAGGCATATGTGAAAAACCGCGTGTCGTGTAATAGGAGGAGTCCGTATGGGAAGTGCAAGGCTCCGTTACAAGCCCTTCCGGCCACCGATAGACCCTTTGATTTTTATAGCTCTCGATGTAGTTGGCCCGTTGCCCCGGACCGAGAAGGGAAACAAGGTCATTCTGTCAATTTTAGATCAGCTGATGGTGCGCTTGTAGCGCTTAAGGTGCAGAAACGTGGACACTTAGGAAGGAGGACGAGAGGCATTCAAGATGTGGGTGCGGTTACAAATTGAGAAGGTGAAGTGGACGCGGAGGAGGAGGAACGACGAAGTGTTGGACATGGTGGGTGAGGAGAGGCAGCTTTTAGATGAGATGCGGAGGAGACAGACGGTATGGATGGAGCGAGTACTTAGCGGGGACGGGATGTCGAAAGCAGTGTTAGAGGGAAGAATGTTAGGTAAACGAGGGAGGGGAAGGAAAAGAATGGGATTTTTAGATAGAATGAAAGGAAGTAGGTCTTATTGTGCATTGAAGAGGGAAGTGCATGGTGGAAGGGGAGGCTCCCGAAATTCTTCTTAAGCACTCCATGCAAACTTACCTTAATCGGTAGAATACTTTAATAATTATTTTAATAATAATAAGATAGATATTCTTGGTTAAATAGCTGCGATTACTTTGTTAGGAAGTTATTTTGTATCGACGTGGTGTACATTTTTGCGAAAGAGTGCTTTAGGTATGTTTTTGACATTTTTTCTGGGTTAGGTTGCAACGCAAGTAAAGTTATTTTTTTGTTTGAAATGCCCAGAATATGCGTGAGAAAGACTAAAAGAGGACAGTGTGGCATATTGCACTAGGAATATGTTTACAAAGAAGTGAATCAAGAGACTTCTTTACGGAAAGGTGCGGTAATTGCAAAGATATGTTCGTTAACGCGCTCGTTCGCGAGCCCTGGTGCGGGCGAAAATGAAAGCATTGTCAGCATGGGGTATGTTGCTCTCAACAAAGTCTTTTCATCTTTCGGCAGAACAACAGCAGCAGCTATCAAAATACTTAACACGTAGCGTATCTCTTTATGGACTTTATTTTTCAATGTAATTCCTTTAACGCATAACAAGAAATGTTTACTCAACTTCTAAACTAATTTTTAATGAAGACTAACCAATGCTGTATAACCTATACGATATATGTGTGAAAAATGATAAAATCATTTCAGGTACTACACTGCCTTAACAGTTGCATATGATTGAAGTTCTCCCAGATTTTGTTTCTTTTGTTATTAAGTTGCGATGTTTTCAGAAAGAAGATTATGCTTTAATATGCAAAATTTTTCTTGCAATTAAAATGATTTCAGTCCAGTTACGAGTATTTTGGAAACCTGTCACTACTGACCCGAAGTACTGTTCTTGCGGTGTGGTCGGTTGTGACACTTATATTTTTCTAACTTGCTCCTTCGAGCTAACAACTGCGTTCAGGGATACAAATTTAATATTGAAATGTGTATTAATGAACATATTAAATTAATAAACACTAATTGATGTGCTTAGTAGCCTACTTACAGTCCTAAGACCGATTAAATGAAAAATGTCCCAACCACACACAGTCTTCTGAACGAAACAATACAAAAATGACAAATTAAATACAGAATTTTCAAATGAATTGCCTCCGCAATGCTTAAAACCAACACTGTCAGTTCTGGTGTCATTCGCCAACATTCCCAAGCCACATCTGGCTAGAAATTACATCCAAATAATGACAGCGAGAAAGAATAGGTACATACCGTACTACTTTTCCTGGCGGTGAAATAGTCTCTCCTGATTGCCCATATCCACTTTTTCTTCAACTCAGGATCTTTTGGAAAGCTAAAAACTTGAACTTTGGGTCCAGTACTGAAGTTTTCTATGCATCTCAGCACTTCGCACGATAATGGCATTTTTAACAAAATGCCTCACAAACAGGTTTCTGAAGCCGAATGAATGAAATTCAAGGATAAAGGCAATTTCACTATCCTCAGAAACTCCAATTTTTATTAGCTTACACCATAAAAATCGCAAAAAAGTACCAAAAATGGACTCCAATGGCAGCCATCCCAACACAACACTTTTCGTGCTGACGTCAGAGCCAAAGCCGTAACTTGTGATCGGGCCTTCTCTCTATGTGGCTACGTCTAAGTCCAGATCTAGTTTAGTCGTTAACAAATAAATTACTACCGTCGGCGTAAAAAAATCTCCAAACAATTGATGTATATCAGTAATGGCCGTGTTCCCGTCAACGAATCGAGCAGATTGAATTCATTTCCTCGGAATTTTTGCTATTTCGTTTCATCAAAAGATGAGATCCACAGCAAAGTGCTCCCGAACATGACAGACAACCACAAAAATCACAAATGGTTGAGTGAGCAAGAAACTTTTGCGGTTAAGAACGAAGATGTAATTGACTTCGTAATTCAGAATCAAATCGTATGTACTCTGCAGTCGCTCAAGTAACTGCGTGAACTGCGTAACAAACGAAGACGAAGATACCAACTACCCACCGGAAATTTTAAACTTCTTGGATGTGCCTGGCTTACCACCACAGCTGAAGGTGAACTCAGTGTTCATGATACTTCGAAACCTAGACCAACTAATTTAATGTATTGGAACGCGTTTGGCGATTGAAAAAAAACACTGATAATAATGTGGTTCACGCTACTATTCTCCAAGGAAAATTCGAAAATGAGGAATTTTTGTTCAGAAGCATGATCCCAACCGATATGCCCTTTGAGTTTGAACGAACTCGATTTCCAATTCGTTTTGCATTCGCGATTACGATTTACAAATCACAAGGTGAGTGTTTGTGATATGAACATAGAAATCCGATGTTTTTCTCCTGGTACAAATATGTGGAATGTTCGCGTGTTGATAAACCGTCCGCCTTATTTTTTCTTGCGCCTGAAATCAAAACAAAAACTGTTGTATACCGGAAGGTACTTGACTCGAGAGAAAAATGACGATAGTGTTGGGTAGACAGGGGCACGTTTACTGAGTGCATTTTTCCGAACCAAGTCATAACTATCGCACCACAATTCATGGCATATTAATGCTGATTAATGCCATTGGAGACTCGGAGGCTGCGCGCTAGGCTTAGATGCTTGAACAATTGAGAATGGATATTTTTAAGAGCGACACAGAGAACATAATATTAGAGCCACACTATATTTCCAGGTCCGATAGAAGTGATAAATTAAGAGAGATGTTTTGCCGAACGGATAGATATGCGAATTCGTTTTTCCCCCGAACCATAAAGGACTTTAATAAACGCTAGTCCCAGCTTCGTTTGAGCACTTAATTTTTTTTTTTTTTTTTTTTTTTAGCTGTAAACGGCTGGTGTCCTAACACCCCCTGCCACACGCCTTTTAGGCGGCTTGCGGGGTATTATGTAGATGTAGATGAATGCTGCTCCCTCAGGGCTGTTATAACAAGATTTTGAGCGTCAGTCAAGCATCGGTCTAACTTTGAGTGTACATTTCCCGAGAACGGGGCAAGTTTACGCAACAGACTTGGATCTGAAACTTCTTTTTATTTATAAAAACGCAAATAGGCCAACAAATGAATGAATATCATTTGAATTTATTAACTGTTTTATAAGATCACAAAGTTCCTAAATTAAAACAAGAAAATTAGAAATTCCATTGTAAAAAATGCTCATATTTGTACCCGGGTCTACCCTGCAGAGATTTAATGAAGAAAATTTCTTTCTAATAAGCCATTGTAATACTTATTTTTGTAGTTTATTGAATTTTTTCTTATTTTATCATAATAAGTCGAAAAGTACTAAGTATTAAAAGTATCAGTGTAGCCTCCTTTTATTTATAAATGATGTAACTAAACTTTTTCATTGATTCTTAGGCGGTACGAAATTATTAAAATAAATTAAAAATACTTTGTTCTATTCCACACTTTATTTTAAATAGTACGACCCGGGTTTCTGCTATCATCAGGCCGAAAGCAAGCAAACAGAAGCGAGCAAAAGCAAGCCCATATTCTAATGGAAGTTCGGAAGGATTAGGCATGTAACATTTTGTGAAGGCAAAAAGGCCACGACAAATATCCCAGTAAAGGCCATTACGTAATTAATTTCTCAGTGACAAAACCACCTTAAATTGATTGGAGCGTAATAAATCCCTTCAAAAGTGGGAAATCAGCCCTTACAAGTGCATCTTTGAACGCAAAGAGCGACGCTTCAACTTCATGCAAGCGAGTAAGAGGAAAAAACAAAAAAAAAAAAATGGAGCTTAATCACGGAGCTCTTAGTCCCCTTCTCTTTGGTCTGCCTTCGCGGAAAATAATAAATCGCTCCCCCAACTCGTTTCTTTACACTGTAACTCAATCCACACTTGTCGTCGGATCCTCTTACCCTAACCCAGAAGGGCGACCTGCCGGCGAAACTTGCGCAAAATATTTTTTTTTTCACAAATTAAAACCTTCTTTGAAACGTATCGAAGGTTTTTGTGGAAGCGGCGGAAGAGTTGAAAAAGATGAGACGGGGCAGTGTGATGCGATAGCGCACATGAAGAGGGTGGAGCGGGGGAAAAAATCGTTGTTTCGGTGCAGCGAGCGACGCAGAGGTGATTGTACCCGTGAGCATGAAGCCGCGGTCTCCCTTTTGTGCGGCCCGGGTGCATTGTCACGGTCGGGAAATGGCGCTCAGTCACGGGCGGCGGTCGTCAACCGCACACTCCAACTGAAGTCCTTTCTCGCATTGTGTATATCTGCCCGAGTAATCTCCAAGTGTTCCTCTATGTGCATGCATATGTGCTTGCTCGCATTTCTTTATTTTCATCTCCCCACCCAAGAGAGCTTTCGCTGGATGTTTTGTGGCGAATTAATGTCGGGACAAGGGCGCGCGGGAAGGGTAAATAAAACGGGTGAGGCGCTTCGGCTTTTGCGTTTCTTCTTTTTTTTATTATTTTGGACTTTTTCGCCGCGGAGTATTCTCTCCGCGGGCGCGCGAAAGCGATCCATTTCCGCAAAAGGCACGCCTTTTTATTTATCTCTCTGTGTGTCTCTTTCCCAGCGGGAGGGATATAAAAGTATCATTCACATAATGGAGTCCCAGTCTGCTTTCGGTCATCAAAGGCGGAAGGGAAATGGTCACGGCGCGGATACAAGACATAATAATTATAACGAGAGAGAGAAAGAGAGCTTGGGGACAAGACTTTCGTCCTTTCTCGCACACCCCTCCGGAGTTACAGGGTGCATTGTAGCACAGAAATTAAGTGAATTAAAAAAAAATACACTCCCTGGCTGCGTCACAGTTGCTACATTTAGTTATAATAATATCTTTTTGTGCTGAGAATAGCTCCAACTACCACGGATTCACGCAAACGAAGCAGCCAACTTGCTGCTTAACTTATTCTGACCCTGATCGACTTGTATACTTTAAAAACGTTACTCGATATTCGTGTGGCTACTCGAATCACTCGATTCGAGTACCAACTAATCGACTGGACTAATATGTTCGAGTACTCGCACATCCCTACTACCTTGTCGCAAGCAAATCGTAGCATCATAATTCTCTCTGGGAGTATATTGACTCCCAAAACTTTCTCTTCGATTTTATTCCGACTACAAAAGTAAAAAATGAAATTTGCTTTCATAACAGCGGTGATGATGGCATACTTGCATATTCATCGTTGCCATTTACTGTCGTCTGCACATTCACTATGCTGCAAAGGTTTAACTTTCACAATTCCTTCAATTGTACCGTAGACTTTGCTCTTATAGTGGCTCAAATGAATTCGGTACCTTGCAATTATGAAAAATTCATAGAGGTTCCGGTTACTTCGACATTGATAAAATTTGCTGTAATATTAAATATCATCGAAGGTTTAGAGGCATCATTAGAAGCAAGAAGATCATATACAACATAGCATTTACATATAAGCATATAAAACAAGCTGGAAAACACCTCTTTAGACTGAAAATATCCTCCAGCTATTTAAACAGTTACCAATGCATGACAAACCAACGTCACAGATGTCATTCGTTAGTTAGGGATAAAAGAATACGAGTGAAAAAAAACTCCATTAAAAGATTTTTCATGGAAGTGGGGGATGTTTTTGGAGTGTTTAATCACACACTATTAATTACAAAAAAATTATCGTAGGAGTGTGGAATTAAATGGGATCATTTCAATATTCGAATATGGAAAAGAAGTAAGAATTTCAGCATAAGAATCGCAAAATAAATTTCAGCCATTAAAATTTTCGAAATGATTTTACACACCTAGACGTATCAGGCATACAAATAAATATAAATACGTACAATTTTCTCATTTCCTTCCGTATCAAAATATATTTTGGCAAAGTTTACGGCATAATCTAATTACCAATATTGGACTACCTTTTATTCTCTGGAGCGACGGCTCTTAATAGGAATTGTTGCAGATTTTGGTATTCAAATGTGCGCCCTTGCGTGCTTTGTAGTCCCTGCTCTCGCCGCTAGGGGAACACTTCGGCGCAGCTTGTCCGCGCACCTCCTGAAAATGCTGTGAGCGCCTGTTCGCTCTCTCGCTCTCTCTCTCTAGGCCGTTTTACACGGGGCACGAAATTGCGCAGGTTAGAGCTGCATTTATTTCTAAAATGGCGTGGAATTGCGCGAATGCATGAACGAAATTAGAACAGGGGCTATTTTGCCGTCTCGCTTCCACGCATTCTCGCATGTATTCTAGCAATTCACCGCTTTACGCGACGTAATTTTGATTGCGCCTTCGCACGTACGTCAGATTGCGCAATTCCGTGCACCGTGTAATACGGCCTTCTTCAGCTGTAGAGCAGCAAGGACACTTCTCTCTCTCTTTCGTTTATTAGTTTTCCGCGACATCTCTTCCGCCTCACTGTACTGTTTGAAAGGTTAAATCTTTTCTTAAAGGAGCTAACGTGCCTTTATTCTTGTTATACGCAACAGGAATTATACCACATCCTTATGCGGGAGAAATGCTGAGTAGCAAATACATTAAGCGAGGTTGGCAAACTTACTTTTGATATACTGATTTTATACTGACGCAAAATTTCACTACAAGGGCGTATCCTCGTCTAATGTAACAGCCCCATCCGCTCAGCAGGCGTTATTATTTGTCTCTTAGCTGCGAAATGAGGAACCTTTAAATCCCCGGTTGAGGTCGTTAAACGTTGGAAATGATCCTATTTAGAGACATCATGGCCGCGATGGCTCTGGAAGGCAATGCCTTTGGGGCAGGGCATGCGGTTAAGGGGAAATCGTAGAGAGTGGTAGGGGTTAGATTCGAGGGGGGGGGGGGAAGAATACAAACAAATGGTTTGATTAGTACGTAATTTGGGGCATATGGCTCGCTCGAACGGGGTAAGGATGATCGAATGGAATGGAGACGCACAAAGTTTCTTCGCGAGAGGGATTAAGCAGTCACTCGTTCCAAACTTCTTTTATCATGCTGATATGTTCAGGGAATATGCTTCAGGTACTATTCGTTATCTTGTGGCATTTTTTAGTGTGTTCCAAGCTCCAGGATGGCATCGAAGGTTTCAATGACAAGGTGATAGACAGGTTTGCTCAGAAGAAGGAAAGAAGCCAGAATTTCACCTACCGTCACTTGTAAAGGTGTGGTTAGAATAAATGTATTCATTAGCATGCCTACATTATTTATGTTCATGCATTTTTAAGGGCAGAATGTACCAGTGCTTTGTCTTCCATGCCATGTATTCTATCACGACGAAATATAAATTATAATTGACATAATATAAGTAAATCATCTTCGCAAATGCACATCGGATAAATTACCACCACCCGGCCATTGACTGTTGGCGCTGACCGGGATTTTGAGGGTTTTCCTCAGCTGCGAAGTTTCTTTCACTGGCCATCGTTCTTGTATTTGTGGAGTTTTTCCCTAAACTGATCCGTGGCATATGAAAGAAGTTCCCTGTTTTTAGGCTTACGTTACGAATGGCCAAGGTTTGACAACCTAACGACACAATCTCCAATTTCAATATTTTACTACGGTATTTTCGGTAATCTTATGTTTTCTTGCATAGAATAATATTGCGAAAGATCTACTCCGAATTCAATTAAAATTTTAATATCATTACTTAGGTTTTTAATATGCGATGCGTCATCAAAATAGAGAAAATACGATCAACGGGTTGAGAGGCAGGGATGCCTCCTCATTAGAAGGCAAACCACTCCTCTCGACTTCTTTCCCCATGAATCGCTCGTTTACGAATTAAATTTTCATCTTGAAATTTTCAGGATATCGAAGGTACTCTTGTCAAAATTTTCCTGTTTCATCTGGAAGTTTTCGACAGACAAAGGTAGTAGTCCTGGCACACTTTAATTGGATTTGAGTGAAAAGAAATACTTGTTAGAACACAGAGAAATCACCGAAACAATCATGTTTCCGTAATGTCTCTCCCTTTTTTACGCAATTGATTCTGCTTAATTTAAGCCCCTCACCATCAGTAGCAATTATCAGCCAATTTTCTCAAAAACAGATAGGGACAATGGCGTTTACCTATTTGCATTCGTGGGGTTCCCCTGACCAAGCATTTATTGGTTATGAAAATCTGTACCTATGCTGCAATAAATCCGATATTCCTTGATCTGAGACAAACGCTGTTTAACCTTCAAATTCCGAACTTTGGTGACGCTTCTTTTATAACATCCATTTCATCTAGAAAGAGATGGAACGGAATTACACTCTCTTATTAACCTGGATTATTCCTGACGTCAAATGGCGACTATGCGAATGGCGAAATGGTCTCCTCAGACTTTCCTTCTACTTCCCAAAGCAATATATTAGATGCTACATATAGTGTGAATATAATGGGACAAAATAATAGACACAAATAATAATATATTCAAATTTGGTATATTATTGAAGACCCGTTCATATGTTAACATCATTTTACAAACGCCTCATGCTCATAAATTAATTTATTACTCCAAACTTAAATGTACACATTTTTTAAGCAACACAAATTAAAGGAGATTTAGATAGTTTCAACGGTAAAAAAACAGCATGGAAGCTGCCATCCTTAAAAAATTAAATACGAGGAAAGCCAGAAAACAAAGAAAATATGTATAATTTTCTGAAACATTATCATTATGAACCCTATACGGGACAAAAAAGACAATGTGAAAACAAATCTGAAGGGGTAAATACATGAGCATACAAAATATTTTTTTAAATATATGCTCGTTTGAGAACTTACAATATACAAAGAACAAAGTATAACTTATGGACAAAATAAATTTCTTTTTCTCCTTTCACAAAAAATATAAAAAATAAATGAATATGTACGTACTCACTATTCATGACTATGTACCTTATCCTCAATCAGAATGCTAAAGATTCATATATTACAATAAGGCATTCTGCAGCGCTATCACTCCAGAAAATCCGCCAAAGCTTGCTTTGTACACTTTCGATTACTAGCGCTGGGGTGGTAACCAAAGGTGAGTGAAAAAATAGTTCAAAAGATTCATAAGCAAAAACCTGAAGGACACATTGTGGGAAGATTTTCGGATTCAGAAGTAAAAGAAAGGTGCTATTTCGCTCTCGTCCGACCGCACCTTGAATATGCAGCGAGCGTATGGGATCCGGTGCAGAAAGTCTTAATCCGCGAACTGAATAAAATACAAAGGAAGGCTGCGCGTTTCGTCAAAAACTGCTACGGGCGTACAGACAGTGTAACCCAGATGTTAAGCGAATTAGGCTGGGAGCCGTTGGAGACTCGGAGGCTGCGCGCTAGGCTTAGATTGCTTGAACAATTGAGAATGGATATCTTTAAGAGAGACACAGATAACATATTATTAGAGCCACACTATATCTCCAGGTCCGATAGAAGCGATAAATTAAGAGAGTTGTTTTGCCGAACGGATAGATATGCGAATTCGTTTTTCCCCCGAACCATAAAGGACTTTAATAAACGCTAGTCCCAACCTCGTTAGAGCACTTCATTTTTTAAAAGTTGTAAATGGCTGGTGTCCTAACACCCCCTGCCACACGCCTTTTAGGCGGCTCGCGTGGTATTATGTAGATGTAGATGTAGAAGTGATTTACCAAAAGAAAGCAAAAAAAATGAACCATCGGCAAGGGATAACCATACTTGTCGTTGTTACTTATATTTTAAGCATCTTGATAAATTGTCTTCACCGGCATCATACCGAAACCATCAAAAATAATGCAATGCGCACGAAAAGTTAGAAAACTCAAGATTTATTTTGCCAAGCAGACATCCTTCTGCTGTATAGGGATGCACTTTAGGAAAGAAGAAATTTGTTTGATAAATCGGGAACGCATTGAAGCCGGCGCACTTGAGGCATGCTCTCCTACCTCGGGCCTTGAAAAAGAGAGATTGATGAGGTCTACTTTACTCTGCTTGAGTGACTACGGAACCACATGGAGGTAAAATTGAACAATTCATCAAAAAACTTCTTCTGCAAAAATGAATCAGATTGGGGTCTGACCAAAATAAAAATTCACATCAGATATGTACGTCAACTTTGTCATCTTGTTAGCCACGTTATAGAACTGTAGCCATGATTATCTCCAAATTAGAACGAGTTGCATTCTACCAATGACAGAATAGCTTTAATAAATCAGCTTAAGTAATTTGATGAAAATAATAGGAATTTAAAATTGGATCTACTATCGAAAAAAATCATTGAAAGAAAGACACGCTCACAACCTCTAGTTGAAAACCTTATGTCCTCAGCGATTGAAATAATCACCATATTTATTGGAAAAATAAATATTGGCTCCTAAGTTGAGGTCGTATAGTTGATTTTCAATTTTTTCAGAGACGAAAGTTAGACCATAAGATCCCTCAAACATGGGAGGAAATAATAAAATGAACCACGACCACACTATCTCATGATGAAACTAAAATGTCCAATGATGAGAAATAAATAGGAGATATTCTGAGGTCACGGATGAGAAAAGTCATTTTCGACATTTCGTATCCAAAATATGCGATTGCATAAAATCTCTATCACATAATATCTCAGGAATTTTTGGTAGTATTTTTACAGTATAAAAATTAACCACACTGTTATAAAGGTTCAATCTTTAAGAACTCTTACTCTAACTGAAATATTCCATTTAATTTAGCCTGTATCACTTGTAAAATATGACAAATTGCATTCTTTAACAAGCACATGAAACGTAACATGATTTATTTTTTTATGCCTTCATTGTGGTTTATTCGTAAAAAAAACCATTGCTGAACTTGCTTGCCGCTTAAATAGCGGAAAAATTATTTGATGAATTGAGACCGTGAAATAAGTGACGAAGAATCGTCATGTAGGAAAACTATCCAGTTAAGTAAGCCTTAAATGAAAGTCGGAACATTAATATGAATCAAGGACTTACTTCAAAAATCTGATACCCTCAGTTTAACAGATTTCTCTTGATAGTATTTAAGTCTCTACACACATTGCAATTACCCAACCCCATCAATCTGCTTCTCAGGTTCTCCAGTATTTAAATAGCGTGCAGTTAACAGCCCTTCTGAACTGCAAATTAAAAGAAATCCGCTGATTAATTATGGTTTTATTATAAGGCTTCACAATGCGCCCATTCTTTCTCTCACATTCACTCTCACAGGCACAATTTTCACAATCGCACAATACAGGAAAAGGAGGCAAGTCTGAAACACTGAGAACGACAAGATTACATGGATTAAAAAGTGCTGAGGGTTAGGATTGACTTAAAAGAGGTACAAAGGCAAGCGTACTGGGGACTGACAGGAATGTGGTTCGGTCAATGAGCAGGGAGGATGATATCCTTTTATAATAAAAGCGTATGAACAATATAAAGCTTCTCCGGAGCACCGGCAGTGTATCACTGACACGAGATTCACAACTTCATGTTTAATGGTGAAGTAGGGTCCGGAGGCTAACTGCGGCAGGACTAGGAAAGGAGACCAAAGAAGATATTTTTAAAGGTAATAATTTCTCCTTTCACAAGGTCTCACAATCAACAGCTTAGCCAGAAGAGGCAGTCTGCTGTTCGCTCTGCATATTAAGTCGTTCCTTGTTCTGACGAACCATTTCAGCCCTGCGTTCCTGTTTCCTCAAAAATTCCAGTTTCTTCTCCAACTCCTTTGTTTTCCGCTGCACAGCAGCCTCAAGATTTTCCTGCAGCTCTTTCTGAAGTTCCATTTCATTCTTCTTCACCTGTGACTCCGCTGACAGCTTCAGATACAAGTTCTTGTCTTGCACAATTTCCACTAGGAAAGAGAACGTTTTTAATCTGTAAATAAATAACTTTGGCTCCTGCACTCCCACTATTGTGTTCTTCTGACGACCTTTTTTTTATCACGACATCCATTTAACTCTAACGGATGAGGGACGTATAAGAAATATTTGTGAAGGAGCTCTGAAGAAGTCAGGATTTTATAAGCATAGTTAGTTAGGATCATTATCTTTCCGGCCTCGGTGGAGGAGGGGTAAAGTCCTCGCCTGCCAAACAAGAGGTCACGGGTTCGAGCCCCGCCTGGGTAGGTTACCCGCCTGCTTGGTTTTTAGTGAACGTGTATTCATTAGAATCGGGTGGTTTCCTAATATTATTTATTGCCTAAATCGAAAGATTATTACTTCTGGAGTAGGAATTTCACGATTTTAGATTTTTAAATGACGATATCTATTTTTCGCGAATAATTGAAAAGTGAAAATTTTCAAGCGCGCGAAAACGCGACGGCTAAGTATCAATGATGGGAAAACTCCGTGTGTCGTCATTCTGGTTCCCGCTGCCGCTGTGTGAGGTGACCTTGGGACGAGGATATTGTGCGCCGCTGCGATGCTGGCTGCTAGTAGGTAGTAGAGTACCCTGCTAGCAGGTAACGCTTGGCTTAAATAAGAATTATTAATACCTTATCAAACGAAGGAATCTTTCCGACCATACGTAGTTTTAATAGGTGATTATTAAGAGATGTTTCCCTGATCTCTGTGCCTCATGCATGCATTGGTAATCTCAGACGATGTAAAACTTCTATCTACTCGTAAAGAAACTAGGTCCCTGTGACGTCACGTGGAGTGGCATCGCATGGGCGCCAATCTGGCTTTTTTTCAAATGAGGTTAAAATTGACCATTGCCATTCGTATAAACTGGAATTGCTAAAACCAAATACTTTGTATATATTATGAATACAGTAATGGTGGGCCAAGAATCGCAATCAATGTCTTTCGTTTCCTTTGATGAGGGAAACGACCCTATTGTGGTAAAGCCCCGATGGTAAGGCCAATAAGAGCTGTTTTCGGTGGCATGAAAATAAATAAAAATAAGTAAAAGCTTATGGTGGGGAGACTTTCGAATGAGAGAGTAAAGTAGGGGTGATATTAAGCATGAAAATTCTTCTGAGGATTGCTATTAAAGTTAGGCGTAACTTCGCACGAGCCTTTCCTTCTTTATGTGCCAACGGCCGGTGTCCAAACAACTCCCACCACATATCCCTTGAGGCGGCTGGCAGCGTAGTATGTAGATGTACATATTGCTCCCTCTTTCCAAGGACCATGTAATGGCTTGCCCGTCCGTAGAACTTTCCTCCGTTCCCGTTCAATGGACACACAATTTTAGAGGCGGATGATGGATTAGAGGGATGTACTCCGGTTCATTTTGAGGATTCGGTTCATGGAATTTGATTCGTGGAAATAATTCGATTCTCTAAATCAGGGGTATCAAATTTACTAGGCCACGAGGGCCACATTCCAAGTCCCGAATCGCCCCGCGGCGCGGGCCGTATAGGAAATGTGCCGATGACTTAAGTATTAGATACCAACGTCTACTGAAAAACTCGGTGGCGTATTTCTTATTTACGAACAGTTGAAGGCGACTTTGACGTGTAGTACAGCGCTGCAATGCTCCTAGCGGCGTCTCACAGAGTTAAACGAGCGAAAACGCGCGCTACTTGAAACGAGTGCGCGGGCCGGATGAAAGCCCTCCGCGGGCCGGATCCAGCCCGCGGGTCGTATTTTGGAGACCCCTGCTCTGAACCATTCATAATGGACCGAATTATCCGAGCAAATATCGAATCCACGTGAATTTTACACCCGTGTAAATCTTGAATCCACGTGAATCTTTCAGCTTAATGTGTTTCAAGTATTGTGACGAGTAGCTATTTCCTGTGGTTATTATTTTTCATTTTAACGACATCTTCAACAATTTTTTTTCTTTAAGACCTGTTCCATTTTTCTGAATATTATGGAATACAAAATTTGTAGGCCACAATTAATTAAATGTGAAATGTAATTTCTCTTAATGAAAGTAGCTCTTAAAAAAGCTCAATCCGTCAGATTAAAGAAATTTTTAAATGCTACATTCCATGCAACTATTTCATAAATAATTTCATGCTTATTAAAAGATTTAGTGGTAAGAATGAAGAATACAATTTAATTCCATCTTAAAAATTCCCTTACCACAAGAATTTTAGCATCAATGCTTTGCCATGTAACTTATAGTCTTGATTACTCCGTGAATCGTCCAAATTCAAATAGTTCTTACTGAACGATTCGGAAATGGGCGATTTGAATATTTCTCATAAATTGTTCATTTTGAACAATTTGGGTTCGGAAGATTTGCAGATTTCATCAAATGAACGATTCGAATGGAAAACGTGGGTTCATTCATTCCCTTCATGCCATTGAATCGTTCAGTTTGAACATTCGTTCAAAATTAATGATTCATTTATGAGCGACACAGCTCTACGTAATATTATAGGGGAGGGTGGTGTACTTTGGTCGTAGTGTACCTAGAAACACTTGGAACTATCGACAAGTGCTGCGCCCTAGGGGCTTTAAAGTAAGCTAAGTATTACGTGAAAGAAGCGTTAGAGTATAACATAGGTCAATTTGAGTTCATTTGGGTTGTTTACAAGAAGGCGCTAGTTTAAAGTTTGTGATACTGGAAAGTAAATATTTGTAGTTGCATATCGATGTCTTTTACCAAACAGCAATGGTTATCGTAACACAGGTGAAATAGACATAAAATGGTGAGTGGTATTAGCCACTTGCTTGATATTATATACGCAATATTAACCTGACAAATCAGCCGGCATTCACAATGGGTACCTGTTGTACCAAGGAAAACAATCACAGTGTACCTAGGAATATGTATTTATACGAGATAGAAGTTCAATACACAGTCAAATACACCACCAGTGGATTTAAGACTCCTGCACTTTTCTCCCTGGATCGTGGTGTATTAATCAACGACGATTTTATTCCATCATATGTTGATAATCGACCTCTTCAACGGATTCTGGCTTCCTCTGAAAGCTCTACTGGCGGTCCTGCTTGTCCAGTAAATTCTGCGACCTTATTCAACCGTTGATTTGATATATTAGATTTGGATAGGTTAGATTTGATAAAGATGGTAAACTTGTCACCAATAATATTGACAAAGCTAACACGTTAAATTCCCACTTCGAAAGTGTATTCACAAATGACGATACTCAATTTCATTAAGACATCCCATATGATGTGGAATCGATGGAATAAATCTCTATAATACAACGCGATGAGATAACTAAACAACTGCAATCGATTAAGAATAGTAAATCTCCGGGTCCGAAGGGAATACTTAGAGATAATACTCGAGAAGTCACTTTCCGAAGGAAAGTTACCGCTAGACTTGAAAATTGAAAGCGTTACTTCCATATTTAAAAAGGGAAACAGACATGACCCTGGCAACTATCGTCCAGTATCATTAACATCGATTATTATAGGCTGTTTCACTCTCGTCCGACTGCACCTTGATATATTCAGCGACCAAATGGGATCCGGTGGAAAAAGACTTAATCCGTGAACTAAATAAAACACGACGGAAAGATGCGCTATTAGTCAAAAACTGCTTCGGGCGTATAGAGAGCGTTACACAGGTTGTAAGGGAATTAGGCTGGGAACCGCTGGAGACTCGGAGGCTGCGCGCTAGCCTTAGATTGCTTGAACAATTGAGAATGGATAGCTTAAAGAGCGTCACGTCGGACATCTTAAGCCTCTTTCACACTATTCGAGATGTCTTGAACAAGGAACGTTGAACAAGTCGTCTTGAACGCTAAATGAAGATTCAAGACCATTCGAGACGGTCTTTCAAGAGTGATTGTTCAACACACATTGAATCGAGTTGAACGTTCTTTCAGACTGTTCCAGAAAGCTTGAATTGACTTGAATACCGATAGTCAACATGATCAACAAAGGAAAAACGTATAGCGTTCTATTCTCTGATAAAGCGCGTAGAAACCCGTACTCATAACAACGTTTTGATATCATCATTTGATACATCATTACAATTATTAAATCTGGTTTTGCGTCCGACGATGGATAATGACAACGCAAATATAGCAAGAGTGGCATTTTGCGTAGGAGTAGTGGCAGCAGTACTGCAAGGTCGAAGGAGAAATCGTCGAAGGCTTTGGTCAAGAGAATGGCTAAGCCGGAGGTATGCCGCTGGTAGCATGAACTTGCTGTACCGGGAATTGGAAACGGAGGATCCGGAATCTTTCACCAACTTCCTCCGGATGGATAACAATTTTAGAGAGTTACTGGAGTTGGTGTCGCCTCTCATATCTAAAAGAGACACCATTTTACGGGAATGTATCTCGGCAAAACATAGGTTGGCGGTGACTCTGAGATTTTTAGCCACTGGGGAGTCTTACAAAAGTCTACAGTACTCCACGAGGATTGGTCACAATACTATTTATCTCTTTGTACCTCAAGTATGCAGAGCTATTTATGAAGTTCTGAAAGAGAATTTCTTGAAGGTAAGTTGTTTGAAACGAGCTAATTAGATAAAATTTGTACAATATACTCCATTTAATATGAACATAAGTATAGCATTCCTCGATTTGAATTTTTAATGTATTATCTTTCATTTCAGATGCCGAGAAGTGTTGATGAATGGGAGGAAATAGCAAGGGAATTTCAGGAAAAATGGAATTTTCCCAATTGCATTGGTGCTCTTGATGGGAAGCATATACATTTTAGATCCTCAAGAGCAGACGGGTCTTTCTATTTCAATTATAAAGGCTCACACAGTATTGTGCTGTTAGCATTAGTAGATGCCAGATATAAATTTTTATACGTCGATGTCGGGGTTTTTCGTGAGAGCACCCTTGCTGAGGCATTGCGCCAAAATTCTTTGCATATACCCCCGAACATAGCTTTGCCTGGCCGTGTACTCGGTGTCCCTCATGTGATTGTGGCAGATGATGCTTTTCCTCTACAATATAACATAATGAAACCATATCCAGATAGGGGACTGAGTTTGCAGAAGAGAAATTTTAATTATCGCTTTAGCCGGGCAAGGCGGACATCAGAGAATGCTTTCGGTATTTTAGCGAACCGCTTTAGAATACTATTAAACTGTATCAATCTCTCTGTTGAAAAAGTGGAAATTGTGACACTAGCCTGTATAGTACTACACAACTTTTTGAGATCAAAGAAGGACGCTAATTACTTGCCTCAAGGTCTGGTAGATAGAGTGATGAGTGATGGAAGGGTAATTCCTGGAGTGTGGAGGGAGGGCCCAATACTTGACGGTCAATTGGTAAGACAGGGTGGAAATAGGCACAATAACAATGCGAGAGCTATTAGGGATGAATTTTTCGAATATTTTGTGACTGATGGAATACTACCATTGGGAAATGGCATGTAGGTTGTGGTAGTGCTAATGAATTCCTCTATTTCATTCCCCCTTTTGTTATTGGTGATTTTTGTGGTAGTAAAGATTGTAATATTTCTGCAGTTCTATGAAAAATTATTCCACTTTTCATTTGTGTTATTGGCTTTATTGATGACTCACAACCTTCTTGCGCTATAAAGCTTTTTATATTTGAACCAAATCAAGACTTTTTTTGTGTGATAGTGGCCTACTATGCCATAATGAACCAATATTAAAAAATCTATGATGATGGTTTATCTACCTATGGTTAATAAATAGGAAATTGCTGGAATGAATCGTGTTAAGAAGGAGAGCACTCATTTGCGTCCTTGAATCGCATGGAAATAGAAGGACTATTGGCTAAAATGCTATAAGTTAAGATTCAGAAACCAAAGTTTATTCCAGAACTTCTTCAAATTAAGTTTGTTTGCAACCTTGTCAGAAATTGAATAATAATAATAATTGAACAACTAATATAGCTTACGTACTACCTGATGTTATACGATTATTTGGTATGATAGTTGAAACAAATTCTTAAATCATGCAATATACTCAAGATTTTTTAACTAATGGCCATCGAGGGTTGAAGAAATGACCAAACAACAGTGATTCCACCAAGCAAATTATATAATTAACCATTATTTTACAATCAAATTCAATGTAACAAAATGTAAACTAAAATTATAAAATAAAAAACATACAAAAATAGTTAACTTTCATTCTCATCATCTTTAGCTTTCATTACTATATCAAAAATTTTCTGCATTGCAGCTTTCTGTTTTTTTTCGTCACTAATATCGGCAATTTCTTGCCCTACAAATAGGCCGAAATTTTCAAATTTTGTGTTTTTCCGCAGTGTCCCTTGCTCAAGGGCTGACGAAGCCTTTGAGAGGAAGGTAGTTATGTCTGCTTCCTCAGTCCTTCTCCTCTTGGGGGTCGGTACTCCTCTTGATGACCTGCTTCTTGAGGAGATGTTGCAGTGGTCAGCGCTGGCAGAGGTGGACTCTTCACTGAGTAAGGGGACTGGGATGGTACCAATTTCATGCTGCTCTTCTGCCGTGACATCTGATAACTCTCCTGATTGTATTTCAATGGGCGTTTCCTACAGACAAAAAAATTAATGTAATGTTCAGAAGTGCAAAGAAGTCCCTTCGTGAATTCAAGTGTAGCTAAAACATAAATATCGCAGAAGTAACTGCGTTGAAGTGGGCACTCAACGTAAGATCACAAATTTCCGTAAACAGTAAACCAAAATAGATGATCAACAATGGTAAATAACGTAGTCAATGGACGATCTCAAACAATAGACTCGTTCCAAACATGCCCCTTGAATTTGACTTTTCATGTTATTACTTCATGCCAGAAGCAAACAATGCACATTCCAGCAAAACAAATTATACGTAATAAAGACGAATTTATTTGCAAGTGTCATCGGCATACCTTGTTAAGCTCCACGGGATCCAAGTTTGATACGCTCTTCCTGGGTGCCGTATGCCTTTCAAGGAAACTTAAATTGTTGTAGCACCACAATTTTGGCCTTAAAACCTCTTCCACTCCTGCTCCACTCTTCTTCGACCTGATTAATTTGTTTTTTTCAGCCATGTATTGTGTGCGGAGGCCATTTATCTTCGTTTTCACATCCTCTGATGTGGTACCAGGTCGAAACTGTTGGGAGTATCGAGTACACATATATTTTAAAAGACCATATCGGCGGTAACCACAAAATAATTCTTTGTAGGATTCATTGAAACCTCGTATTACAAAAAAACTCAATATAAAGGCCACTACGGGACCACCACTTATCTAAATAAAAACATATCCAACACCATTTGAACGAAACAAGCCCTAGCTCCAGAAATGTATATTTGTGAATGAAATTATAATTTTAAGGAAATAAACGTACAAAATATTATCACGACAATTATCGAAGCATTCCGATATCACATATAATATATACGTAATATATATTTATATAAATATTGCATTAGTTAATATCTTCACGAGGTAGGTATAGGTCAAGGTTAACCAAAACAATTATAATTATAATTTTACTTACAGGCAACAAATTAGTGGCTATGTCTTGCAGCGCCGAACTTCTCTTCTGCTTCAAGTGATAATCTGGGGAGCTTACTTCGTACAAACACCTTTTTTCCTCGTAAAAACTAATGAGGGCTTCCACAGCGTTCCTCTCCCAAACGGCCATGATGTCAATAGTTATCTCCAAGGTCGCGTTGGCAAGGCTCGGAAAGTTATGTATCGTTCACTGATTGGTCGAAACGCTTCAATACCATTCGAGATTCAATAGAAATTAGAACCGTTCAAGACAAGACGAATTTGATGGAAACGAAGTGATTCAAGAGCATTCAAGACCAAATGTCCGCAGTCATGACGATTGACATGACGTCAAATAGATTCGATAAAGATTGTTCAACGAGTCTCGAACGTAATTTGACGAGAATTTGACAGTGTGAAACCCCCTTTAGAGCCTCACTATATTTCCAGGTCTGACGGAGGCGATACATTGAGAGAGAGATAGAGAGATATTTTTCCAAAAGAATTCGAGACTCATATCACCGATGGCGGCGCTGAAGGCAGTGACGTAATTTGCCAACATGGCCGACGCATCGAGGATAATAGTTGTGATGATGACGTAGGTGTAATAGGATGGACCGTCGAGCCACTACTAAAATTAAAGTAGAAAATATCAAGGAAAATTTTTCCTGGTTTGAGGAGGTATTTCGATTACTAGGGACAAATAGCAGTTAAGATTAAGGAATTAATAAATTTTAGCTGAAATACCCTCTACTATCTCACGGCGATCACTCAAAGCGTTCCTAATGACCATAAATGCGTGAATCCGATACAAAAATTATTCTTAGCAGGCTAGAAAAGAAAAAGTGCAATGCGTCAGTTACCCCAAGTGCATTAAACAAAGAAACCACCGTTCCAGTAAATGATGAATTGTAGCAATGAATGGTAACTTAAAGGCATTTACCATGAATATTATTATTACAGTATTCTACCGATTAAGGTAGGTTTCCATGGAGTACTAATGAATATAAATGCATAAAATATTTTACTTACAACGTTGTGATAGCTTATTACCAAAAATATAATTAGAAAAATCAGTAAATTCCCAGAAATACCAATGATCTGTCAACGTCGTTTCCGAAGGGAATTACTTGAAATCCTCAGAGTTCTACTTCCAAATTCGACCAATAGTTGGCGTATTGGTTACCTGGATTCTCGAATAGGGTTGGAGTTCGTGTTTCTTTAAGAATCATAAAGGACTTTAATAAATTCTAGTCGTAATTTTGATTTAACATTTGATTTTTATATGTAAACGGCTGGTGTCCTAACACCTCCAGACTCAAGCCTTTTTACCCTTGCGGAGTAGTATGTCGATTTAGAATCGCATTTACGCATTTCGAATACGTGTCAGTCGCGGAGTCACAGATTGTGTCCATGCGATCCCATGCGTGGTGTATATTAACTGGTATACCCTTGCTTTGTGCTCAATGAGCTCAAACCAGTGCAGTGCACCTTGGGAGCAGTCGAAGCTGGGCTGAAGTCCTCTAACATGGCCGACTCAAATCTATTGTTTTTCCGAAAGGGTATAATGCGAAAAATTCGATTGCAAGAATGACCTGGTTTTTTACGTAGTAAAAACTGTCGCAAGTAATATCTAACGATTTGATCGTTGGATTATTCTTCCTCATAGGATAATTCTCCAAAATTGTTAGAATAGCAATGGCTGTTGCCTGGTTTTGCTGGTGGTAGGACCCGCCCGCCTCTGTGACGGTGCGGGATTCCTTATCCCATCCCTTCCTTCCCTATCTACTCCCAGGAGGCGTCGTCGGGCTCCTATCTTGGCGGCGCCTCCTTCCTTTCTCCTTCCCGTCCTCCCCCTTCTGCGGTGCAGAGGTGAAAGGCCTCGCGTATATAGGCCCTGCCCCAAGAGTGTATCCTTGCGAGTCCTCCCTAGGAGTCTCGTTCCATTTGCCGCAAGAAATAGGTACAGGTGATTCGTCTAATAAGTTTTTATCTCATCCGAAACATATTCGCTGAGATCATTTCTTATTTCGTTTATTTTCCACGTGGTAATTAATGGGATCGCAATTTTTGAGGTCCCCCTCCGAATGGAGTGTTTCGCAATTTCTTGGAATATGATTATCAGCACTTCAATGATGACAGTTAAATGATTATAGTCCGAGATCGGCTGTTCAGAATTCACATTCAACAATGTAGTCGAATGAAGGACGAGCCTTACACGTGAACATAGGGATGTGTTTGCCGGAGTGAGGAGCGTGCTACTTAGGGATAGGCGTACATATATATTGGGGAGGGCAGTCAAGGAGGAGTGTAAAGGGGGAAGAAGAGAGGGGGGAGTTTGTTCTGAGGGCTTCGGGAGACTTCGGAGCGGCGGAAAAGAAAAGGGATTTGCGAAGGGTGCTACCCAGTGCTACCCCTGTGTCCCTATTTCTCCCTCCAATTTTCGTTTACCCTCCTCCCAAGTGACGTCGTGGCCGTTTTGCCAGCCACCTTTTGCCACAGAGCAGATCGACACTCACGGATAAATCGGCGCAATTGAAGAGAAGGCCGACGAACAGTAGGCTGAAATTGAAAAAAGCTGGCCAAAAATCGCTTAGGCTTAAATATTGCTAAATGAATTAAACTTTTTGCGAATTGAGCATTTTAAAGATGCAATGAAACTTATTTTGGGCGATGCATTACATAATATTTTTTTAGGAGGGTAATAAAAGTAAAAAAATTGGTAAAATCGATGCGGGAACCCTAGTTGCCAGGGGCAACTCGGAATTTTGTAGTATGTATCAAGGGAAAAATAGAATTTCTTCTACTGTTAACAGCGATTTAGCTCTCTATAAGCTTTTGATACGGTAAGTGATGGTTGGAAATTGCTGTTTAGTCTTTTTAACTATAAATATTGGTCATTGAAGAGTACAATTTACAAATATTTTTATTGCAACTTGCTCAAACACAAGGGCGTGGCAATTTATATCCTATTCTGAGTCAGAAAATGCAGATTTATCATATTCTAAAACATTTTTATTATTGATTTGAATATTATTCACCCCCTCTAGTACTTTTTTTTACTTTACGGGGTACCCCCACAGAGCAAGAAATAAAAGGATCCAGCAGAAGCGCATGGAAAAGGAAAAGGTATGGTTCGCCGTAATCCTATAAACTTTCTTGACGTGTGTATTTTTCAATCAAAAGAACAACAAGATCTTTAGCAAAAATATTTAAAAAACATTATTTACAATGCAGTCAAAATGGATTATCAACGTTACTTCCGCTAAAACAGATGCTTTTACATGGATACATGAAACTAACCAACACTGCGAAAAATCGAAGTATTCGGTTTTCAAGAAAAGCAGAAGGAATACAACAAAAAGAACCGTTCGATATCGTGGCAGAAGCATAGGTAAATATTAAAGTGAATTAGAAGAGAAAAAAGATAATATACGCGCGAAAATATCAGCAAAAAACCACTCGCGTGTACCTTGTCGGTAAACCTTTACATATATATGGGAGGTTAGGAAGTAGAGGCCTTGGATCATTGACGGCTCTTGGCTAGAAATTGAGTTTTTTTTTCATAAAAGAGTCCGTTTCCCTACTTTAAGCACACGATTTCAGTCCATTCTTCGTAGTAGTATATGGAATTCACTCAAAGAAAGAAACCTTTCAGTGTACCTCTTGCAGTGCCCAGCGATTGCATAATAAGAGTCATTCGTAGCAATATTTATTAATTTTACTTTCTGATGATTATTTTCTATCACTATTATATGTGTTATCCACATATAAAAGTGAATGAGACCATAATGAATCCACACGCTTGCCGCGTCGCCGTACTCTCCACCGCCGGCGCGCCGGCCAGAACCGGAGTCGACCGCACGCTTGAGAACACGATTTAAAATTCGGAGTTGCAAGTTGGTGCAAGATTATACTTTAGATCCACAGTTCAGAAGCTTTGTAGAACGACGTGGTATAAGTCACTTGGCGCAAGTCCGGGGTAATAACTACTTTTTCTCTACGTTTATGTAAAAAAAAGGGCTGAAAGCAGGCTCCACCATTTTGTTATATATTTATGGTTATTGATGAAAAAAATCTTTAAAAAGCCTTCAAATGAAAGAAAAAGTAGTTTTAATTAAGATGGTATGACACTTTTGTCGATAAAACTATTCATAACACCACTGCACGAAGATAAAGTTGGCAATTTTCAGAAAAAATAGAGTGTAGTCGTTTTTTGCTAAATTTGTACAACTTTGACCTCACATTTATTGTTAACGTGAAAATACAGGAAATAAATAATCTGGAGAGTTATGCATAATTTATTTGAAAATAAATTTATATGCAAAGTTTCAACTTCCTAGCTCAAAAAAATCGTTTTTGAGGTTTTGGCCAGCTTTTTTCGATTCTAGCCCACTGTGCGTCGTCGCAAAAAAACTGAACCTGGCGCATTTTCTCTGCGTCAAGGCGGCAGTACGCCGACGATTTCGAATTGGTGTTTGTTAATGGGAAGCTTAGGTATACAAATATGCAAGATTAGCGCTAATGGGAGTGACAAATACTATTGATATTATTATTACTATGATTTTTAAGTGTTCAGCATAGCTATTTCGTATCTTTTCTAAATATCAGACAAATGTTAACCCTAAATTAGATTTCAGTCACTGAAGAGCATATATTAGCATAACACATACCCGTCAATGTTAATACAAGCTAAACACAGCGTAATAGCTCCTTGTTTGTGGCCACGGTCGTCCAAATTCTAATTTATACCTAATAATATTGCCCTCATGATCTCCGCAGTTGAAACTATTTAAATAACATGACTAAGAATTTCTGTTTGGACAGTTATCATACATAAATATTCCTGATAACATTCCGCGTTACTCTTATTAACTGAGTGTATGTAATTTGTTATTTTTCGTATATTACGAGTTAAGAAATAAAATTTAAAGGTCATAATAATGCATAGGCAAGGGCTATAATTACACGCATTATTATCGATCTTATGGTCGCCATATTAATGTGCAATGCTATTTATAGTCAAGAATAATATTTTAAGAAATGAAATTGCGTAAAAATGCACAAAACAACATATGCATTGTGCATTTGGCTCTAAATCATAAGATGATATGCTCCCAGACCGATTTTAAGGAGCGGACGCTTTTTGTCTTTCATTTGTTTTCGCAACGCAGAGCTGTGAAGGCACCGTTAGACCGATAAGGGAAGAGTCGAAGTGTTGGGAATACGGAAAGGAAGGAGTTCTGAGCGAGAGAGGCTTTGCGGGGTGGTGGGGGGTGGGAAATGAGGTCCCTCGCCCCAGCTGATAGGGATCGACTGGACGTTTGAGTAACGCTGATTAAGACGAAGGGAGGGCGGACGACTGAAAGAACATTATTGCGGGCGAGAAATGGGTGCATAAATTATTTCCGCCGTGACAGGCTTATTACGGAATGCTCACTTTCAAGACTATTGCGGCGACGGGTGCGGATTGCGCCGTTAGCGATGGGCCAGGGCAGGGCGTCGTCCAGCAGTTCCGAGAGGCGGCTGGCCCTGGAGCGAAGAGAGAGGGAGGGAGCGATAAAAGACACTTGAGGTGGGGCTCAATGCACTTTGTGTGGGGCGAATTTTTGGATTCCATGCATTCGGCAGGAAAGTCAAAATGCGGCATTTTGTGAAAAACAAAATTTACTGAAGAGAGATAAAGTTTTCGAAATTGCTCCTTTATTTAGTTGCATTTTAAATGTTTCACTAGCAGCAATACAAAGATTACTGGAGAGCATTCATGACGAAAGAATTTTATACATTACTAGAGAGGTTAAAACTGTCATGGCTTATTGCATTAATCTCAGTAGTATTACCTCTATTAATTTAATTATTATTTGTATGAAGATATTTGTATATGATGCGTAATTTGTATATGATGAATTGAAAGATTAATCCACCCAGACCCAGGTAAGTCGTGTACCAAAGATCCAATATTAAAGCATCCACAAAGGGAGTAGATGTCAGTAAGCATGATACATGAGGTATTATATTTCTAATCGATTCCAAAAAATGCAATATAAAACCCTTATTCTTTCTCCTGGCTGATAGAAATCAATGTTTAAGTATCAAAATCAATGTAGAAATTCACGACGACGTTAAAACACAGTAGAGAGATCCATTCAATTTTTCAATTCTGCTTATTCATTGAAGCATTCCTCGAAACTCGGAGAGGCACAGACATGGAAATACTGTCCCTCTGCTTGGCTGAAAAGACCTCTAAGAAATGACTTTTCGAAAAATCAGCGGAAATGTGATCGATGAGATAATTCGTTTCTCATCGATTTCAACCAAAATATAGATTACAACAGCGGGATCCAACACATATGCAACTTTTGTTTTGCTACATCATATTGCTTATTACAACCCTGTACCACTATCGCCAAATCATTCACAAAGAGAATTCACCAGGATGTAATAAACCATCAGTCTGATCCATTCACTTAACAGTAAGTCGAGGTAATTCATTGGAGATCTTTGTTGGTGCTCGTTTAAATTCGTATCAAGGAACCTTGATAATGACATACTTAGTGTACTGTCGAAACCTGGTTCGGTAATTGAAACTCCTGTGGAACATTCAAAAGTGTGTCTTCATTATGTTTCCTATCGTATTTTAAAATAACCCTTTGTAGAGGATTATTCAGTCGAGCAACGGGTCGTATTTTCAACTCTAGATGGAATATATATTCATATCTGTGTCTCCTACCCGTCCAAAATTTGAACGAGCACCAACAAAAAGATCTCCAATGAATTACCTCGGCTTTCTGTGAAGTGAATGGATCAGAATAACGGTTTATTACATCCTGGTGAATTCTATTAGTGAATGATTTGGCGATAGTGCTTCAGGATTGTAATAAGCAACAATGATGTAGCAAACCAGGAGGGTGTGTATTGATTCTTGGTGTTGCATTCTATATATCGGTTGAAATCGATTACAAAAGTGTACCTTCATTATGTTTCCTGTCACCAAGTTCCTCCAAGTATCGCCTTTCAGCCTTAAGTTGATCAAAATACGATTTTAATTTTTCCTGGTGAATACCTCTGACGAATATTTCTCGGAATTCCAGCCAGGTTAATGCTTTTTTATAAGCTAACGTTTCGGGAGACGACTTGTCTCCCATCCTCAAGGCCATGTTACTTTATGGAAGTCCAATTGCACACTGAACCTGATCGACCGTTTACCGAGGACAACAATGCGGCTCAGGTGTCGTCCGATTGGACGAAAAATAAATTACGCGTGAAATGGGACTTCCATATATTAACACAGCCTTGAGGATGGGAGAAAAGTTGTCTCCCGAAACGTCGGCTTGCATAAAAGCATTGACCTAGCTGGAAACCTGAGAAATATTCGTCAAGTTATTTTAAAAATCTGCGGAGGCGTCTACATGTGAGCTGGATTGTCGGCGCTGACGCATCTTGGACGAGAGAGACCAATGGGAGACTCTCACTTTCGCTCCTCATGACTCTTCTCGATTCGGACAATCATACCCCACGTTCGGAACCAGACAGCCGAAGTGAGACAAGCCAATAATGAATATTGGCCGGGGGCGGAGGGCAAGATAGCAGGCTTGTGAGGGGTGTCCAGTGGGGTTGTTTGGAAAGGGCTTTAGGGCACTGGAAAACGAGTGGACGTGGATGAGTTTGGTGGGGGGGAGAGCATGGAGGGAGGGGGAATTTGGTGGTGATGCATCTTGGGACTACGAATTTGGGGTCTTGAAATGAGAGCGAGGGAGTGAGAAGGACCTGGGGCCTGATTCTTATTCTTTCTGGCTACAGTGTATCGTTTTATATTTCCTCCTCAAATTTCACAAATATTCTTATTACACTTTATAAACAAACTCGCGAGCAACGAGACAACCTTACGCCACAACTATTACAATCCAACTCCTCCATACGCTCCATCCCGCGCCGTCAACAACAATCGCCCCACTCCACCACCTCTGCTGTTCATTATTGTCCGCTTCATTGTCCTCCTCCCATCAATCGTCACAGCCCACGCACACCCACATCCAAAACAAAACAACTCAAAATTATGTGTTACAATAGCGGACGCGATTTGTCGAAAAGATTGGCAAACGCTGCATACATTGGTATTCTCATTTTCATTCGCTTGCTACTTCGCCAGAAATGCTTCGCTGCGTCCCTCTGGCGACGATAAAGTTATTCTCGTTCCGTCTGGCGAGGATATAGCGAACGTACCTACACATTCGCCAAGCGAAAGAATCATCGAGAGAGCGACTTGTGATTTTTCTACCGCTTTGCAACATAATTATGTTGTATGTTTGATCCCAATGAGTTTAATTCTTATTAAGATGTTTGGCATACAACCTGCGGGTTGTTTTAATCGTCTTGTCGTTCTATGTAATTAAATAAATAGGATTAAAAGGGGGTGTGAATTTGAATGAACCGCGAAGCTTTTGGTTGATAAACGTATTAGGTATTTATGGGAGTGCTGTTATAGGGTGGTTTCATGTTATTTTTTTACTACCTAAATCGAAAGATTATTACTCCTGGGGTACGTAATACACGCTTTTGGATTTTTAAAGTACGATTTCTATTTTTCACGATTAAATGAAAAGTGAAAAATTTCAAGCGCGTGGAAACGCGACGGCTAAGTATGAATGCCGGGAAAACTCCATGTGACGTCGTTCTGCTTCCCGCTGCCGCAAGTGAGGTGACCTTGGGGCGAGGCTTTGAGCGCTGATACGACACAGGATGCTAGCAGGTAGCAGAATGCCCTGCTAGCTGGTAGCGCTTGGCTTGAATAAGGATTATTAATACCTTATCAAACGAAGAAAACTTTCCGACCTTAGGCAGTTTTAATAGGTGATTATTAAGAGATGTTTCCCTGAGCTCTGTGCCTCATGCATGCATTGGTAATCTCAGACGATATAAAACTAAACTCCTATCTACTCGTATAGAAATAGGTCCCTGTGATATCATGTGGAGTAGCATCGCATGGGCGCCAATCTGGCCTTCTTCAAATGAGGATAAAATTGACCATTGCCATTCGTCTAAACCGGTATTTCTAAAACCAAATAAATTGTATATTATGAATACATTAATGGTGGGTAACGATTCGCAATCAATGCCTTTCGTTTTCTTTGATGAAGAAAACTACCCTATTCTGAACATGTGAATGTGTTGGAATACTTTTTGTCTCGGACTTCACGGTAGTGTGGTCATATAAAAGCAATTTGCAAATACTTGGCGTAGTGGTGAAGTGGATAGCATTGCTACCTTCGTGTTAGAAGGTCATGAGGTCAATTACATCCCACAGTAACATTTTTCTTCCCTCCACCACAAGAAAAATGTTCGCATGCTATGCTTTTTATCTTCAGAAGCAAGTCGATTAAAGTTGACAAGAGAGTTTCTACTTACATGAAAATCTCTTATTAGTTGTTCAGCTCTTATAAAGGCTCACTGAATTTCACTATTAGGCATTACTATTTATGTCCTGTAGAGCTCTAGGCAGCAAAGGATGTTTTGTACGCTGATCTGCCACCTTTGGTGTTCATCCAACATCGGCAAATTATGTTAATATGAAAATATTTGACTGCATTCCTTACTTATTCTTCCCTAAAATCTTATCCTGGCCTTTCATAAGTTCCTCAGCGTACGATAAGCTACTTATTATTTCTTCCGTAAGAAAACCATAAGAAACATATATCTCTCTTATTTTGCACCATCTAAGTTAGGTTAAAATTTAAATACAAACCAGTAAGTTTCACCGGAGTGACTGTTGGACTCATCGTTTACATCTATGACAAAGATGTATAACAAATAAAACGGTCTTATGTTCAACTACGGAAAATGACTGATGAATTAGCAATATTTTATAAAAATACTTAATGTAGCAATTTGTTAGTCTCACATAATGAACAAAACATGGCATAATATATATTTTAGAAATATGATTTTAATTTAATTTACGTGCCACACGACCTTATCTGGCATGCCCTCAGATCTCACGACGTCCCTGAAGTCTACGTGTCATGGGTGAAGCTTCTCTACACCAACGTCACCAGCTCCGTCCGTTGCCCATCAGGAATATCACCGCCTTTCCCAATCACTGTTGGCGTCCACCAAGGATCGGCCCTCTCTCCGCTCCTTTTCATCCTGTGCATGGACACAATCACGGCCTGTCTCCAAGAATCGCATCCTTGGTCACTACTGTTCGCCGATGATGTCTTCCTTGCCAGCACCACCAGACCCGAATTACAGCAGCGAACTCTACTATGGAAGGTACGACTCGACAACTATGGGTTGCGATTAAACATCAAGAAGACTGAGTACATGGAGTGTGGGCCTCAAACCGATGGCACGATCAGCATCGACGGCGACGACCTTGAAAAGGTCGAGAAGTTTAAATATTTGGGCTCTGTCATCAGCAACGATGGAAGCACAACCGCCAACACACGAGCTCGAATCAATGCAACATGGCTGAAATGGCGCCAAGTGACTGGCGTATTGTGCGACCGTCGAATGCCTGAACGATTCAGGGCCAAAGTATACAAGACCGTAGTCCGCCCAGTGGCCCTATATGGAGCAGAATGTTGGCCAGCCACAGCAAATCAAGAACAGGCCATGCATGTCATGGAAATGAGGATGCTGCGATGGATCCTAGGCATCTCCCGCCTGGATCACATCAGGAATGAAGACATTCGGAAAAGAATGGGAGTTGCATCGATCACAGACAAGATGCGGGAGGCTCGACTGCGGTGGTATGGGCATGTGGTGCGTAGTGATGAGAACTCCGTGGCCAAAACAGCAATGCGGCTGAGTACTGAAGGACGCCGACCACGAGGACGACCAAAGATGCGCTGGCTCGACAAAATTAAGGCGGACATGAAGACCATCAACGCCACGTCAGTAGACGCCCTGGATCGAGCCAAGTGGAGAAGGCTTTGCAGAAAAGCGGACCCTGCAATAGCGCGGGACAAACGCTAGGAAGAAGAAGAAGAGAAGAAGAAGATTTTAATTTAACAACGTGCTTCGCGCTCTTCAAATGTTTCGGAATGCAGAGGCAGTGAGTTGATCGCGGAAATTATCAGGTGCCCATTGACTTATGGGTAATTAGTCATTGCATACGTCACAGTATTTCACCAAGAGAACGAAGTTACCCGAACTGAAGCGATAGGCGGGGCGAAAAAAACGAGAATAATCGCGGAGAAAATTTTTGCTTCGCTCCGAGTTGCCCTGGCGATGCGAAGAGCCGGGCGAATGGAGAACGAGAATGAATCACTACCCTGCACCTACCCCAACAGAAAGCATCGTTACAGATGATCACCGCTCCCTGTTCCATGCTTTACTTTGTCCACGATGCACTATAATTGTCCATTACATAATACGGAGAGAATGAATTTGTGAAGTCACTACGCATCATTGTCTATTTTTGTGCTGGAATAGAGGAAGACGAGAGTTGACACTAACGTTTTCCAACCTAACTTCGGTAGTTTCCACTTCAAAAATCATCACGCAATGCCAGCAATTATTGAACATTAATCTTAAAATGTGAGAATCGTGAATTTTTCATCTATAATTATAAAATCTTACAGATATTTTGACATTTGTTACTAATATTTAAACTGCGTCATCGCTAAATTGGTCATAAAATATTTGTTGGAATAATCATGCATATATTTTATAAATCTATAATTAACGCGGAGTTGCATAGAGATTTCTTACCAAGCTAGTGAACTAGAAATCTCTGCTTTGGTTTCTAGTTCACGCGATATACTTTTCACCGAGGTAGTGAGCCCCTTAAGTCTGGGCCACATCAAATGTAAACTTTACCGATCCAGCCATTTTCGCTAGCTGGCGTGCGTAATTCGGGGGTTCACTGTAAAAGAAAGTCAGTGAAGCTAGCCTTTTTCACTGACTTGATTCTGCCTCAAAATCAAGATGGCGGAAAGGGTACATTTTCCCACCAGACGGCAGGATTGGAGAATTCTGCATTTGAGGGAGGCTGTGGAGAAGAGGAAAATATAGATCCAAACTGCGGTTGAGGAGAATAGTGTAGTTTCCTTCATCAAAGAAAACGAAAGGCATTGATTGCGATTCTTTACCCACAATTAATGTATTCATAATATATAAATTACTTGGTTTCTGAAATACCAGTTTAAACGAATGGCAATGGTCAACTTTAACCGCATGTGAAAAAGACCAGATTTGCGCCCATGCGATGCCACTCCACGTGGCGTCACAGGGATCTAGTTTCTATACGAGTAGATAGGAGTTTTACATCGTCTGAGATTACCAATGCATGCATGAGGCACAGAGCTCAGGGAAACATGTCTTAATAATCACCTATTAAAATTGCCTATGGTCGGAAAGTTTCCTGCGCTTGATAAGGTATTAATTATCCTTATTTAAGCCAAGCGCTACCTGCTAACAGGGTACCCTGCTACCTGCTAGCAGCCTGCATCGTAGCGGGGCTCATATCCTCACCACAAGGTCACCTCACACGGCGGCGGTGTAAACCAGAATGACGTTACACGGGCTTTTCCCAGCATTCATACTTAGCCGTCGCGTTTTCGCGCGCTTGAAATTTTACACTTTTCATTTAATCGCGAAAAATAGATTTCGTAATTTAAAAATCTATAAGCGTGAAATGCGTACTTCCAGGAGTAATTATCTTTCGATTTAGGCAATAAAAAATAATAGGAAACCACCCTATTGCATTTTTTAAACATAAAATCCTTGCGGGGTGTTTTCTGATGAGTGTTATACAAGAAAAAAGGATGAAACAAAGTTCAACTATGAATTAACTACTACTTATGTCTTGAAACGCTGGTTTAGGCGCTCCCATAGAATGTGTTTCAACGTGTTCCATTTTATTGTTTCTTTTCATTGGTGTTAATAAAAAAATATTTCCAGCTGTAACTTTAGTAACCATTGCTTTTGACATACAAGTGCGACTTTCAAGCAAGCTAGCTGACCTATAATATAACATTTCATTAATAACTTATTATGGTAGTTGAATATATTTCGCATAGGTATATGTCAAATGAGAAACCTGTCCATTTTTCGTTTGCCACTCGCGTTTCCCTTCCGTCTCGAAAACTGCGAACGATGATATCTACATTAAATAAAAAAATATATATTCCATCAAAATCTATATATATAAAAGAAAGTCGAAAATCGTGTTAGTTAGAACACTTATAACTCGAGAACGGCTGCACCGATTTCAATGAGATTTGGTTCTTTGGATTCGTCTCAGGCGGGGTTAACATATAGGCCATTAAAAAAAGGATAATTTCACAAAAAAAATTCATCTCTTTCCTATGGACATGCTTTTAGGAGTTATAGTAACACAACAATTGATAAGTCGGTCAAAACTACAAATTAAATAATTTGTTTTGTTTTTACCACTTTAATAACTGAATTTGGTAACAATATAACATTTCAATTACTAAATATATTCAAAATATTAATTAAATTGAAATTACATTTTAAAAATTTAATTCGAGTTAATTGTAAGCCCAGCCGTGGCCCAGCTCGAGTTGACACTTCACTACCGTGTTTGTAAACAAATCTCCAAGCAATTGTTGACAAACGGTAATGTCCGTGTTCCTGTCGAGGAGTCGAGTAGTTTTAACTCATTTCCTTGGAATGATTGAGGTGAGCTCATCAACAAAGAGTTTCAGAATATGATTGATCGCCAAAAGAATCAAAGATGGTTGATTTAGCGAGCAAGTACGAAGATGTGGATGACTAAAACGAGGTAAATTCAAATGGTTCGTACTCTGCATGAATTCGAATCTTTTAAATGTGTTACAAACGAAGACGAAATCACCAACTATCTATCTGAATATTTTAATTCCTTGGACGTACCTGGCTTACCAACGCGCGATTTACAGCAAAGTGTAGTTTCTGTGTTCATGATCTTTCGAAGCCTAAACCAACCATAACTATCCAACGGAACGTGTTTGGTGATTAAAATAATTGGTAATGAATGCGATTCACGCAACTTTACTCAAAGGAAATTTCAAAGGTGAGGAAGTCCTTATTCCGTAGATTCCATGATCTCAACTCATATGCCCTTTTGAGCTTAAACATATTCAATTTCCAATTCGTGTTGCATTCGTGATAACGATTAAAAAATCGCATGGTCAGTCTTTCAGTTTTTGTGTTGTTTGTGCTCATGTACTAATGAAAACCCATGATTTTCTCATGGTCAATTTAACGTGCTATGTTCACGAGTCGATAAACCATCCTCTGTATTTCTTCCTTCGCTCCAAGTGCGTAGCTAGGATAGGGGTTTTGGGCGCAGCTAATACCACGGGTCTGTAGGGTATAGAAAACTCGCTAAGGTAAGCGGGAAGTGTGGGGGCATTTCCCTCAGACATTTTTTGAGATAAATGGTTCAAAATAGTGGGTTTTGCGGCTGTGTGAATAGTTAAATCTGTTTTGTTTGTTAGTCATCCGTCCCCCTAATATTAATAACAAAATCTTTCATTAAAAAATTCTCTAAGCTCTTGGGGGGTGGGGAGGGTTTATCTCCCAAAACCTCCCCTCGCTGCGTCACTGCTTTGCTTCACTATATTTATTTACCTTCATCCGTTTCATCTTGCGCCTGATAACAAAACAAAAATTGTTGTTTATCAGAAGGTGCTTGAAGCAAGACATTAAACCCGAATGTGTAGGGCTCACCGTGGTGCGTTTACGCAGTGCATTTTTTCCAAACAGAGATACTAAAACTGGCGCGCCTTAAGTCATTTAATGCGAATGCTGCTTCATAGGGGCTTTTCTTGCACGATTTTGAGCATCAGTCAAGCGTCGGTCTGGGGTCGAGTCAACCTGCCCCCTGAATGGGCCAAGTGTATGCAACAGACTTGGACCTAAAAACATTTTTTTACAGCTAATAACGCAAATAGCCAACAACTGAATGCGTATAATTTTTACTTCATGAACTGCTTTATTAAACCACAATGCCCAAAATTTCTTAAGCTAAAACGTAAGAAAATTTGTTGAAAAAATCCGCGTAAACGTGCTCCGATTCACCCTATGTAGATTCAATAAAGAAAATGTCTTTCTGACAAGCAATTTTGGTACTCATTTACGTAGTTTTGTTGAATTTGTACCATTATTTCATTATAATAAATTAAACATGATTAAAAACGATACAGCCGCTCCTGATTTACAAATGGTGTAAGTAAACTGTAAGTTCATTGATTGTTAGGCGGTACGAAGTCCGCCGGGTCAGCTAGTAATAACATAAACCACAATTCAGTTCGGAAAATTAATTTTCTTAATTTTGCTTTATTCCCAAACTACCGAGTACAGCTCATATTGAGCCATTTTATATTGCATATTCAACAAATTTAACAATTAATTATACGAATAACCAAGCACTGGATAGGGAAAGTCTACCCTGGCGGGACTCAATCCCGCAAAGTCTTGTTTAGTAATCGAGGGCTTTACCCAGCCGCCACCAAAGTCAGCGACATGATTTTGACGAAATGCCTTCTTACATAATGTAGATAACATCGTCAGCGATTTCGCAAAAGGTTTAAACTCAAAAGGACCTTCGCATTCACAGGCCTATTTTTTCAGAGCACGAGAGAGGAACACGGCCCCAATTAGTTGGCTTCTACCATTTTTAATTGGCTCACATTAAGTGAAACCAGAGAGGAGAACATATCAACTCCGACTGCGACCGCAGTTCCAGCAACCCGTATCAAATTTATCAGAAGTATCAAATTTCTCATCGGAGTCGTCGCGGGGGAAGTTGGGAGGGGAGTTTGCCTTTTCCCCCTCCCCCTTTCTCTCCCTCAAGGTGCTTCGGCTTAGGTCTCCATGTCCCGGCGATGCCCGTAGCCACCGAGAGACGGTGGCTATGCGCTGCCGCGCTGCGGCCAGAGGCCAGAGGCCAAGAACCCTACATAAGGACGATTGTCTTCGTGCGCTCTGATCGTCATTTGCCCAAAATTCGTGTCGCAAGTTAATATGGTTCCTAATCCCTCCGATGGCAGCGCTGACCATTAACTGTAGGCAGCCTAACAGCCATTTTGCCATTACCTCTTATGGGAGATAAGCGAGCGTCTCCTCTAAAATCGAAGATTACTCAGGAAGAAATGTGTTTACGTAATTATTGTTAGCCAGGATGCTTTTGCGGAAGTCCATCTGCGAAGGGGAATAATAAACTTCAGGGTGTGAAGATCAGGAGGTTGTTTAAAGACAAAGTAAGTACACGTGAGCCATTGTCGTCCGCCATTGCGGTTACATGATTATTTGAAGTAATTTTGCTCCTAATGTTGTGCGTTAATTCTCACTATTCTCATTATTTCAATAAATACCGAAATTTAATAGGCTATTACGATACTTTTTCAGATGGAGTCCGAGCTTGAGAAATGGAGGAAGGATATTCCAAGGAACTTTAACACTTACTGTGTTTGCAAATGTGTTTTTGAGTGTGTGACCTACACTTTCGCCCTGAAGATATTACGTAATTGATTATTTAGGCGTATCATTATTTTAATTTGTGATTAGTAGTGACAGCATTGCTTTTATTGTGTTGGTGTGCAGGGGCGCCGACTTATAAAAAATATTGGGGGGCCCATATCGGAGGTCTTGCCCCGGAAAGAGGTTAAATTCAAAGTGGGTCGCAGCACCGAAACACTACCATGATTCACATCACTTGATTCAGTTAACCGGCTTAACCTTATAATCATTTGTTTCAACACACGTTGTTGAATTTGTTTTAAAAGGTAACTATCGTCTATCATTGGAAATAAAAATTACCAATATATTTTTGTGATTTCTCAAAGCATTATATAACTTAATTATTTTCTTGAATTATTGAGGGGTCTCTGCCCCCCCAAACGAATCTTTGAGGGGACTCGGGCCCCCTCAGGCCCCATGGAGTCGGCGCCACTGTTGGTGTGTATCTTTTAGCGTGGCTTGTTTACATCGATTGCGTTAGTGTTCACTACGAATCTACGACTTCCGCAGAAGTTTTTATATTTTAGGAAAACCTTTCTGTACCTTGAAATCACATGTGGAACGATTAAAAGGTCATTCGTAGAGAAAAAAATGATTGAGTGTTGTGATTGTGAATTCGGTGATACAATTCTCTGCTGATTATAATTTCAGTGTTTTTAGAAACGATTATTTAAGTGTAAATGTTTGCCTTTTGATATTATTTGTATGTTACATCAACCACCTTTGCGAGGATAAGACTCTTACTGAATAGACTGGATCAGGGTAAAATTGTGATATATCGCTGCAAGTATGAAGACTTTGCCTTGTTCTGGTGCAATGCATGCTGTTTCAAGATGAATAATTCATTAAATTTCTTTTTGTCTCGAGCAATCATTCTGTTTATTGCCCCATTATTCCGCTGGAATGCAAGGAACGTATTCGGTGATCTTATAATAAAAAAATTATTTTCAAAGGTGTTTTAGGTGTTCGGTTAGTACCTATGGTGAAAGAAATAGTATTGCTTGATACAAAATCCATGCGCACCGATATCGGCATCAGTGAGGGTGAGAGTGTTGTATTTTCAATTGGGGATGCTGTCTGTGTACGAGAAAGAATGCTCGCAAAGGTATTTTTAGTACAATGACGGTAAGAAAGTTTAAGGTATTTTCGTTTTAATTTTATATTCTGCTGGTCACAGTATTTATTGAAGTTACGTAGAAAATGCACTGAATACATGAAAATTTTTCAATAACGATGCATCGATCTTCCATAGCAGACCAGTTGTTTTTTTTTTTAAGTATAATTTGATTTCAGAACCATATACTTATTCAACCGTGGATACCTATGGACTCTTTTTTTAATGAGTGATATCGAAGCAATTTGTTTTAATCGTGAAATGAAGGAATAAATATAAATTCGTAATGTATTCATATTCATGTGACGTACTAGAGTGTAATGTGAGTGTAAAATTAGCAATTAGTAAAATTAATCACTGCTCCCACAACGTAAATTTTATATTTCGAGCGTTAAATCAATCATTTACTATCCGTAGCCCTAAAATGCGAGCGCTTCCATGTTTGTATAGCGTCCGAGATAATGGTTTAAAGTCATCAGCTTGTACCGAAAAAATGTAAACAAAGCTCCGCCATGTTTCAATTGTGTGGGTAGGCTGCAACATCACCTGAGATTTTCTCGAAATAGTCTGTCAAGGTATCATGGCAAGCAAACTTGCGTGCTGCAAATTTCTTGTATATTCATTCATTTATCGATTCTCTTCCTTGATTATTTCGTGCACCTGAGGTTCATTCGCGGATTTTCAACATTTTCAGACAATTAAAACAGTTTCTTGTGGAGGGCACCGGTGTGAATATAATTTCACTTAGCTGTACTATCACAGACATCTGGATCTATTCCATCCCACCAAATACAGATCTGACTATTATCTAACTCATCCTATCAGAAAAATTAGTAAAACTCATCATTGTACGCCATAATTTGCTAAAAAATTGAGAAATAACATTGTTTCCCTATGGTAACGTCTGCTAACTGCCTCGCTTGCGGTTGGCGGCGCCACAGCGGCCAAAGTAGGAACTTGAATTACTTGCGCAGCCATTAATAACATATTTGAGATATGTGATTACCGTCCTCATGTAGGGTTCTTACTAGAGGCTTCGTAAGGGTGCCTTCACAGTTCGGCATTGCGTTGACGCCGCGGCTCGCGAGCCAATCAGAGCTTATCTTTGAGGATTGATGACGTTATGTCGCAAGCTCGCTGCGCCGTCGCAGTAAAATTGAACCTGTCGGATTTTCTCTGCGTGAAGGCGGCAGTACGCTGACGATTTCGCATTGATGTTTGTTTATTGGAAGCTTAGGTATACAAATATGCAAGATTAGCTCTAATGGGAGTGACAAATTCTATTTATTTCATTATTTACTATTATTTTGAAGTGTTAAGCATAGATATCCCGTATTTTCCTAAACACAAGACAAATGTTAACCCTAAATTAGATTAAAATCACTGAGGAGCATAGATTAGCGTAACACATACCCGTGGTATCACTAGCTAAATACAGAGAGAGAGGTCCTTGTTAGTGACTACGAGTAAGTATATAAGAGTTTTCACCGTCTGAGATTACCAATGCATGCATGAGGCACAGAGCTCAGGGAAACACCTCTTAATAATCACCTATTAAAACTGCCAATGGTCGGAAAGTTTCCTTCGTTTGATAAGGTAATATTAATCCTTATTTAAGCCAAGCGCTACCTGCTAGCAGGGTACTGTGCTACCTGCTAGTAGCCCGCAGCGCAGTGGCGCACACATCCTCGTCCCAAGGTCACCTCACACGGAGACAGCGAGAACCAGAATGACGTCACACAGGCTTTTCCCAGCATTCATACTTAGCCGTCACATTTTCACTTTTCATTTAATTGCGAAAAATAGATATCGTCATTTAAAAATATAAAAGCGTGAAATGCGTACTCTGGAGTAATAATCTTTCGATTGAGGCTATAATAAAATAATAGGAAACCACCCTATTGTTTTCACAGTTGTGAATGAAGAGGAACATGTGTGTATGTGTATATGTGTACACGGCTTCAACTTTAAACGGGGCGATTAACTGTGAATACATAATAACAAACAAATCGCACTCAATTACGATAACTTCATTGATAACGTTCCATTGACTGCAGAGATATGTCAAGGAGTGCTTTCTTCAGTGATGGATGACACATTTCGAAACTTTTCCCCAAGTTAGGTTGATTTTATTTAAAGTTCAAGGCTTAAAATTATGAAATTTACGATCCATTATGAAAAATAACTTGTTGATGACTCAGATGATGGCATCAATACTGTGTTAAAAACCGGGCTCGATTTAGAATATAAAATTAGGCTATTCTCACAACGAACAGTAAATATTAAACTCACACTGACACACTGATGCTATGTTAACGTTAAAGCTATTCCGGGGAAACATAGCGAGTAATTGATGTGGATCCATGTCACGGTTCCCATAGCTTCGCATTTGTTGCTTCGAAGTGCAGGGGGAGGAGAGAATAGCAAGCATGGAGTAAGAGTGAGCAGTAAATTCTACCCGTTTTACAGCGCCGAAAGTAACGCTCTTTCATTAGTTCCACCTTATGGGTTACAAACTCTCCTAATTAGCAAAGCAGAATGTTGTTAAACAAGAGTGGAATGATATGAAAAATGGTACTTTCAAGATGCGCAGAAGTTAGGAAAACATTGTTGTCTGGGTGGGTGAGACCCTCCGTGAATCCAAGCTAAGTTAACACTTTGAGTGCCGCCTGCTAATTTGAAAGCCCTACTGAAAAATCCAGCCATTTTTACTACATTCGTACATTTTCTAAAACATTAGTATCAAAATATATTTATATCGATGTGTATTTCAATAAAAATGGACTTTGCTCTTCTTTATGAATGAGTTGAATAACATTTATTGCTAATTTTTAAATATATAATTTAACAATGAAAACCTACTGTTTTTTAAAAATGTTGCAACATATGATGTGTTGCCATAGAATGCATAATAAATTTTTACTACGCTCAATTTGAACTACTCAAAGCATGGAAATCATAAAAAAGCATTGTTCCAAGCAAAGCATTATAAATCCTGGATGACAGAAAGGGTCACTGCACCCTCAACGAACGGTTCATTGGCCCAAAGAATTTTCACACAAAGTGGCCTAAGATAAGGATGGCGGTAGCTACAGAGGACTTTTCGTCCTCAAGACATAAAGTGAACTCTAATTCCATCGAGCAGTTGATTTTTGAAATAACAGAACCACTAAGCAGTAAACTGGAAAAGTACCACGGGCGAAATATTACGGCTTCACGCAAACAAAGCCAATAAAATAGAAAGACTTAATATTACGTCCATGGATATCTTCAGAAAGATTAACAGGACGTAATATTACGTCCATAGCACGCAAAGAGTTAACATTTAAGTTTGAAACACAGCATGAGCAGAAGAGGGGAACTATGTACGAATCAAGTTTGTGAGACAATGGATAAGACAAATATTCCGGGAAAGTAGGCGGAAGAAAGATTTGGTGAGATTACATCCCCAACTCCCAATTTCTGGGTGGAATGATAGATATGGCAAAGTTCTGACAGGGCATGCGGAAAATACAAATAAAGAGGATTGATGAGGATGGAGAGAGGAACAGGTTAGATGAAGGTTTCCACAAGTGGAGAAGTCGGCCAACAAGTTCTTAATGAAATATGCAAGGATATGCCGGCGAGGTAAATACATTTTTCAAGGTCACCCGTTGCGAGAAATTGCTTAGCTGGGCAACTTTTCCCGTAATAAACGCGCTCGGTGCTCACAAATCTGTCCATGACGTGTTTTTACATTTGATTTCGACACGTTACTGCCGATAGTGCGGGACCAATAGATTTACTCTTAGGAAAAAATACGAGGATTTTTAACATAATACCTGTCATCATAGTTAAAATAAGATTATCTTCTTTAAGGATGAGTTTAAGTTCCCTGGGAGGGGAGGGCTAGTCTAAATGACTAAATTCTTGAACTGACATAGATGATCATATTTAGATTTCGCCATTCAGAACGAATATTTGTGAGAGAATACACTATTAAATGAGAAGGCAAAACAAGCAATATCTCAATCCAAGAAAATGAAGCAGCAATAAATGCAATAGGTTACTATCTAGCATGCATGCAAAATCCTAAGTAATTTAGTAAAGAAACTGAATGACTCGTTACAGTGGGAAATCACTTGATACCAAATTAAATTAACTACCAAAGTTTATATAGATATATTACGGTTATTTTATTAATTTTAACGGAAGATAGTGAAATTATAGGGCTGTAAGAGGTGAAAAGTAAAAATATGCATGAAAGAATTTACGGCTCGATTAGTTAGCCAAAATACACCAAGTGGGATCCGAACACAAAAAAAGATCTCAAAATATAACAAATGCCTCGATTTTTACGATTCTAAAGTTTTTTTTATTTATCAACTCTTTTGCTGACAGATTTTTAATGAAACATAAGTGCGGCAGCTTCTAACACGTGATTATTTTATAAAATTATAGTTAAAAGTCTATTAAAATTTTTACAGAGATAAATGAAATAGTGGAAAAATAAACTACTTTCAATGAACCGATAAGGCGTTGTTGATTTCTGTCATATCATCAAACACTATTTTAATACAGAAAGGCAGATACCACCAACAGTTTAATTTGTGGTAATTGAAAACTCTTTAAGATCCGCCTTCACATATCTTTTAGCATTTGCCAACTTCAGGCACAACGTGAGACGAGACATCCAAGGGTATCAATATCACCAGTCGCTGTCGCCCATGGCACGTGTGAAGTTGATTCAGAACGCGAATAAGAAAGCAAAGAAGTAAGGAATTGAATTCCACGCAACAGAGCTTCATTGGAAATAACCCACGGCAAATATCAGCTTACAAACGATTTTATGAAACATTATCCCTCTACATAAAAGTGAAGTCAAATTGTAACCCAATAGCGATAATGAGGTCCTTGGTGGAGAGGAACCTAGAATATGACCAGGACGTGTATGCCTGCTTTGTGGATTTGAAAAAGCATTTGATAAAGCGAAGTGGGTAAAGTTAATGGATATTCTCAAGAAAAGTGTGGATTGGAGGGATAGACGACTGATTCGTAATCTGTATGTGGCCCAGACTGCGCAAGTGAGGATAGCGGACAGAGAATCAGGGTGGGCAAGCATTGGCCGCGGAGTGAGGCAAGGCTGTCCTCTATCGCCGATGCTCTTTAACGTATACGCTGAAGAGATGGTAAGGGAAGCGTGGGATGAGATAGAAGCTGGAATAAAAGTGGGAGGAATGATGTTCAAATCGGTGAGATTCGCGGATGATCAGGCGTTGCTTAGCCAGTCAGCGAGGGGGCTTCAGGCTTTAGTGGATGCGTTGTACGAGATTTTGCGAGGAATATGCGATGTGGATTAATCACAAGAAGACCAAGGTTATGCGGTTCATAAATAAAACATCACGAACGAGGAATGTGAGACTTAAGATAAAGGTGAGTGGTGAAAAACTTGAGTTCTATTATTCAGGCAGTACGTTAGAGGGAAACGGATACAGTAGTAAGAACATTAGGGTGATAATTGCATTAGCAAAGGAGGCGTTCATGAACTTCTTCTGAGAGGTTCGCTATGTAAGAATTTAAAGAAAAGGTCAATGAAGAATCTGATCTGGAGCGTAGCGCTTTACGGTGCAGAAACGTGGACACTGAGGAAGGAAGACGAGAGAAGATTGGAGGCATTAGAGATGTGGGTATGGAGAAGAATGGAGAGGGTGAAATGGACGGAGAGGAGGAGGAGCGACGAAGTGCTGGACATGGTGGGTGAGGAGAGGCAGCTTCTAGATGAGATACGGAGGAGACAGAAGGTATGGATGCAGCGAGTACTTAGCGGGGAAGGCATGTTGAAAACGATGTTAGAGGGTTGAATGTTAGGTGAACGAGGGAGGGGAAGGAAAAGAATAGGATTATTAGATGGAATATAGGGGAGAAGTTCTTATTGTGAATTGAAGTGGGAAGTGCACGAGGAAATGGGAGGCTCACGGAGTTCTTCTTAAGCATTCCATGGAAACCTACCTTAATCGGTAGAATACTTTAACAACTATCTTCAGGTTTCAGGGGATTTAGCCATGAATAATTCTTAAACTTATATTAAGTCTACTCTAAGGGCTACTTTACTAAAGTGACGAATTAAATAATAGGTACGTTAAGCATTTATGTTTGATTTGCTTATAGGATAGACTTATAGAACGTCACAATGCTTTCTGAAGCTAGAAGAAAAATAATTCAGTCGCAGTCCCCTGCATTGCTATTCTTGAGTTCCGCGCGCAGACTTGGAAACGTAACATTTATTCACTCCAGCTTATTTTCTTAATGTCCGTTTATAATTTATGCTACCCATGAATCAATTATTATCAGATTATAAAAAAATTACAAATAAAGTAAAAAGTGTTTCTATCAGTTTTATTTCTTGTTTCGCGGTTCACTGTAGGACTAGATTATGTTTAATCATTTTCGTTAATTAACGACAAAATGTGCATTCAAAAAGTACGCATAAGCCATTTTCTTGATATACATAAATATTTGCAACTTGTAGTGGAAGGTGAATGTTGTAGACGTACTTAGTAGAACCAATTTCATGAAGTCGACAAAACGGCTAATTTTACGGTGCGCGGAGTCACTTATTGCCCTGGTTTGTCTACGTTTGTGATTTTTTTTCGTAAAACAAAATAGAAATTGAAATTAAGATTGGAATTTTCTTTAAAATTACTTATTATTCATTATTTTAGCTTGAGCACAAGCCCTTATATAAATTTCCAAAGTACAGCGGCATTAAATTTTGGACTCGGATACCCGACGGGCCTTAGCGCCACCCTACGGTGTACAGACCATAGATCATGCTCGAAATTTCCGTTTCACACGCTGAATGATGGTCATTGGCAAGGTCATCCGAATGATCATTCGAATGAAAATTCACCGTGTGAAACGACCTTAAGGGAATATATTAGACCGGTAAATGTTTTTGCGTTTTTGTGTAAACTTCGGTATCTTAACTCCTTATGGAGGTTTATTCGTGGACAGCTCCCGATGGATGACGATACTACAAAGTTTGACTGATCATAGAGACCCGGTTTTGTAACACTCTTCTTGCTGGAGCCTCACTTTATTTCTTGGTCCCTCAGAAGCGATGAATTAAGAGAGATATTTTGTTGAACGGATAGATACGGGAAAATTTTCCCCGAGCCATGAAGAACTTTCATAAATTCCAGTCGTAATATATTTTGAGTATTTGCTTTTAATGTGTAGACGGCTGGTGTCCTGACACCCCTTGCCACGCACCATTTAGGAGGCTTGCTGGGTAGTACGTAGATGTGGTTAAATTACTCTTATCAGCAGTGTTATGGCGGGAGATTGGAGACAGAGAGCTCAAGTCGAGTATGGAGTAACAGGGGCGCTACTGAGGACCCAAATATGCAAATCATCAGACTTTTGTCACTCTTCGCCTACAAGAAATTAATTAAATCTAAATATACCAGAATGGATTGTTTTACATCAGCAAATGAGAGTGTCTACAGGGAAAGTATATTAGATCAGGTGAAGATAAGTACAGCCGTTATCACGTTAAAATGTATGTTTTAGGTTTTCTGATAAGTTATGAAAACTAGGAGAATAATATTAATGTTTCCTCAATGGGCATCAATAAATGGCTTAATTAACATGTAATTATGGTGATTGTTTTCGGGTCCATTCCGCGTTTACTCATATTTTGTCCGCAAAATATGAGTCAACGCGGAATGAACCCAAAAACAATCACCAATCAACTCACCGCGGAAGCCTCCGTAATAACAGGTAATTATAGTGCCTTCCGTACTGGCACGAGAATTCTTTCATACGGAACATATTTTGATCATGGAGTAAAAACAAAAATGAATTTTCCACAAGAAACCAATAAGGAGAACATAATTACGCACACATCTCATTAACCGTGGCATTTTTATTATGCATCATAAGATTCTGAAATATTTTTCTCAATTCATATATATTTATGTATGTATATTCGAATAACTCTGTTTCAACTCTTAGAGTTCAATATAATTTTTTCAAGGACACATTCACACCATTAGCGTCGAAAAATCCTGTTGATGGTAAATTTCTCACATTTACCGTGGATCATTCGTGGCACAACCTACTTTGGGCGAAAAGTGTTTAATGGCTTCAAAAATAATTCCGAACCATTCTGCCAGTAGTCCAACGCTTTTTGCACAAGGTTGCGACCCTCAGCAAAGAAAATTAAATGCACTTAAATTTATTGAAACAAATTGATCACCGTTTCCTCAAATTATTATTCAAAATATTTGTACTTAAAGAATGGCATTTGACCTCTTTGAAGATAGTGTAAGCCTTACGGGTGTCATGACGCAGAGAATTATCACTTGAAGACCACGAAACGAAAGGCATTGATTGCGATTCGTAACCCACCATTAGTGTATTCATAATATACAAATTATTTGGTTTTACAAATCCCAGTTTAGACGAATGGCAATGGTCAATTTTAACCGCATTTGAAAAAGTCCAGATTGGCGCCCATGCGATGCCACTCCACGTGATGTCACAGGGACCTAGTTTCTATACGAGTAGATAGGAGTTTTACATCGTCTGAGATTACCAATGCATGCATGAGGCACAGAGCTCAGGGAAACATCTCTTAATAATCACCTATTAAAACTGCCTATGGTCGGTAAGTTTCCTTCGTTTGATAAGGTATTAATAATCCTTATTTAAGCCAAGCGCTACCTGCTAGCAGGGTACTCTGCTACCTGCCAGCAGCCAGCATCGCAGCGGCGCGCAATATTCTCGCCCCAAGTTCACATCACACGGCGATAGTGGGAACTAGAATGACGTCACGCAGTCTTTTCTAAGCATTCATACTTATGGTATCCGTCGCGTTTTCGCGCGGTTGAAAATTTTCACTCTTTATTTAATCGCGAAAACTAGATATCGTCATTATAAAATATAAAAGCGTGAAATGCGTACTCCAGGAGTAATAATATTTCTATTTAGGCAATAAAAAAATAGATAATAGGAAACTACCCTATTTTCGTTCATTGCCTGATGCTAGGTTATGCTCGATGATGTTGCCTTCTCACCTCGATTCCGCGAATTTGAATCTCAATGGTGGATGAGATTTTTCAGAGGCCGCTCTATCGTCGCTTGATGCTTGTGGAAAGTACTTCCGAGTAGGTACCACCCTCCGTCCGTCGAATGGGACGAAAAGTCGTGGTCCCCTTGGTGCCCTCCGTTAAGAGCAGGCTGCCCACGCCGGACTTCTCACCACTCTTCCATCCCTACTCTTTAATTTTCAGGTTACTTTGCCTGTAACTTAGGTATTTTCGGGTCTTATCCTTCTTGCCAACATAAAACTTGACAATCATAGAGTTTCCATGAGGTTTCTTAGGTATCAAATTAAACAGTATTTCTCAAGGTATTCCTCCTATTGACGGCGAATTTTTCTTGTCATATCACGTGAGAGTATCAAGCATACAATCTTTGGTTTAAAATTGTAGAAATGACGTGAAAAATTTTAGCATTCCATATTTATTAAAAAACTCATAATGAAATATTATGTAATCGAAATATGAGGAGAGAGTGCATGGCACTGAAATGAGTGAACAGTCAGCCACCATTTGTCTATGTGGCACAATATCCGCCACAACACGCAGTAGAGGACATCGGGAATGTTCCAGGAACTTCCAGCGCGGCGTTCAGCGTTCGCCGTTACTATATAAACAAGCCATCTCGGCCAACAATGAGTCAGTCAATAAGTCTGTACTTCGAAGTGAAATAAACGATCCACTGCAGAAACGACACAAGTGTGTTATTTAGCGTAGTAATAATTACAAAAGTATTGTTCAGCGTAGTAAATCGCTACATATACATTAATTTCCGAGGATCATGACCAACAAATGAAGTCACCAAGGATTAATTATCGAGGGAATTAGTTCGTGACGCAGCGAAAGGGGAATGCGGGGGCATAAACACGCGCACGAGGGAGAATGGCGGCCGGTGGCCGTGAAAGACGGGGTTTAGTGGAGCACATAGGAGGAAGGAAAATTAGGAGAAGTAAACCTTGATTAAGGGAAGAAGTTGGGGAGCGGGACGAAGACGAATGGAGAGGGCGGGAGTTGGAGGGGCTCAGGAGTTCACAAGAGGGGGAGATTAGTGGCTGCGGGAAAGAGGAGAGTGTTGCGCGGGAAGAGATAGTGGGGAGGCCGTTAAGAAGAAAGGCTGAGTGGGAAGGAACGAAGATTCGTGGACTCTAGCGTACGTATTTACGGAACTCATTTGGCCAGTCCGTTTTCTTGGGGATGCGATGGTGGGGCGGATGATAGGCAGAGGGTGGGTTTGTTTGAGGGGGGGAGGAGTAAATACGAAGGAGGAATTTGCCGGAGAATGGGGCTTTTTAAGTGCGAGGCGACGGAGTCGAAGAGAATGGTTGGGTGCAGCAGCAACGTGCCCCTCGGGAAGAGAACTCGAACAGAAGGAACACCCAGATGCAGCTCGAGAGCTCGCCAGCGCGCACTTTTGCTGACCGTCTTATGGCGAGGGTTTTCGTGACGTAATATTGGTGTATTAAGACTGCTACCACATCATATGCGAAAAAGTGAAGAAAAAATGTTATTTCCATGTTTTTTAGTTTTTTTTCAGTTTTAACCCCCTAAATATTTTCAACCCCAGTCAAGTTTGTCTCTCTCGTGATCCTGATAGCCTAAAAACGTCAGTTTTTTTCTATTAGAAGTAGATAACATTAGTAAAAGTCCCTTGAAAAGCGATAAGTTCAGATACGGGGTTGTTTTCCCAAATTTAGGGGTTGCTCGTAAAAATAGAGGGCGATAGAAAAAAACGGAGTCGATTTTTGGATTCAGCGACCCAAAGTTAGCCAGAAAAACCCTAAATTGTAGCTGGGCATTTTTTGAATTTTTTTTGCAGAACAGTGTAAAGAGAGGGTTTTTGAAGAGGGTTTTGCTCTTAGCACAAGACATGATGCTCAATTGTTGAACTTGGAATCGTAAAAAAAGTATTTGCGAAAATAGAGCTTATAAATTTTATCAGGGTGCCGCCAACTGTTCCACAATATTCAATGGAAGTAAGTCACAAACTGATATAAAAACGTTTATCTGTAATGTCAAATTAGTGTGAAAAACACACACACAAAAACACACTTTAAACGGAACACAAACGAGAGTCGTTGACAACAGTCATTCCTATGAATTGTAAACAAAAACTTTATATATGTTGGTCATCGTCTGTCCCCATGTTACGGGCTGCTGCTCTTAAGACCTGGCAGTAGGTATTAAAATCAAATCCCCCATTAAAGATGGAGACTCGGAATATGAGATGCCTCGGAGAAAGGTCGCTGCCTGGGGTTCGCTAGGGCACAACTACAGCTGACGCTGGACGTGACAGCATGCCAGCCGTCAGTGATGGGAGGTTGAACAGGCGGACACCCATCGGGGAACCCGAAAGAAATTCAGCCGATGATAAGAAAATGAATACCACGCAAACATCTGATATAGATGCTTCCCAATCTACATCCGTAGAAAATCATGGGACCACTAAACCAGGAAAAAATCGAGTACGCATGAAATGGACTCCCGAAATTAATTATTGTGTCATGCGTACGTGTTAAACAATAACCCGACCGTAAATAGATTAAACTTATTATAGAAAATACATATTTGAGACATTTAGGGAGCAGTACCCAGGTTACGTTGTCACCGAGCAAAGAGTCGATGACCATAAACGTGCAATTTTATCGAAAACCTCTTACCATTCTCAATACTAAAAGAAATCTAACAGCAAGTAAGCAGAGAGTTGGCCAGAAGTAGCCTTATATACCCGCCACTATGGCAAGATGAAATCAGTTTGAATGTTGTACCTACGTATAACGAAGTTGAACCACCAACAACCCCTTGTCCCGCAGTGCAACCGGAGAACGACATTTTAGAAACAGGTCAATTTCGATCAGATACAATGCCAATAAGAAAACACATCATTCCACCATGTAAAAAACGTTTACAAAGAGATATAGAAGATATATAGTAGCAAATGGGTAAATTGACCCAATATCAAAATGGAAATAGACCGAGAAAGTTGTAGTATCACTAGCGTCCATTTTTAAAATATTAACACCGATATAGCTGGTGAAAACCACAACAGGGATATCAAAGAGTTACTTGAACTCAAAAAACAAAAATTGCAGTTAAAGTTGGGCTCAAAAGATACAATAAGTCTTTCAGTAGAAAGGATTAAAACCCGGAATTTAAAACTAGCGAAAAATCATAATACAAGAATCCAAGCTCATCTGCAACTACTGTCATCAAAGTTGAATTGCCAGATCAGGATGAGGTATACTACTTCTGGTTCTTAATATATGGTCGAACCCAGCAGAAAGCAATTCGAGTGCTAGTTGGATTGGAAACAAAGAAAAATTTTACCACAATTTATTTGAAATGCAATTCCTAACATCCCAACCGAGGGACTTAAAATAGTGTTAAGAAATGCACATAATTGGAAATCACCAGGACCTGATGTATTTAAAAACTTCTGGGATAAAAGGTTTACATCTCTTCATGGAGCCATAGCCAAATGTTTTACTGATGTAATTAATAATCCAACATACCTCCATGAATTTTTCACGACAGGATTATGAAACCTAAAACAATTATCTATTATCTATAACCTAAATTATCTATGAAACCTAAAACAATGAATACGGAAGATCCCTTACAATATCGATCAATAATATGTCTACCTGCTATTTATAAAATACTCATGTCTTGTATCACAAATAAAATATAATAGCCATATTGACCAGCATAATATACTTGCAGAAGAGCAAAAACGTTGCCGAAAGTTTCATGTGGGATTCAAGGAGCAATTGTCAATCGATTCTGCAATACTACAACAATTACGCAAAAATAACAGAAACTTTCATGTTGCATGTTTTGACTAGCGTTTGACAGTGTCCCACAGAATTGGTTGTTAAAAGTTCTGACTACTTACAAAATCCACGGCACCATCATTAAATTTTTAGAAGCAACAATAAAAAAGCCGAAAACGACACTAATGGTCAATATATCGGGTAAAGAATTTACATCACCAACCATTGACATAAAACCAAGGAAAAATATTCCAAGGAAACACTTATTGAGTCCACTCTGGTTTTGCCTGGCATTGGCCCCGTATCAAATGCCCTCAACAGCACTAAATATAGATACAAAATAAAAAAAATAGCACAAACAACAGTTTTACTTTGTCTACCCTTTATTACATGGACGATATTAAAATCTATTCCTCAAATGAAATACAGCTCAGGTACTTACTAGATGCCATAAGTAGGTTCTCCACTGATATAATCATGCGATTCGGATTGGATAAGTACAGATTGCTTCGCATAGAAAAATGAAATATCAAGCGCGGAAACTTCAAAATTACGGACGATGATAAATAATATCTACGGAAGCTAATGAGAACTGCAAATGCCTTGGATTCCTGCAAACAAAATCAATACAGCATAAACAGATCAAGAAGGAATAAACGACTGAATTCAATAGAAGACTAAGATCAATCAAAAAGAATTAAATGCACGAAATACAATCAAAGCATCGGTACTTTTGCGGTGCCTGTGTTGACATATATTTGGACTGATTAACTGGACCAAAACCGAAATAGCAGGCAGGCCGAAAGATCAATACGTGCATCAATCACCAAATTTAATTTACATCACTCAAAGGCTGCAATAGAGAGACTAACGCTACCCCGATATGTGGGAGGTAGGGGATTAATTGCTTTACAGCAGCTCCTTAAAATAAAATTTATGGACTAAAAATTTCTTTTACTATAAATCAAGCACTTTGATGCTGAATAATTCATAAATCAAACTTAAAAATTGGCAGGACCTATGGAACAACAAACACAAGAACCGTTCTATTAAATAGAAAGGTAGAACTATGGACCCAGAAGGAAATACATGGACGAAACATCAATGACCCCAATCAACAATATGTTGATCAAATCTCATCAAACGAAGGGTTCATGATTGCAATGGAATACCAGGTTTTCCACACTAAAATTATGCAAAATACATCCTGGGTGATGAAAGCATAACATATGACAAATGCAGATGTTTTCAAGTGCCAGAAACAATCCAACACTTTATACCTGGCTGTAAGATGTTAGCTAATACAGAATATGAGGTAGGCATAATCAAGTTTCAAAAATTATCCTCCAAAAACTGGCGTACCAACACAAGTTAAAAGATACCAAGAGCCCATACTATGAATACCCGAAATCGTGCTTGAAAATACCTCATTTGAACTTTGCTACGATTTGGAGATCCAAACACATAAAACTAAAGTCCATAATAGACCAGATATAATGTTGATTGACAAGAAATATAGATATTGTTATGTAGCTGATACCACTGTGCCACTGTCGCATAACATGGAAAAGACAATAGCCGGAAATATAAATAAGTCCCAAGAATTGGCAAAGAAATAAAAAGAATATGGAATATGGAACAGGATTATATAGCTCCAATTGTCATCTCAGCTACCGGTATCATCCCAAAATACAGGGTGGTATCCAGAAGTAGTAGGACTGATTTTTTTCCGCGCGGGGGGAAAGATTGAGGGGGGTCTGCAAGATTGGATATTGTGGTGGGGAGTCTTGGGAACAATTTTCGACATGCGGCAGTCGCTTGCGTGCATTAGTTGAGTGTGGACAACTGTTTTAGTGACCTCCTGTTTAGACGCCTCGTCGTTATTTGCGATGGAGCAAAATTTAGAGCAGCGGTACGCCATCAAGTTTTGCTGCAAAATTCGAAAATCCGCAACCAAAACCAAGAAAATGCTTACGCAGACCTACAAGGATGATACCATGAGCCATTCCTCGATATTTGAGTGGCACAAGTTGTTTCAGGATGGCAGGGAGCTCGTCGAGGACGACCAACGCGCCGGGCGTCCGTCAACCTCGAAATCGAAAGTTAAATCGATGTTGATTGCATTTTTCGACCGTCATGGAATTGTCCATAAGGAGGTGTACCTCCTGGACATTCTGTAAACGCAAGATTTTACGCGGAAGTGCTGCGAAATCGGCTCACACGCGTGCGACCAGACCTGTGGGGCATTGGAAGCTCCACCACGACAATGCACCGTGCCACGGCGCGTGGATTGTGAGGGATCTCCTGGCCAAATTCGGCGTTTCCACGTTGCCTCACCCCCCTTTACAGCCCTGATGTGGCACCACCGAACTTCTTCCTGTACCCCAGGATCAAGAGGCAGCTCAAAGGGTATCGTTTCGACACGGTGGAAGCGGTCCAAGCGGCGACGACGAGGGCGCTGAACAGTATTCCGGAGGACGGCTTCCAGAAGGCCTTCACGACGTGGAAGACTCGCTACCAGAAGTGTGTGGATGCCCAAAGGGCCGGGTGTGGGCCGGTTTTGAAGAGTATTGAGTCGGTATATCAAAATGTTCAATAAATTAATTTTAAAAAAATCAGTCCTACTACTTCTGGATACCACGCTGTATATACAAAATAGTTTCAAAATACTCAATCTCCATCCAAATACATACATCAAATTGCAAAAGGCTTTAATAATTTCAACCTGTCATATCACGGGAAAATTTCTCAACGCAATAGAACCGTCAAGAGTTACCTTGGTGAGAACCCGTGCCCTTTACACTAAAACAACTCAGTGAAAACTGAAAAGTATGAGAAAAGAGATAATATTAATAATTACTATTACTATTATTCCACCTCAGTTTTCTTGAAAGTTGAATTTCTCATCCCGACGTAATGTTTTTCTTGAGTCCGAACCATCTCAATCGGATTAAACTTGAAATTATATGGTGACCTTAGCACTCTACAGACATATTTATAAGCAAATTCTTTAGGATTAATTTTTTCTAATTTTGCCCGTACTTGGTTATCTATTAATAAAAGATGCCTTTTCAAGTTGTTCTCATGAAAGACAATTCCTGAACAGTCAACCATTCTTCAATGTTTTTCCCTCAACTTGTGGTAGGCAAGGATTCTTATGTCCTTGAGAGATAAGAAGCACTTTCTACCATTACATTTCAGCCTTCTGATAGGCTTGCAAGAAGTGAGTGCTCAAACTTTCTCCTGCAACGCTCGCCTTCAACTCGGTCATGCCCATCCAATGAGTTCTTCTTGACTATAAACACATGCGATGCTCCTTTTATGAACCCCTTTTTTCCCTCCACGCACTCTCTCTCTCTTATATCAAATTCTAAACACAAAAAACACCCCCTTACCTATCATGCGAATTCAGGAGTCTTGACACTGTCCATATGACAAACAAAAGAGGGAATCACAATCTTGTTATACGTCATCACCGAACTCTCAGTTACAACAAATCATTTACCGTTACTGCATGTAGGGAATGGAATAATCTTAACCTTTCAACTAGGAACTCATCATCATTGGCATCTTTTAAGAGGAGGCTGCACAAAGTACTTTTCACTTCACAACTAGCTGGTAAATATACATGACACTGAGCAGCGCCTACGACAAAGTGATATGTATCACTGAATGCTTGTATTAATATGTTATATTTTATACCTTAATTGCATGTGTAATATTTGTGTATACATTTTACCTCATTGAATATGTTGTATTTTACAAATAACACGACTTTAGCTTTCACTCAGTAGGTTTTCGCAGGTTTTTCACGCCCCCCTTCTTTCGTGGGCGTTTTTCAGCAAATGGGTTTTTTCGCTGAAGGATACTACACCCTTATACTCATGTTTTTTTCGCACAAACAGAAATATTTTTTCCGCAAAATTTCAGTTGTTCATATTTTTGACATTTCACAAATATTGTGTATTGTATATCCTTTGTATTGTAAACGTTTGTCTATTATTTTTTATATGTTTGCATTGACGCTATCGAGGGGTAAGGTGGAAGAGGGAACTTCTTAGTCTCAACCTCGCCCGAATAAGGGCATTTTATTATTATTATAATAAAAAATCGAACTCATCGGGAAATGGGGGTCTCAATTCCAGAACTACGACGTAAGCGGATTTTTTTGTCGCGCAAAATCATATTTATTGTTTTTCCAACATTCATCCAGGTTTCGTCTATGAACACAATAGAACTCTGTTCGCGACGGTATTTCTTTTTCTCTGCCTTCAATAATTATGTCGCCAAGGAATAATACCATTATTTTCAACGAGGGTGCTTCTTTTCCCCTGCGTTCGTACACGATTCCTATGCCCACAGGTAGACGTTTCAATATTGTCCTTTTGAAATCTGGAAGATCACTTCCCATGTTTACCTAGCTTAACTTGGATTTGAAAGACGGAGGAATATTTTTCAGGAAAGAATGATTCACGTTTATTTTAACTACCGATCTCACAAAATTGCTGAAAATCACTGATCTCGAATATTTGTAAGACTGACTATTTTTTTAGTTTTTGACAGTATTATCAATGGACCACGAGAACCTTCCATTTTCGAAACATAAGCAGTGGACTCTGAGCACCCAGTTGCCTTCTAAGTTTTTCGGCAGGCCTCAGTGATATAAGACACGGTTTCAGGCGTTACTTTGTGGAACTGCTACATCATAAAAAAAAAAAATATTTGGTTCTATTCCACACTTTATTTTAAATAAAACGACCCGGGTTTCAGCATCTTATGTTATTAACACCTGATGATAGCATAAGATGCTGAAACCCGGATCGTGCTATTTAAAATAAAGTGTGGAATATAACCAAGTACTTTATTTGACTTATTTCAGTGATACGATCATCTGAAGTACGTGAAAACGTTGAGCATCAGCTCTCTTTTGTAGCTTTTGAGTTTCTCACCTTTCCTGACCTCTTCGTATCTTACTTAGTGATAGGACAAGTCATAGCAGTGATCGGTATAAAAAAAAATCCAAAGATCTCAAACTCAGCCCGACCACACAACTCTCGTTTACTCTAAAAAAAAAGGCAACGACAAAGTTAACGCCTTCGCAAACCCTCCCCATCCCCTTCGGTTGGGGTTGCCTCTCGTGCAGACGTTTTATAGTACCTACCCTATGAAAGGAACTTGAGGAAAAACTCAAAGCTTCCTTTTGTAAAAGGCATGCACTGGAGGGGTAGTCCTTTTCACGCATTTTGAGATATTTTCTATCTTTTTTTCTGTGGTTAGGCCAAAAGATCCAAGACGAAATTTGCGTATTTCCAAGCCGTCAAAATTCACTTGCTTTCGTGAAACAATGTATTGTAATAACAAAATTCCTGTTACAACGTATGAGCATTCTCTGTTCAGGGTATGTGACAAAGAACTACATATCTCCTAGCATACATTGACTAAAATCTCCTTTTCCGCCGGATAATGTTCCTTCCGCGCGCGTGGAGTTGGCAAGACAAAGCGAGAAACTCGGTTCAGCGGCGCATTAATTTTTTTCTTAAGATTAAAACATTTTAAATCCGCTCCGAATTGAGATAAATAAACGATTTTTCCTCTAGTAACAACTTTATAGTTTTTTTCAAATTCGGTACATGCATATGGGAACCTAAGACGTAAGAAATGTAAGATAGTAGGCGGGTACTTTCTACATTACAAAAATCCCAATTTGGTAGCCGTAAAGGGTGGTACACAAATATAGCAACATTTCTTCTAAATAAATGTGAATGATTGGACGAATTTTAAAGAGAAAACGGTATAAATATTTTTGCAGAAGATTCTATTCAATATAAGCAATGGTTAGGCGGCAATAGCGAGAAGAAGATAAAGAAAAAAAATAAACGTTTCTCATGGGAAGTTAAGGAAATGTTTTTTTAAAGGTTTTTGTAGTATTTTTTTCGAAAAACTATTGGCATCTAAGAATACAGCGACTCTTTCTACATGATAATACATTTTTAAACAGTAAATTGCACAATATTAAGTTTCATGCTGCCATTGACATCACCACGCTCCCATCCTCATGGAGATTTATATGGGAAACGAATCTCCGTTTGAGCCCATACTGTCAAATGAATGTAGAACGCATTATAGTAGGAATATTAAAGGATAAAATAAAATCCGATTTTTTCATATAATTTTCCCCAAAAGTAGCCCAAAAATTAATTAAACACATTATCTTGCGTACTCCATGGAAACCTACCTTAATCGGTAGAATACTATAATGAATAGTAATCGATGGAGTAAGAGCAATGATTAATCATATGTGCTTCAAAACAGTTATTACTCACGCAACTGATTTATATTGAAAAGAGGGAGAATAGAACCATAGAGAAAAAATATAACGGATTGAAGATGGACGAATTTAATTTCGAGTACCTGTGTAAGAATGCGAAAGAGAAAAGCGATCGAAAAGATGAGGAAATGAATTACTCGTCCCTATTTCGTTTTAAAACTCTGACCTTTGGTTTGCTTTACTCCACATGGTTACATTGTGCTCCTTCTCCACATTTAATTCTTCTTTCTAACCTCTTTCCCAATTTAGGCGAAAAAACCCGATTCAACGCGTTCTAAGCGTCATTTCCAAGGCTCATTCTTGTCTCATCCAAATTCAGGGCGTCTCTTCTCTTACTACCGTCCCGCGCACTTTTCCCCACTTACATCCTCACTTTCCCCAGCTCCCACTGTCCTTCAGCCATCCCACCTCGATTAATTCCCAGATGAGCGTAACCACCACCTATTTCGGGAAGAGTGGATTAACTATGGCGCCGCTACGTGACAAATCTTCCAATGCGGTTCGCCAGAAACTAAGAGGAAAACATGGCAACGGAGCCTTAGAATAGGAATAGGGTAGTTTCCTTCATCAAATAAAACGAAATGCATTGATTGCGATTCGTTACCCAACATAAGTGTATTCAAAAATACAAATTATTTTGTTTTAAAAATCCCAGTTTAGGCGAATGGCAATGGTCAATTTTAACCGCATTAGAAAAAGGCCAGAATGGCGCCCATGCGATGCCACTCCACGTGACGTCACAGGGAGCTAGTTTCTATACGAGTAGATAGGAGTTTTACATCGTCTGAGATTACCAATGCATGCATGAGGCCAGAGCTCAGGGAAATATCTCTAAATAATCACCTATTAAAACTGCCTATGGTCGGAAAGATTCCTTAGTTTGATAAGGTATTAATAATCCAAATTTAAGCCAAGCGCTACCTCCTAGCAGGGTAGTCTGCGGCCTGCTAGCAGCCTGCATCGTAGCGAAGCACATGCCCTCGCCCCAAGGTCACCTCACACGGTGACAGTGGGGACCAGAATGACGTCACACGGGCTTTTCCCAGCATTCCTACTAAGCCGTCGCGTTTTTGCGTGCTTGAAAATTTTCACTTATCAATTAATCGTAAAAAATAGTTATCTTCATTTAAAAATCTATTAGTGTGAAATGCGTACTCTATGAGTAATAATCTTTTGATTTAGGCAACAAAAAAATAAAAGGAAACCACCCTATTGTCCTATATCCTGGCGTCCCGGAATTAGCTATAAACATCCATGATAGAAAATGTTACCCATATCGTCACATACGAATCGATGCATTTATCAATGAACAGCACACCTATTTAGCAATTTAGATCACCCAGAAAGCGCAAAAATGGGGGTTGAGCGACTACGGCCTCGGAACTGTAGAAAGTAAATACTCAAATGGCCGTATAATTCTCCCACGGCTCGTCCACATTGCAAGTCAAAATTGTCACTGAGTAGGTGATGCAGGAAGGGAGAGAAATTCACCGCAGGGACCAAACACCAGCCTCTCAACCGGAAAGCCCAAAACGCACACACACACATTCACACACAACAAACATACACAACAAGATCCTTTGTGGGGGCTGTGGGGACATCCACTAAGAATTCTCGCTCCACAAAAAACCGGGAATCTTCTCAGGATGGGCCTGTTAGGGATAACCAGGAATTTGTGGAAACACACGCACTCAATAAGCAGTCACTCACACATTCGCTCACCTACAGATGGCTTCAATTTTCCGGGAGAAAAAAACTGCTCCAAGAGAGCGTCATCGATGATTAGAAGGGGACGAGGAAACACACGCATACGTATTTCGGCTACAAAGTAGCCCTCTTCAGCGTTCTGAAGGAAGAACTAAATTACATTACAATACGAGGCTGAAAGTTATATCAAATCGCAATCACAAAAGTGAAATACAAATCGAAAAACAAAGTTACCGCAGTGATTATCATGAGTTTTAATAACATTAATACTATTAAAGTATTCTGCCAATTAAGATGGGTTTCCATGAAGTACTTAAGAAGAATTCTGGGAGCTTCCCCTTCCATGAAGCACTTTCCTCTTCAATTCGCTGTACGGCCTACTCCCTTTCACTCCATCTAAAAATCCTATTTTTTTACTTCCCCTCACTCGTACACCTAACATTTTGCCCTCTAACACTGTTTTCAACATCCCATCCCCGCTAAGTACCCCTAATTCCATACCTTCTGTCTCCTCCGTATATCCTCTAAAAGCTGCCTCCTCTCACCCACCATGTCCAGCACTTCGTCGTTCCTCCTCCTCTCCGTCCACTTCACCTTCTCCATTCTTCGCCACACCCACATCTCCAATGCCTCGAGACTTCTCTCGTCCTCCTTCCTCAGTGTCAACGTGCCTGCACCCTAAAGGGCTACACTTCAGATCACAATCTTAACTAACATTTTATTTTAATTCTTACATAGCGAACCTCTCAGAATTTGCTTCCTGTTCATGAACGCCTCCTTCGCTAATGCAATTCTCTTCCTAACGTCCTTACTACTGTATCCTATTTTCTCTAACGTACGTACTGCCTTAATAGTTGAAATGCTCAACCTGCTCAAGTTTTTCACAACCCACATTTATCTTAAGTCTAACATTCCTTGCTCGTGAGGCTTTACAAAATCTCATAAATTTGGTCTTCCTGTGATTAATCCTCATCTTTTACTCATCGCAACGCTCGTGTATCGCATCCACTAAAGCCTGAAGCCCCCTCGCTGACTGGATAACCAACGACTGATAATCCGTGAATCTCATTGATGCTAATATCATTCATCCCACTTTTACTCTAGCTTCCAACTCATCCCACACTTCCCATGCGATTACCTCAGCGTGCCCATTAAAAACAGCGGCGATAGATGACAGCGGACAGGCCCAAATTATCTATCATCCCGTTATACATTCCCTTTTTGATATTTTCTAGCTTCCTCGCCCTCATTATTGTCTTCACATTCCCTGTCCAATCATTTATTGCTGACGTCTTCTCTTCCATATTCTTAGTCATCTTAGCTTCTTTCTTGATTGCTGCCGCTGATGATGATGATGATAAATCTCTGCATTGGTTTCGCTCGTTGACGACCCCAAAGACCTTGCCGACCTCGCTGCCGTGAACGACACCCTCCGTTTGCGGATGGGTGCCGTTCGATGAGTTACCGAGGCTCACCTGATTATACTCCATGTTTTCATGGAAGATATAGTTGGTAGGGATTCCCACTTCCATTCAAATAGTGTTTACACCTCGGTAATATCACTAATTGTAAGATTACCTTTCGACTGGCTTCTATCTGTCGAGAGGACTATTGGTTGCCCTACCGGGAATAACTAAAAATTATTCCCCCAGTGCAGATCTTGGGGTCATACTAACGCGTAAGCCTTTCCACCTCGATAAAGCTGTAGCCTAAGGGGGAAGGATTTAAATTCTACCGCAAGATAAAATATTGATTTATACCCTTGTTTTCTTGATACATCACTGATATAATTAATATTATTCCGTTCCTGAGATGCACCCACCCTTCTACGAAAATGCTTATTTTAAATTTAGCTCTTATTGATTTATATCTGTTCTAAGTGGCTTAGGATGGATAATCGCATTAAATTATTTTTCATTTTCCATGGACAAATCAGCGGTATAACAAGCAGCAGTCGCTTTTCCATGCAGGCATTTCATTATTATGGCTTCCGAGGAAGAAGAGATCCTTGCTTGAGAGGTTTTGGAGAGACTTCTCCGACAAGGGTGACACCAACTTCCTACTTCCCCTTGACGTGGTTAGGCTTCATAATTGGAGGGAATTACGGTCGGGAAAAAGGATCGACCGAAAGTGAAGGAAAGAGAACTAAGGCGGGAAAAGGCCGAGGGTGGGAGGAAGGTGGGGATGAAATTGGAAATTGTGGCTGCATCTGCAGGGCGGGAGGGAATGAAGGAAGCGGGGAAGGATATGCTCATGGGGGAGGAGTGGATTCGGGTTAGAATTACGAAAAGTTGGAAAATATCTGGAATCGGATGATGGAGACCACTTACGCGGAATTAAACGCCTTGCGTTACAGGGCGATGGGTGAGTGATTGCGCGGTGCCATTAGGGATGAGTTGGCGGGAGAGGCGCGCTGCAAAGCCGATCGAAAGACTAGCTACGTTTAGAGCTCCACCGGAAACACTGCTCCAGAGAACCCACTGTTTTCCAATTGCGAAATATCATATTGCTCATTTCCCCCTTAACACTCAAGAACTTTGACTGGTGCGAAAAATCCAGAGAGGAAAAATCATTCGCCTTGACCGGGATCGCACAATTTGCGCATTGCGGGTGACTCCGTAAAAGTTATCACCGCGGCTAGTCTCGGTATACTTAAATAACTTTGACTAGTTTCATGTTTCGAGAGAAGGGGTATCGATTGTACAAAATATCCAACTGTAGGAAGTACTTACAGGGTTGCTGACTTGATAATTATTTTTTACTTTTTAATAATTTTTTACTTTTGGTGCACACATCCTAATCCGTTGAATCAAATGAAGAAGCATTGGGAATGCGAGTCAATCTTCCAACGCACCGTGGGCTGAAATCGAAAAAAGGTGGCCAAAAATCGCTGTACGCTTAAGTATTTCTAAATTAATGAAACTTTTTGCGAATTATGTATTTTAGGGAAAAAATGAAACATATTTAGGATATGTTGTCCATAATATTTTATTAGGAGGGAATTGAAATTATCAATAGCTAAAAGATATGTGGGAACTCTACGTGTCAGGGGCAACTCGAAATCTTTGCCGCGGGAGTAAAGGAAAGATAGAATTTCTTCTATTGTTAACAACGAATTAGATATCTAATAGCTTATTATAAAGCAAGTGATGATTGAGAATTGCTATTGAGTCTTTTAAACTGTAAATGTTGGCAATTGAAGAATACTGTTTACAAATATTTTTATTGTTACTTGCTCAAAAACAAGGGCCTGCCAATTTATATCCTATTCTGAGTCGGAAAATGAAGATTTCTAATATCCTAAAATATTTTTACTATAGATTAGAAGATTTTTCACCTCCTCTAGTCTTTTTTTTACTTTACGAGGGAACATCACAAATCAAGAAATAAAAGGATATTATGTAAGCAGAAGCGTATGGAAAAGGTCATGATTCGTGGCAATCCTAGAAACTTTCCTAGTGTATTTTTCATGATATCTTCTTATGTCCTTGTGGCGGGCTTCCAACGCCTCTTCGCAAAGCTTCCCAATAGAAAGTATGGCATTTTCACAATTTCCGCTCCATGCATAAACACTTTGTGAATAGTTGGTGGCATGTGATACCTTGGATAAAGTTTTACATAAAGTTCAGTAGTTTTAAGGCAGTAAGCTGGAGAAACCGTGTTATTTACTCGAATTTCAATCGATGCATTTCTAAAAATTACTGAGAAGCGGGTTATTAGATTCTCGTACATTCCTGGATGAGGATTGTATATGGCACTTTATTAGGATCGTCGATAACTAATAGTAAACCAAATCACGCAATAATAACATCCAAACTAATGATTAAGAAAAGCCACTGAGTTGACAAGTTGTCAGAAATCTGCTATTCATTCTGAAGCACTCATCCCACTTTGGAAAATATTGATGAAAAAAAACATTTTTTGAATTAAGGCCGCAGGCAATGTTTTTAATTACTCATCTCATTCCAAAATAAGTTTTTTTTTTGCGTAAAACACCACTACAAATGATTTCTTCTGCTTCATGTACCCCCTATTTGCCTATATCACCCTATGTCAATCTTGGCGAGTTACTTTCGTTGTATTCATAACTTGGCAACTTCTCTGTGGAATATGATTTGTGGCGGATTATTGTGGAATATTGATTTTTGCCCAGCTTTTTTCGATTTCAGCCCATTGTGTAACGTTCTCAAACCATAGATGTTCCTCTTCAGTCGTTGTCGTGGTACCTTAACACAGGGGTACAAATTGCCTTGAAAAGTCAAGCAATCAAGCATAAAATTTTTATTTAATATTAACAGCAAAGATAAAAAAGAGGAAAAATCTATGACTTTTAAATCTTTGCTGTAACAACTACCTTGCGTCCTAAATTCCTCAACAGCCACAACAATAAGTTATAGCATTAACCCTATTTCTGACGTGAAAAGCTCTTTTTTTATGTTATTCAAGATACTTGCTTGCGTCCCTCGGCACACACTTAAACAAGGAATACTGAAGGGAGACTAATGTTGTGCTCTCGGCTACACATGAGCGAGTCAATCCCATAGACGGCATATTTTGGGAAAGCACGATTTGTGGAATGGAAAATTTTGCGCGTGTTCAAATTAAAAGAACAAATCTGGGTGCATAAAGGGGTAGTCGCCATAGACAGAGGGCTTGGGGAGCGCGCGTACCGTTTACGTTTAGGTTTATTGCCGTATGCCCGCAGCTTGCGCACAAAGAATCACGGGTAAAACCATTAGAAGAGGGTACATACCATACATGCACCGCAAAGAACAAGCAGTTTCATGGTATGCACTCAAGATTTAGGGAAAATGCATTCTCTCTAACGAACTGGCATGAATGTTACGGTAAGTTCCCGAAGGCCTACCCCGTATACTGCGGGTCACGGGGCGCGACAACCGTATTCATAACCGAATTAATTTTGCTTTGCCTCAAAAAAATCCGCGGGGAGCAAGTTGAAGCAGGATTTCTCTTTTCCGTCTTTAAATATAATGACTTCAGTCTTAACTCCTAGTGTTAATATCTCATGAGCGGCAAGCAGCGGTAACCACTTTAATCCTAGCATTAAGTAAAAAGTAAACGAATAACGGTGATATTTTTGAAAAATCATAAAGTTAACCAAAAATAATGAACTCTAACAAAATTTCGCTTTAAATAATTAATGAATAGTACTATCAATTAATATCCTCAAAAATTCCGAATTATTAATTGTATTCCATTGCTTGGCGAACAAAAGTTGAACTTTTTCATAGATTTTTATTGATTTTTGGCAAGCTATAAAAATTAAAGAAATTATTTTTAAAAATAAAAAATTCAGTTTTACATGCCCTGGAAATTCTAAAATAATGTTATGCTACTCTCGGTGCGAAATAAAAAAGTCAATATTTTGATTTTTGCCCAGCTTTTTTCGATTTCAGCCCACTGTGCAACGGTATCGAACCATAGATGTTCCTGTACAGTCGTTATCGTGGTACCTTAAAACAGGGGCACAAATTGCATGGAAAAGTCAAGAAATCAAGCATAAAATTTGATTTAATGCTAAAAGAAAAGACAAGAAAGAGGAAAAACCTATGACTTTTAAATATTTGCTGTAACAACTACCTAGCGTCCTAAATTCCTCAACAGCCGCAACAATAAGTTATAGCATTAACCCTATTTCTGACGTAAAAAAATGCTCTATTTTATGTTATTCAGGATACTTGCTTACTTACTGCGAATAAGAATGAATAATGAAAGGAGTAAGACATGAGTGCGCTCTGCACCCTGTCAGTTGTAACTCATTAAATGGAGAAAGCCGGCAATGAAATTAAAGTGAGGGTTCCAGGAGTCAATATCAACAAAGAGATAATTAGTATGCTGTGGTTTGCCCACGACATAGCAGTTATAGATTAGACAGAGAATGATTTGAGGAAGGCTTTGATAAAAATGGAGAGGACAAAGGTCGTAAATGAGCTGATTAACAGCGGAATTAATTTTCTGAGTTTTATTTTGTTTTTCCATTAAAAACTGCTTATTTACCGCCCAAAAATATATATAATCACTTAGTTTTAAAATTCTGTTGATTCGTTCTTGCTTGAGGGGGTGTGCCCATATGGGGACGCTTACCGTTCCAAACACCGGTCTGCATTCTGCTGAAAAATCGCTCGTTCCTTCATAATTCTCATTTTTATTGCGTGATACGACATGTATTTTCGCATTTGCAATTAATACTTCTTTTATTCGTCAATTTGAAGTAATTTAAGTCATTACACTTTATTTTTTCGGTTTAAACAATTTCTTTAGCTGTCCAAGGACTTAACAGTATAAAACTCAGTTTTGTAAACAGTAATTGAATTAAAGCACACGTTACCGATAAAGTTATTAACAAAATTAGTCCTAAATTGCTAGTTTAAGTCTTTGAATACTATAAATTGTGTTTTCAATTGCCGAGTATGATAAACAAAAGCTCGTTGAAGGTAAAAACCTACGTCGCACTTAGCACATTTTGAGCGCGCGCGGGAAGAACATTCTTCATAAGCACATCGGCATCTATCACACGGGACAAATTGGTGATCCCTGCCATCATACCTTATGTCATAAGACACTTTATGATTGGTTGCACTTGATAGCGAATGTCAAACACAACCACCAGGTTTAGGAAAGGTACATCTTTGTTACTAAATCACTTGTGCAATCTCTCGCCTAAAGCCTTACTGCGGTATATTTGAACCATAATTCTCCACACAGATCCAGGCATTCACAATAACAGAATCAAGGAGACAGCTTCATGTGGACCATCACCATTTTTTTCCTCTGATAACATTCCTGTACCTGTTGATATTTTGATCCGTGACATCAGTTCCGCCCATGTATATATCGTAGTTAGAGAACACTGTAGGCTGCCTAGCTTGTACCATTTTTGAGGTAACTCGTGGGAATCTCGTGACCTTTGTGAGTGGGTAAACACCATGGTAAGATGACTTGACAGTCACCATCGAATAGTCATTCCATCTAACAACAACAATTTTCCCGTTTTTCTCCCGTGCGAAAGCATGGGAGTAGCATGCTTAGCTAGCTGTTTTTTCGATCAATGGGATACCTTTGGGTAGTCTTTTTCTCCGAACTACTCCAGTATTCTCATATCCTTGAGATTTTAACTGACTTATAAGAGGAAAGCTAGTACACACATCGTCCAAATTAATGGAAAAGGGAAGATTTATTGCTTGCTCTAGTAAATTGCCCAACATGGTAAGCAAATGGGAAGAGCATTTACCTACGAATTTATGGTAGTTATTTTTGCCTTCAACACTCCGTCCCTCCTATATGCCGAAGTCCACCAAGAACTCATGAGGATTCAAGCACCACACTTTAAAGCCGAAACTTATAGGTTCACCCCGTTTGCAGCCATGGTTGCCAAAATATTTTATTATGGATTCAACGTAATTTAGCTCGGGGGTTGCATACAGTTTTCTGAACAGACGCACTTTATCATATTTATGAATGGCCTAAGTGTGCACATTTTTAAGTGCGGAAAACGCTCAGTGCACAGCGAAAAAACCCTCATTATATTTTGAAACCCTGCGAATGGCATTATGCAACAGAGTGTTTCCGACTTCATCGGCACTCTCCCAAAAATACTCTTCCTGCAGATATTAATAACCACTCAGAATAGAATAAAATAGGACAGATGAAAATACAATTTATTCCGTTATAAACATTTCGAACACCTAAACTGAGGATTTACCAGGATATGCAGCGAAATTCATTTCGAGGAATATATTCTGAGCGGATTACATGTCATCTCGTACCTACGCGTATGTCTAGGTAATTTTGCTGTCTCTTCCATCCTTTTCAGGACTAAAACTGACGGAGCTTGTAATGGTTGCTTGTTTACTTTCTCCTAGATTGTCTCCCTGCGTCTTACGACCACGGATTGGGCTTACATTAGTTGGAAACTTTGGCCCCGAGTTCAATGTAGTCGATGTGATAAAAGTTTGATATAGTCGTTTTGGAGGAGGACCATCTGCGGAATGGCTAACATTGTCTGCCTGCTCGTCTTGTTTTGAGCCTATTGTTTAGTAATAATTTTTCTTTTGGCCCTTTACTAATAATATGCCTACCACAGAAACAACAATCTCCCCGCGGAAATGCACGCTATCAAAAATGCGATTTTCGTTTTCGTAATATATTTTAAGTAAGAGGAGCAAAATAAACATTTCCTTAAGCGAAAAGTCAATTAATTTTTTTGCATGTAGCATACGTAACTTCGATATTAATTTACTTTTCTACACCTCAGAAATTGAAATCTATCTTTCGGCCATTTTAAAAATCAAGGAAATGGTAAAACTTAATTTTAAAAAGCTCTTTATTATGCGAAGATGTTTTCTCTGTAAAAAATACAATAAAATGCACAAATTAAATATTTTTCCCGTGACAAGGCGAAAAAGACTACCGTTTCACTTTTTTCATTGTTTTTCGCGTGGTCTTCTTCACTCTTTCGACCGTAGAAGCCAAACGTTTACGATTAAACAATTTTTAATGATTCATTGTTGTCGACGAATTAACAATGAGAAAAATGATATATGACGCGACCTTATGGAGCTTCGGGAGAAATTAGTGCAAGTGGTTAAAGTTCAGCGTTCTACCTTTGTTGCGCCGATAGTAGTAAAAATGTTCTAACTAGCATTGGAACGGATGGCATCCGACGACCATAATATCGTCATTAGAGCCGATAGATGAGGGTGAAACGTACTCGTAGTTCACCGGGTCACTTAGTTAACAATAAATGCAAGGAAATTGATTTTTTGTTTCCAGAAACGTATCGCTTTGGAGCAAGCATTGGCTTTACTCAGAGATGCCTAAAACAAGCACAATAAACAGGTATATTAGGGCTGAGTAAAATCTGATTAATTAATTATTCAACTGATTAATTCAAAGAGTTCATTAATTTTGCACAGGAAAATGCGCTAAGTTCCGCAATAGTACCGCCACGTTTTATCCTCTCACCATATCGCATATATCACTTAGCTCCTATTAGCTATAGCATTGACTGCAAGAGAAATGAGAGAGCACCCATTAGTAAGTGTGTACATTTTAGCGATGGTTACAGCAATGCAGGCCTACGCTCGTAATACATTCACTTTGCTTCGAGAGAATGGTTTTCGATACTGTCGTCCCTCGGTCGAAAGTTTGAGTCTATACTTGAGAGTGCTTATTTTATTTGTGTTTCCGTTTTTGTGGCCTCCTTTGGCATAAATACCCACGCACACACTTGAGACGACGATCTGGACGGATACATCAATCGATCGCTCCCAACTGTCATTTTATCGAGTGCTTAAAAGTGGCAAAAAAATTTACTTTTGTGCATTCTGGCGCTTTTACGTGAGAACACAGGCATACCGCGTCGCCCTACACACTTGTGATGGGTGAAAATAATCGATTTTCGATGTTAATCGATTATTGTGTTCCGATTGTTTCAATTATATAATCGATTATGGGGTGTCAATTTAATCGTTGAATCGATTATTTAAGTTCGATCTTCACTTGAAAAAATCGGCGGCACTAGTTGTTGCATTAATATATCTCTAATCATGTGATAATAAAGTACCGGTGGCTACATTTTTATATAGCAATTATATCGCAATATATTTGAATTGCTAGTGATAGGGAAAATTCGTATCGAAAAATCATATGATATCCTCGGGATTATCCAACATAGAATCGGTATAATCGTATGATTTGTTGCCTGCACATAATCGGTAGAATCATATGATTCGATGCCTACTAAAAATCATATGATTCGTTGCCTACTGAAAAATCGTATGATTCGTTGCCTGCACGTAATCGGTAAAATCATATGATTCGAAGCCTACTAAAAATCATATGATTCTAACGATTTGTAAAATAATAGATTATGCCATCCCGATTTTCAAACTGAATCGATGCTTGGGAACCGATGATCATTTAACACGATTAATCGATTACGGCGGAATTTCGCCCATCTCTACTACACACGCAACTGCGTGATTATTGGGTTTTAACGAGTTGTTATCGGCATCGGAAAACTCATCATAAGAGAGCGGCGGGTTTGGATCCGGCAAACAATCTGGCTGCCGGCATCGTGGAAACCGCGATTGAAGAAGAAAAGGAGAATTAGTAATACTCACAGTGGACCACCATGCCGTCGAAACTGCGGACACCATCTTTACCACCGTCTTCAAGACCACCAACAGACTTCACCATCGGCGAGACTTCCTTCCGCTCGTCAGGTGAAGGTGCACCAAGACTGCACCAAGTTCACCGCAGAAAAGGCCACCGAAAACACAGCTCATGCTCACCGTACGCACAGAAATTCGTGCGAAGACTAAATTGCTCGTTCTAGAATCGGGCGAGCCAAGAGCATTGTCACTTCCAAACCGAACGGTAATCGTCGAGACGAAGCGTCCACGGTTTTCTGTCCTGGTGCCCACAACAAGCAGACACGCGCTCCAGGATCAGCACGAATTTCAACGTCAATTTCAGTCAAGCGATCGACATTTCTAAATCACCACGTGGCGGAAAGGTTATGTCATCGCCCTTCCAGAGTGAATCGACGGAGAAAAACTCATATCGCTCACAAACCGAGGTCCGGAATGCGGTGAGCAATTGGGGTGGGGGATAGACATCAATAACTACCTTTCCCCCACCTCATCGTGTGCTCTCTCAGAAGACGTTCGCCTCTTCTTCTCGAAGCGAAGTGATTCACACCAGGCGGCTCACAAGCTATGCGGTGGCCATAGAGTACATATTATTATAGGAAGCTCCACTAGGGAGCAGTTGCCGCGTTACTGTGAAAGCCCATTAACTCGCACTCCAACAATAGTCACCACTGGCGCAAGGATCGTGTCGGACCACTCTGAACCGTTCGAAAGTGCATTATACGGCCGAGTCAGCTAGCTGTGTAGCGAATTGTATATTTGACCACTGTAGGTCTGTTTTAGATTATAGGGTAGGGCGGACTATAGATATAATAGTGTTTTAATAAATGAAGGAGTAAATTAAAAAGTTATCGCAGGAAAAGGTTCTTCCTATATATATAAAAAAATTTAGCATAAGAAAAATCAGTTGAGTAATAATGTCAAAGGCACTCAAGGTTCAAGTCAAATAAATGGTGAGGTCTATAAAATATAGTTCCATTTAGAAGGGATATATTGGCTAAGAATAGCTTCATCAATAAGAACGAGTCAGACGCAATAAAACTAATTCCGAGGTAATAATTGTGGCAGTGTTTAATTGCCGTAATTTAAGAAATAAGATTCCCGAATTCCACCAATTAATGCATGGTGCGAAGTGTAACATTATTATTGGAACAGATATTTGCTAACAGATGATGACTCAAAAAGTGAGATCTTCTCCAAATCATTCACCATTCATTAGTCGGAAAGATAGAAATAATCGAGCTGGAGGCGGAGTATTTATAGCTGTAAAGAATCCTCTCGGCAGCCAAGCGGAAACCGCAACTAAGACCAGCGTTGAATCTGTGTAGTGTTCAACTAAATGATCAAAATTTAAAACTATATTATTGTGCTTGTGTAATAGACCTCCAAAATTGTGTATAACTTCAATGCTGGATTTTGAAACCAAATGAAAATGGAGAGCATCCAAGTATCCAAAAACAAAGTTGATTGTAGGTGGAGATTTTAACGTACCGCCTAAAGATTAGGAGAGATACTGTTTCCTTCCTGGTAGGAGAGATAAAGGGATTTGCGAGGCGTTATTGCACCCTTTTACATCAAATGCATTGCTTCAAATAGCATCCGTACATAACAGAGGATAAAGTATTCTTGACCTATTAGCGATAAGTATACCTCATCAGGTAATAAACATGAGCACCGTCGAAGGAATAAGTGACTGAGGGTATTAACTGCAAAGTTTTCTCTAAATACCGCTAAAGATTTTAAAGATGTACGGAAAGATTTCATTTTGAAAGAGCTGATTTTGATGTGTTAAGGAGTCACCTGCTAAATGCATTCTCTATGTTTCAAGGATCAATAACAAAGTAAAATGTAGAGAGTATACGGAAATATTTTCTTCCGCTCGTAATTTCGGGAATCATATGCTATATCCCTAGGAAAACAATTGAAGAAGGTAGCAAACTAAGATGGTGTGACGCGGAAGTGATAAAATCATTGAGGCGACAGAGAGCGAAGAAATTAAAGGCGAGAGAGACTCACGGGAATCCATCATAGGAGTTCGGAACAGTATTCCAGTAACAACTGGACCACAGTAACAAGTTCCCGTTTTTTGTTATGAAGGGACTAAAATTCACTTGTAAATGTTTCACTGCGTTTTTGAAAACTATTATGAATATAATTGAGCTTACTTTTAATTTATCGAGGTTAATTTTTAGTAATAAACTATTACATTCTCCGCGTAGAGAACTCTCTTGCGTATATATGCCAATACGTATGTTGACAACCCTAGCAACTGGACCGCCACTATTTATTGTGAACGGTGGGATTCAATGGAACCGCGGTAGTGGAGAACTCTGTGTGGAGTATTTAATGCCGTGGCGATCGATGGACGTGAAATAAAGGAATCTTACCATTACGGCGATAACATCACGCACGCACTTAAATTTAAAACCAAGATTATTACACTAGAGACGGGGCCTAAAAAGAAATATTACATGCTATTCAAAGGACTACCTAGCGTACCCACAGCGGAGTACGTGAATTCAATGGCGCATGAAGTCGGCGAAAAAAATATTACGCACGCTTCGAAGCTATCAGGGAAGAAAGTGCGCATTCACTTAAAAATGACTACCTACTAAATGATTTTCTCGTTACCGAATGCGGAATTACCGTAATGAATAGTTTTCTATTAGCGGCGAGATTATTCGAGCAGGCGGAGATGTTGGTGGTCTGAAACGTTCCACCAGATTTTACTAAGCCTGAATTTATAGAAACTGTGTCGCAGATAGGGAGAATAGTGACCCCGATCACCATCATAAATGTTGGTACCAAGCGTGAAGATATACATTATGTAGAGTCTTGGCGGAAACAACTTTTTAATGTAAAAAGAGCGGTTTTTATCGTGTCCCAGTCACTACTTCTCAACTATGGCGGCGGTAGGCACACGATATATTTCAATTTTGATGACCCTACATTTTTTCGCTGCACAAGGTGGGTCAGATCACCAAGAACTGCAGCCACGGAATGGCCGGCACAAAAGCCAAAAAATCAAATGAAAACATCTCCTCGGCCGCATAGGAAGAAGACAACAGCGGAACACAGCTGATTCCCCCAAACTCACAACCCTCAACATCTACACCCATGCTCAACCCAAAACCAACAACTCTCAAGCCACATAAATCCTCCTCCGCCCCTCAAAACGCATTGCCTAAAGCAAGGCGGACCGGTTCCATCTCGGAGGGGGAGGAAGAGGCAGGGGAAACAAATGAAAGCGGGCGGAGAGGCAGCATAGATCTTTCAAAAGATCTATGAGAGGCAGGGAAAAGAGTGACGGATGGTCTACATCTACATAATACCCCGCGATCCACCTCTAGGGTGTTTGGCAGGGAGTGACAAACCAGCATGCAAGAGGACCGCCGTATGCACACCGCACGGTCACAGAAATATTACGCATACTAGCAAAATATACATGCTTATTCATAAAAAAACCTGCTAATGATATTTAATTCCTGGAGCTAATACATGCAAGGTTAGAACTATGAAAAAAACATGCAATGAGTGATCCTTGAGAGCGACTCCATTAATCCTATCAATTGAGGCAACGTTGCTATCCTTAATAGTACGAGGGAAGAATGACATTTTAAATCTCTCTGTTTTGCAGTCAATTTCTTTTATATTATTCTCATGATCACGTCTACTATAGTACGATGGTAAACGAAGGAAATGATTCACATCGTCTGAGAAAATATCTTCTTCGAATTTCCTAAGTAAGTTAAGCCTATACTTCGATCAGGGCTCCTGTAAAGATTCCCATCCTAACTCGTGTAACATACTGGAAACGCTGCACTTTTTGTCGTAACAACCCATCACAAACCTGGCCGCCTCTTGAGATCTGATGATACCCCTCGTCAAACAAATATGCCGGTAACAAACACGTGGAGGATGCCGTTCCTGAGAAGGAAATGGACTATGGATGACAAAAGCAATTTGATGAGCGCGAAAAACAGGTAGGCAAAAAGAAAGACTAGAAGAAAGTAGAATACCTGTCGCGACGCGGCAGGCGAAGTTTGTGAGAATGTTAAAGATGTCTGTAACAACAAAAAAGCATTTACAACAGCGGCTCGAAACGTCATAATCTTCTCGAATGATGCCCAAAGAAAAATCGATCCGGCCGGCATTGCGAGTCCCTAATTTGGTGACATTACAGCCATCATGGATGCGCTGCGAAGCCTGACAGTGTGAGGAGCGATTAGAGACGTTTCAATGGTGAGGAGACTTTTAAGGCTTAGTTTCCTGGATATCAGAAAATTACTTATACCACTTATTTTTTATCAGAGCGTGACCCGGGTTTCAATGAATTATCATCATCTTCAGGCGCAAATTATGATTTGTTTACCTTATTATTGTCACCTAGTTACCTGATGAACTTTAAAACGGACGCCAGAGTAGGTGAAAAAGATGGGTACAGATATTCATTCATTTATAAGAGTACCGTCCTGACTTTCAATAATTTTTAAAATTTCTAACTGCTCCCTAGAGTCCAGTACACGGCGGTCATTGCAAAATTTTAATTTTACAAAATTTACGGGACTCTAGGGAGCAGTTAGAAATTTTTAAAAATGATTGAAAGTCAGGACAGTACTGTTATAAATGAATATCTCTACCCATCCTTTTCCCCTATTCTGGCGTCCGTTTTAAAATTCATCATGTAACTAGGTAACAATAAAAAGATAAACAAGTCATAATTTGCGCCTGAAGATGATGATAATTCATTGAAACCCGGGTCGCGCACTGATTAAAAACAAGTGGTATAATTAATTTTCTGAAATCCAGGAAACTTATAATGGAATACCACAAAGTAAAGCATGAGTTAGTGGACTTTTAATGCTATTTATGATCATGGCGAAGCCTACCTCTGCAGCTTTGCCCAAAATTATGGGATACTGTCCGTGCCTACTGCTTACCTAGTCTTCATATCACGAAGAGCTCTATCAATTTCCGCATCTAAGATCCGCGGCCAAAGGCTACACTCCTCCACTTCTCTTTTTTACAGTCTTTATATCAACTCACCAACCTGTCTGTTTGTCTGGTACAAATCTTGTAACTGAAATTTGACTCACTTCCTGTGAAGCAAAAACGCTGAAATTTTGCACACTTCTCCATTTCCGATGACAATACATGAAAATATAACTTTTTCTCTCCAACCCCCCTTTAACCACCCCCCAGTCAACCTATAGCCCCCCAAAACATGTTTTTGATCAAAGAAGTTCCAAATGGTCGATTTTCGTGTTTTGCGACCACAGTAAAAGTTATCCACCATAAAATTTCCCATCGACTCAGCCCTAGCTTGGGGGATTCGTCTTGCTTTACTCGGCGAGACCCCCGCTTTCGAAAATTTTTCAAAGTCTCTCCGTCGTCTCGGGTCCGGCTTCGGACTGAAATTTTTCGGCACTTATTGTTAGATTTTTTTCGAAAATCGTCAAAAAAATTTTCTTCCCTTCGAGCGCCTGCAGATTCGTAGTAATAAATATAGTGACTTTTTTAATACGTCACTTTTGGTTTTTCGGGGTCACTGAGTTTTTTTGCTTTGTGTCATATATAAACGTTGCTCATCCCCTGTAATCTAAATATAAAGGCTGGTTTTTAAAAAAAATTTTTTTATAAGAGCTTATCTCCTCTACAGTCAATCTCTCCGGCTTGTTCCTTCCGTCATACAGATCCTCCATGTACTACTTCCATCTACCTCTCCTCGCTCGGTTAGCTTTCTCCCATTGTTTAAAACCTTAATTTTAGACATGGCTTCTCTTTTGCCGCCCGATGGCGACTTAACTTTGGCGTACAACGTGCCTACCTCTCCTTCCTTCTGAAACCTTTCCATTTCCTCACACTGCCTTTTACTCAAATCCACCCTGCTCTCCTAATTTTACACTGTAATCGATTATTAAAATATCAATACATTCTTTTGCCACGCTCTGTGTCCAAGTTCTTCCATTTTCTCCTCTCCTCCATTTCTCTTATCATGTTCCCCGTTATCCTAGCTTCTTTATCCTTCCACTTTCAACGTAGCTAATGGACTTCTAAGCCGCTTTGGCGATTCCAGTTTTAATATTATCCCATCTTTCCTCAACAGTTTTTGTACTTTCAATCTCCCGGGTGCTATTTTCAACAAGTTCCTGACATTCCCTCCTCATACTCCCCTTCAGAGATTCTTCATTCCATTTCTTCGCCTTCTTCCTTTATTAACTTTCATTATTCTTTTTAATCTTACATTGCATTTCATAAGTACTAAATTGTGGTCTGAATCCGCATCCGCTGTAGGGAAGCTGCGCTAGTTTTTCACACTAATCCTAAACCTCTGTCTAACCATGATGTAGTCTATCTGATATCTCCCAATACAGATTGATCAATGGAATAAGGGTTGGCCGTAGCCACAAAAAACGTATAAAATAGTGAACATCTACGTGCCGAACGACACGGAGACAGATAGGTAAGCTAAATGAGATATTTATAAGTAATGGAACAAATGTTTCCTTCGACGAATTGATGATTCCTCATCTTGGCCAATATGGGTGCAGATAGTTCATCAGCGGTAAGCTGATCCGATGCAAGGCTTGGGTAGCGTCAATGCTACAGTTTGCACACAGATTTATATCAGAGTCGTCGATACGAGAGGCATTCTGAGAGGCCTCTTGGTTTACGTCTGGCTGAATCAAAGGTTGGTGAGATAAATTTTCCAGGGATATCCTTCTCTTTCTATTTTGATAATTTATTTACAAGTGCTAATCTCATTTCAAAAATGGGACTTAGAGGTATGGAAGCAACGGGAACAGTCAGGGTAAACAGAATGAATGAAGGGGAAGAACCACGACGAAAAGATAATGGGGAAGGAAAATAATGTCGTCTACATACTTGGGAACGTCCTTATTCCTCCCGACTGAGGCTAGCATGCGAGCTGCGGTAGTGAGTGGTGCCCTTAATTATAACGCGATTAAAAATCACGTGTTCTTTCATTTTATTTCTCAAAACCGATCCTCAAGAGGATATTTTGCATACACAGCGTTTAAAGGAAGTAAGATAAGGTAGGGGCTCCTATATTAGTATCTTAAGGGATGAGACGGGAGGTCGACACGTGATGAAAACCGAGGTCAATCCTCCAATATCTTTTGTTGTACTTTTCAACTTTCACCGCGTATACCTGGAGGGCAAAAAATAATTTTTTATTTCTGAATTAAGGTCTATCAAAATTCTGCAAAGAGCCAAAAGATGACAACTATTTTTCTCAAAAAGCCTTTTGTACAACCATTTCGCTTTTTTTAGGGTTGTTCTAAAGTGCTACCGAGAATTATATATTTTTGATACCATCAAATTTCAAAACCTCGTAAAGGATTTGTCAAATGTTTCAGCTTCATAATTCCACTGAGTTATGTTATTAAAGTAAAGAATGCCAATTTATTAGTCGCCACATGTTAGTCTTACGTCCTTTTAATTTTAATGATCAAAATTGTTGTGAATAAAATGTGTACAATAGTACAGGCATAGGTGGATCAAGAGGGGGACACGGGGGTACGTGCCCTCTCAGACCCTTAAAAAATATGCAAGATTTTTAATACCGCCCCAATATCATTGCGTTCGTTTTGTATTATGAGGTATCTTTGTTCCCCCCCTCCCCCATTAAAGAAATCCTGGACCCGCCCCTGAGTAAAGATGCCGTGGATATGATGTTAAGCTTCAGGTTTTTTTCTCAATTACATGAGGAATTGGAACTTAAAAATGGAGGCCTGCGAACAGACGTTGTGTAGTCGCACTCTTGCTAAATCTAACTTGGCGGTTCATTGTTTTGATAGATGATGAGAAATAGTAGATTCTCGAACAAAATTCACTAACTCTTGATTAACATTGTGGTATTCCATCATAAGTTCTCTTGGATATCACACAATTACTTGTACCACTCATTTTTCAGAGCGCGACCCGGGTTTCAATGAATTATCATCATCTCCAGGTGCAAATTATGATTTGGTTATCTTAATTCATCAAGTAACTAGGAAACAATAATAAGATAAACAAATTATAATTTGCGCCGGAAGGTGATGATAATTCATTGAAACCAAGGTCGTGCTCTGATAAAAAATAAGTGGTATAAGTAATTGTCTGATATCCAAGAAAACTTAGTAGATTTTCGGTCGGAAATTTATTAGGTACTCAAACAATCATTAGCATACAGTTAAACTAAGAGGCGTACAGTTAAACTAATTCATAGCGGGCGTTTACTGCTCAACACTCATGCGATTAATCTTAAGTTTTAAACAGTACGGCCGTCTTACAGCGTTCCTCATTCTCCTCTTAGTTAGCAATAGACTTAACAAACTAATCAAGTTATCACGCCGACCTTTGGCGTATATCTTGCTGCTCTTTGCTTGCCTCTCACTTCAATGCACACCTCCCCCTTAGGGCACACCATCCTAGCCGCAGGACCAAGCGCACCTATCGCCCCACGTGATGGATGCGTCTAATAGTGACTGAAAATTTATCCCCAGCAAAGAGGGCATTAATCCAAGTTCCCTCTCCTCCACTCCCAAGGCCCCCTCCCTCTCAGGCTAGCATCTCATTCGGTTTGACTATGCAAGCCTAGGCTGTATAGGTATTTCCGGCTTTGCATTGCATTAATTTGCAGAGTTCTAATAGAAGGTATTTCGTCGAACTACTTACCTGCTTCCTCTGGCGTTCCTATAGGCAGTGTATTAGACCCACTTCTGTTTACTCTCTACGTTGACGACATTGTTGATGACATTCTTTCCTCTAGCTGTAATGTTCTCCTCTATGCCGATAATTAATTTGTGTAGTACCTGGGAGCATACCGGACTAAAATTTGGGAGCCCTGGGTTCGAAATCAGGTTTAATGAAAAAAGTTCGCAACAAAAATAATTCTTGTGTTCAAATCAATACACTTCCAATGAGTTCGCTGAGAAGCGCCAGCACGTGGACATTCAATTGCTCAAAGATCCGCTGCGGGAGTGAATAAACTAGACAAGGGAGCGTTGATTGAGAATTTCCCAAACAACATTTAGCCAGGTAACCCAAAGCAGAGGCGAAGGGGAAGAATAGCTCAGCGTTGGATGTGATGAGACGACGGACTGCGGGCCATAAGGGCATAAGGGAAATCCCAAAGCAAACGCTATTTAATTTCAAGGGTGCCCTGTTTCTATCTTCATCTACATAATACCCTGCGAGTCACCTCTAGGGTGTTTGGCAGGGGGTGATCAATCACCAGCATGCAGCATGCAATTGGACTCCCCCATGCACATCACACCGTCCAAAAAACGTCACGTATACTAAAAAATTATACTACCATATGCTGTTAGAAACAATAATAAAATTAAGAAACATGCATTAAGTTTTACATAGGTTAGTTGGCTACAGCACAAGTCATGTAATCTATTTATGAGTTCTATCGCTGCCGTTATAATCTCTTATTGATCGTGGAAAAAAGACATTCTGAATCTATCTATTCTACAATCTATCTCTCTTATTTTATTTCCATGATATGATATACCGTAGTATGTTGATGTTCGTAAGATATTGTTAACTTCGTTAAAAAAGACACTGCTTTTGAATTTATCTAAAATGTTTAGTCTTTTTTTCAATCTACGGTCCGACAGAGATTCCCATCAGAGTTTATCTAAGAAGTCAGTAACACTAACAAGACTGTCCTAACGACCTTTCACACACCTGGCAGCTCTTCTTTGCACGCGTTCTTGCGCACGTTTAACTCGCTTCGAAACGTGTCTAAATCCGAGAGGTCACCCGAAGAAAAAAGTCTAACACCATGCCAAAACAATGAGAATCGTATTTCAATCGGAGTAGTGCAAAGGTTGAAAGCTTTCGAAATTCAGTGTTTCCAGAGATTATGGGCATTTTAGATGCATAGAGAGCGACGCGGAACTTCCAAGAGAAGGAGGGGAGGAGTCTTTTGAGAACCTCGAGAAGAATACGGGGATAAAAACATTTGCCGAAGGACGGGTGCAAGGAGAGGAGCCACAATATGACATACGTAAGAGTAGTGATAAAGGAAGCAGTGCAGAAGGGTTTGTGATTGTGTTGAAAGATTAGCTAATTGGAAGAAAAAAATGAAGAACTAATTAATGATTCAGAAAACGGTCAATGCAATTTTTTGCGGAAAAAATCGTGGATTTTCATGGAAAAATGTTTCTGTATTTCAGATTCACTCAATTGGATGCAAAATATTATGGAATACAACAAATATCGGTTGGTATAAACAATTTGGATTGTAATGGCTTAATAGTTGAAACCGGTCGTAATTTTTAAAAATAGATGTCACGAAGTGTTATCATTGATAATATGGAGCCCTTACATCACGCTCAAGCTTCTAGTTTCAATATAACTTAATTGCCAATATTGTATCACTATGATCGAGAATGAAGATACTGGTGGATAACTGTCACCAAGTTACTGTTTGAGAAATTGCACTTCGAACCAGCTAGTGAGCTATCGAATTACAAAAATATCGTACAGTTGAATAATTAAGGATTAAGAAAGCGCAGTGCGGCCAGATTTGTGAAGGATTGTTTCGACAAAAAGTGGAGCGTTTCCAGTATGTTACACGAGTTAGGATGGGAATCTTTACAGGAGCGTAGATCGAAGTATAGGCTTAACTTACTTAAGAAATTCGAGGAAGATATTTTCTCAGACGACGTGAATCATATCCTTCGTTTACCATCGTACTATAGTAGACGTGATCATGAGAATAAAATAAAAGAAATTGACTGAAAAACAGAGATTTAAAATGCCATTCTTCCCTCGTACTAATAAGGATAGCAACGTGGTCTCAATTGATAGGATTAATGGCGTCGCTCGCTAGGATCACTCATTGCATGTTTTTTCATAGTTCTAACCTTGCATGCATTTTCTCTAGGAATTACCAACCATTGGCAAGCTTTTTTATGAATAAGCATGTATACTTTGCTAGTATGCGTAATATTTCAATGACCGTGCGGTGTGCATGTGGCGGTCTTGCATGCTGCATGTGATTTGTCACCCCCTGCCAAACACCCTAGAGGTGGCTCGCAGGGTATTATGTAGATGTATGGTTCGTATTCTTTGGGCCATGGTTACCTAAAACGCCACTGAAATGTTACTCATCTCGTGGGAAAATTTCTTGGTAGCATTAAGATCAAGATATACAAACGGTTACTATTGATATTTGGTTCTAGCTGAGATACTGCAGCGCACCTACAAAGACTCGTGTCATACCAGATAGGAGGGGAAATGGAGGTAGGAAAAGGTTTTCCAGCGCACAAGGATCAGTTAACAGCATTTGCCTTCTCTCGCCGGAGGACATCAAGGGGGAGTAAATATTTACTTGCTGAGCCGAGGTGTTCCTCCTCCAAATGATGAAGTGAAGTGCTCATCGCGAATTGCAAGCATCTCGTGCATGTCTTTGACTTCGAATGCTGGGCGCGGCAACTACCACATACATGTATACCATTGATAGCAGTGGGTAGCGCAAAAAAATTAGCGATACCTCGTGAGATGAAAATTTAATTTTTTTGAAAATTAGTGTCTTTACGAATATAAGGTTTTATGTGTTAATGCTTGCTCATAAAGTAAATGAAAGCGAGGAATATCGAGGAGCGGCTTTTATGTGCACGAGTGAGACATGCTATGGTAGACATTGACTGCGCCTAATTCAAAATTATATTATTTTCAAAAAAGCCAAAAGTTTAGTAGCGATGATAAAGATAATATAAATAATGAATTTTTGCTGTGTGAATGACTGAAGAGGAAATGATTGCAGAAATGGTCACCATAAAATGACCAGAGAAAAAAAACTCCGCAATGACGGTTCATTAAAAAGGTACTTTACATTAGGCACTGATCAAAACTTTTATTTATCGCGACGTAATGAAATTATTAGCCTAGCCCATTTTCGCGAGATGTCCATGGGGTCTCCAATCGTTTGCTATTTTAAAATGAGCTAAGGTTGGTTATTGCAAACGACCCACACCTTAGACATCTATCCCATACAAAGCTTAAGAAAAAATAATCTCTTTCGTACTTCCATGGAAGATATTTATTTCGATTGCTGCACGAACTAACGTGAGACACAGAACGTGTTTCACACCAAGGATGATAACTAACTAAGCTTCATCGCTTTAATTACTAAAAAAGCATGTTTTATTCGTAAATGAAGAATGATATAACGTGATTCTTATCTAGAGAGCAAATATGTTTCTTCTTCATCCTGGCGTTTGTCCCGCCCTATTGCAGGGTCGGCTGTTCTACTAAGTCTTCTACAAATGGCTCGATCCAGGGCGTCTACTGGCGTGGCGTTGGCCGTATTTGTATCTACCTTAATTCTGTCGAGCCAGCGCATCTTTGGTCGTCCTCGTGGTCGGCGTCCTTCAGGGCTCAGCCGCATTGCTGTTCTCGCCACGGAGTTCTCGTCGCTACGCACCGCATGCCCATACCACCGCAGTCGAGCTTCCCGCATCTTGTCCGTGATTGGTGCAACTCCCACTCTTTTCCGGATTTTCTTCATTCATGACGTTACCAAGGCGGGAGATGCCTAAGGTCCATAGCAGCATCCTCCTTTCCATGACGTTTATTGCCTGTTCTTGTTTTGTTGCGGTTGGCCAACATTCTGTTCCATATAGGGCGGACCACGGCCTTGTATACTTTGGCCATGAATCGGTCGGGTGTTCGACGTTCGCACAATATTCGTTCAGCCATGCTGCATTAATTCGACCTCATGTGTCGGCAGTTTTGCTTCCATCGTTGTTGATGACAGGGCCCAAATATTTGAACTTCTCCACCTTCTCGAGCGCACCGTCGATGCAGTCGCCGCCGAACGTGTCAATGGTTTGAGGTCCACGCTCTATGTATTCGGTCATCTTGGTGTTTAATCGTAACCCAAAGTTGTCGAGTTGTACCGTACACTGTTAAGTCCGCTGCTGCAATTCGGGTCTGGTGGTGCTGGCATGGAAGACATCAACGGCGAACAAGAGCGATTATGAATGTGATTCTTATAGGGCAGCCTTGAGCGTGCCCATGCACAGGAAGAAGAGGAGCGGAGATAGGACCGAACCTTGGTGGACGCCAACAGTGATTGGGAAAGGCGGTGATAGTCATGAGAAGCTGAGAGAGCAAATATGTATGTTGATGGAAAATAACACAGAATTGATAATCTCTAGAAATATTTCTCGGTAAAGTCAAAGCTGGATGGGGAAATAATATCTCAGTTATTGAACAAAGACATACCAACGACTCTTATTAGGCTTCAGAGGAAAAAGTTGACCAAGCAAAGGTTAATTGATAGATCTCCCGAGATCTTCTATGATGTGAAACTGCCGTGTATTACGAGAACTTAGGTGGAGAGCAAATACCAGGCACACATTTGGTGTTGGAGAGGCGTTTTCCTTCTCTCCCAGAGCCACGGAAATTGAAAAAACTCGGCAATGTAGAGTTCCACGTTTTCCTGAGACTCGAGCGAAGCCGAGCCTTAATGGGATATGTCAAGAGCGCGCGAGACGGCAGAGCATTTAGAGCGATGACTGATCACCGGAATTGGTGGTTAGACTCACGAGAGAATTGAATTCCTCTCCCGATCTGATTAAAAGTCTTCGACGGGAATATACTTCCTCAAGGCGTCGTTGAAAAATTTCACACGTCACACTCATGGCTTGTATTTTAATGCACGGGCGGCAAATGGAGCTTCTATGCTTGCAATCTTGCGGTAAAATAAATAGTAATCACAGTCGTAGGTAGACATAGGTAGGTAGGTAGGTTTTATGCAGGATTATGTCGGAAAATAATCGCGACACAGAATTTGTTCAATTTGAGCGCTTCTACTGTTCACAGTATAACATTCTCTTTGGCAAAGATAGAGAAAATAACAAAAGGATTAAGTTTAATCCTCCAAATCTATTTGCAGGTCCAACCATCACTATGGATTACAACTCTTTTCGATTCAAAGTTCGGGAATGTGTGGCACACCGTAAGTTGATACACCGAATTGAATCACAAATCTTATACTGAGCTGTACGCACTTTTGTTGCAAATAATTGAAGCTTAGTTATTTAGCAGTGAAGCATACATATAAAATCCCATAAATCCCTGCATATTATCAAAATTTTCATTTTTAGAGCGACTGATCCGGTTTAGCTATGGCCGAAAATAAAATGATATGAGCAAATACACAGGAAAATAACGAGAAAAATTACTCATACGAGGTAGACAATGAATTTATATGTAAAATGCGAAATTTTCAACGGATTCACGCATGAGTATGTGTTCTGAAGATAAACTGATAGCAGTGCTCGTATATACTACTCTGCAAGCCACCTCAAGGGTGTTTAGTAGGGAGTGACCAGTCACAAAAATGCATCACGCAAAGGGGACCCACATACACTCACCGAGCGGACACAAAACTTCAATGCATAGTAATATAGTATACGTCTACAATGTAGACGTATACTATATTACTATGTAGACTCTACATTCATGCAAAGTCAAAGCATACAACGGTTAGTAATTCGTAAAGCAAATTCATATAGGGTTAGTAAAAGGGAAAAGTAAATAAAAACATGCTCTAAGTCGTCCTGGTGTTAGACGCTATTAATGTTATTAGTTGGAAGGCCGTTTCTATCCTTATTAGTACGAATAAATCATATCTTTTTAAATACCTCAGTTTTGCAGTTTAATCCCTTCGCTTCATTCTCGGGATCATATATACCATAGAAAGATGGTGAACGATGGAGATGTTTGATATTGTCTGAGAAAATATCTTCCCCAAATTTACATAGAAATTTAGCCAATAATTTGTTCTTCAATGCTGAAAATTTTTCCATCCTGACTTACCTAAAATATTGGAAAACTGCGCCTTTTATCGTAACAACTGATCACGAATCTGGCCGCCCTGTGCTGTACTCTATTGATTTCTGCTATTAGTCCTACTTAATGAGGGTCTCACACGCTAGCAGCATATTCCAATTAAGGCCTTACCAGCGTCTGGCATTCGATAGTTAAATCCCTTTAGCATTGCAATTCCTACTTGAGTACATATCTTTTTCCCAAATAAAGATCACCGTACACTTTTAAAGGTTTAATTCTTGATCCCAAGAACTGTAACATTCATTTATGACAACAAAGTAATTTTCTAGTGTTAATCCATCGCAATTAACATAATTTTCTCCGTACAAAACCAGGTACATTATATGGGAAGAGTCGTATTTTGCTCGAGACCACGGTGCTGATATCATCAATGTAAATACGGAACAAAAGACAACCCTTAACACTTCCTTGGGGTACATCTGAGGTAAATGGCATCCGAACCAACTCCATTGAAAATAACCTCCTGTTCTCGATATTTTAAGACATTCTTGATCCAACCAACTATGTACTTAACTATACCGTATGCTTGCAACTTTTGAATCAGCTGAAAAGGTGGAACCGTATCAAATGCCTTTCTAAAATATAAAAATATGGCGTCAACCTGAACAGCCTGCCACCCGTAGCTAAGTTATCGTTTAACAGGACAGTTTCCTGGGTTTTACAAGAAATCCCTTTTATAAATCCGTGCTGTTATTATTGAAACAGAATTTGGCTCTCTAAATGGGCCATTATTGAACTGAAATTACAAGATTTTTCAAGAATTGGAAGTAAGTGGATTTGGCTTGTAATTACTAGCTTTTCCCTATCCCCATCCTTAAATATAGGCATGACGTTCGCTGTTTGCCAATCTCTAGGCACCATGTGCCGTGTTATGGATTTTTCAAGCACTTTATTCAAGAATGGCGGTTTCTCTGACGCTGATTCGTTATATACCTACGCGAGCTACCCCAAACATTCAGCTTTATTCACTTGAGTAAAGTACCTTCTGATTTACAACAGTTATTGTTTTGTTATCAAGCGGAAGAACAAATAAAGCGGATGGTTTACCAACTCGACAACACAAATCATATATTTGACCATTAGAAAAACATGGTGTTTCTAGATTCAGAGCACAATCACTCAGTTTGTGATTTGATAATCGTCATCGTGTATGCAACACGACCTGATAATTGAATTCGTTTTTAACTCAATAAGTATACCGGTTGGGATCATGGGAATCGTCGGAATGGGAACTTCATCTATATCAACATAATACCCTGCGAGTCACCTCTAGGGTGTTTGGCAGGGGGTGATCAATCACCAGCATGCAGCGTGCAATGGGACTCCCACATGCACACCACACGGTCCAAAAACGTCGCGTGTACTAACAAATTATACTACCTTATGCTGTTAGAAATAATAATAAAATTAAGAAACATGCATTAAGTTTTACACAGGATAGCAGGCTAGACTTCCTCATCTTCGAATTTTCCTTCGAATATTATCCCTTGAATCACATTTATTATCAGATTTCTTTTAATCAACAAACGCGTTCCATTGCAAAGTTTTGGTTGGTTTAGGTTTCGAAGCATCGTGAACACCGTGTTGGAGAAGAAAGAGAGGATTAGCGTGGGTACAATGAGTTATCCAAATCAAAATAGTCTGTGGTAGTTCATGAGTCCGGCTGTAGGTGGTGCAGGCTAGGGGTAATGATTTCCCCGAAGGACAAGTTTTACTCAATGTTGGTGGTTACTTTTGGGAAATGCATTTGGAGGTAGTTATTGTAGGTAACATTATCTGATCGACGTTTCACTGCTCCTCCTGGGAGCGTTTTCAAGAGAATGGGAGGGAAACCGTTCTCGTCCGGAGCTTATATTATAGGTTTCATTAACCCATTGTTGACCCGATTTGAATTTTCGCGGAAGGCGATAGCCGTCGGTCGTTAGATTGGGCCAGGAATCCTCTCCGTATGCGGCTGAGGTTATATCCACCCTCCCTATTGAAGTTGTTTGGCCTTTTTGAGGCGTCGATGGATTCACGTATAAGACGCGGATGATATTCTTCCGTCTTCGCCAATACCTGCGTAGCTTTAAACATTATTTTATGCCCAGGGCTGGAGGCGTAATGTCCAGCGATCGCTCATGCGTCCCACTGATGTAGTTTCAACGCTCTTTCATGTTCTCTAAGCCTTTGGGAGATAGAATGCTTCGTCTGTCCCACGTAGCGTCTGCCGCAGCAGCAGGGAACCTCATACACTCCCATGGATTGAAGGGGAGGATGGCTATCCTTCGGTGAAGGTAGGATATTTTTAATTGTCTTCACCGTGCAGAAGGGAGTCTTGATGTTGCCTTTTTGAAGGATTCTAGCGATTCTATTGGTGTCTCCGGATATGTATGGAAAAAAACTCATTCTCTTGAAAGCGCTCCCAGTAGGAGGAATGAAATGTCGAACAGATAATGTTACCTACGCTACATTTCCAGAAAGCAACCACAAATATTGATAAAAGAAGATGTAAAAATCTTCATACGAAAACAAGATTTGCTCCTTTACTTCCAGCACGAAGGAATAATGCGCCAAATGCAGAACAGTTCCAGACTTCACAATGGTTTAATTGATACCAAATACTTAATTGATACTTGAAGTTCTATTAGACTGTGTTCAAAAAGAATAGTTACTTTTGTGGTGCCGGCCCAACTAAAAAGGCGCCAAATTTGATTTTTTTGGACATGCTGCAATTTTATGAATGCCCATACCCGTGAAAGTTCGGGAGTCGAATTCTCCTACGTAGGGGACTTACTGTATGATACACCTGGCAGAGGATACAACTGAAGTCTAAACCCCAGATGGGATATTCTGCATACATGTTACCTTATTCATATCTATATATCTATGTATCATAAAATCCCCTAACGACCACTCACTCATTCATTCATTCACTCACTCATACAAATGTTTGGGGTGAACGAGACGAGATACGGCAAAAAGTCTTATGAAGACCCCCTCTAAAATTGTCTGAAACCCCAGGATAAATTATGAAAACACTAAATTTACAATTATTTATCTGTCTATTCATATAAAATTGAGTATGGGGATTAGTTCAAAAAATGGCCACCAAATTCCAATGGCGGCGCGGCAGTCATACAAACGAACAATCATAGCAACATATTTGATAATGCAAACAAGAGGAGCTAAATGGGGAAAGAAGATGAAGTAATTAAAACGAAAAACTGATAAATACAAGGAAGTAAATTAAGAAAGTAATATTTGAAGTGTCTATTTCTTTGCGTCTTCTTTCCGCAAGAAAATACATCTGTTTAAATCAAAGCGCATTCAAATGAAAAGCGGAGAAATATAAGGTAGGAAATTAGTTGTTGTTTTTGGTATATTACATCGAAATTGTGGTGCTTATTAATTTCAAAGTTAACAAGTGCACTAAATGTCAATTTAGAAATATGATTCGTGCTGTTGGCTATAGTTCGTATCTTGTTGGCGATACACGATTGTAGTAGAAAGACTTTTAAACAAGTCTTACAAAATATAGGTAGGTAAAAATGATTTTATTTTCATTTATTTGTGACGGTGATAACTTATTTTTGTTAACGTTCTTTTTTCCGTTAATGTTCTTTTTAATGTACAATGCCATCCGTGAGCCGCAGGAGAGAATAGGCAGTGAATAATACAATATGGAAGATAAGTGCAAATAAAGGTATTTCTTATTCAATTATTTGTCTTGCGAAAATCACGTTTCCTTGAGTGACTAAGTTATTCAACTGTGAAAATTATCGAAATCTTGACATTCGCAATGTCTTGTTCACCAAAGGCTGTGATCCGTTACTCACCAGATTTATTGCGCATTGCGTTGGATATTAAAGCTGAGATATTTGTGTATCCCGATTCATTAAAACTTTAAATAGAGGTATTTCTGAAGCGAAATCATTCGCGATCACTATAAATAATATTTCAATAAAATTCGTCATACTAGCCCCAATTCATGCTAAGGCGCATTTGTTTCTAGGTATTGATATTCAGTCCCTACATAATTCGCTTACAAAGGGGGAGAGCTGTTACATCTTATTCGTATATCAAGAATTTGGTTGAGTTTTGTGGAAAATAATTGATAAACGTTTTTTTCATTGTTATACGTAAAGTCGTTATATTATGATATTACGTATGCATTGGGTGTTACAGTGGAACGTGGTCTCAACGTTTTTTGCATTTGAATTGAAAAAGTTAGAAAAACTCGTAGAAATTTATTTTACTTTTTTAGCCCCTCAGAAAAACGTTTCTCTTTATAAATATTTACATTCATATTGTATCCTACGTACCATTCGCTCGTTTTACGTGAAAGTGGAAATATTGCTTATACCTAAGCTAGCCAGCTTAAAAGTAAACGATCCTTAAGTAACAAGTAACAGACAAAAAGTGTAAGATCTCCCACAGTGAGCATAACAGGCCGCAGACCTTTTTCGGGGGGGCCTAGGGGGGGCAGAGCCCCCCCAGCGAGCAAAGCGAGTTGAGTCATATAATTGCCTTTGCTTACTTGGCTTTCCCAACAATGACAAGTCATAATTTTGAATTCACTGTTCACCAGCAATGCTCATGTTATAACACACCATTAAGTAAATTTTAGCGAATGGACATGTTCAAAAAAGCACAATACTAATGACCGAGTATAATATATAATTATAAATGATTAATAAAACTCACCACAGGAGTTGATAAAGTCTGAAAAGAATTAAGAATACATCAAATTACATTTTACATAATTATGTATTTTTACATAATCTTAACACTAGGTACTCTAGATATATGTGAAAAATGATTTGGAAAAAATTAGTGAAAAGAGTGTTTTCATAATAACTTTAAGTGAACAAAATATAATATTCAATATAATTTTCTGAGAACTATAGTGACTAAAATTGGAGCAGCAAAATGGAAATAAACAATGGGAATATTAACACACTGCTTGGATGTACCCGTTGAAAATCTTATTTCATACTTCTTCTTCTTATTCTTTTATAAAATTACTACTTCTCTTACAATCTGATAAATATTTATCACAAATAAACGTTAACTAATAGCAACCATTCCTGATATCCACATTATGGACCTTCAATTCCAACCATATCAAAGCTGTGGGTGCAATTAATTTGTTCAAACTCAAATGAAAAACACAGTTGATGGCAAAGATGTATAAAGCTAGTGAAGCATGCATAACAGAATCTATTAACAAGTAATCAGGTTGCATATTTAGAGTCTACCTTTGCAGCATACTTAGGTAGGGTAAAATGTAGAGAATATACCATAAATGTATGTTATTAAATGTCATTGTCTTTACTACCTTTCAATCAATGCGATAATTAATTACAAATGAAGGTAATTAATTCTCTACCTTTCAATCAGTGAACATGGATTAGGGTGGTTTATTATTTTCTTATTACCTAAGTCGAAAGATTATTACTCCTGGAGTACATATTTCACGCTTTTATGTGACAATATCTATTTTTGTGATTAAATGAAAAGTGAAAATTTTCAAGCTCACGAAAACGCTTCGGATAAGTATGAATAAGGGAAAAGCCCACGTGACGTCTGGCTGCTGTTGTGGCCACCTGGGTGCGAGGCTATGAACGCCGCTACGAGGCAGGCTGCTTGCTGCCGAGCATGGCGGTAGCGTAGAGTACCCTGGTAGCAGGTAGCGCTTGGCTTAAATAAGGATTATTAATGCCCTATCAAACAAAGGAAACTTTCCGACCATAGGCAATTTCAATAGGTGATTATTAAGAGATGTTTCCCATGAGCTCTGTGCCTCATGCAAGGGTTGGTAATCTCAGACGATATAAAACTCCTATCCAACCGTATAGAAACTAGGTCCCTGCGACGTCACGTGGAGTGGCATCGTATGGGCGCAAATCTAGCCTTTTTCGAATGCGGTTAAAATAGACCATTGCCTTCTAAACTGTGATTTCTAAAACCAAATAATTTGTCTGTTATGAATACACTAATTGTGGGTAACGAATCGCAATCAATGCCTTTCATTTTCTTTGATGAAGGTAACTATCCTATTGCTTATTGTTGATATTTAATTCGAGCTGAGCTTCGCTTGAATTGAAATATGTAATATTAATCTAACATTTTTAAACTTTTGAAATATTTTAAATAATGGTAAGAATCTGTAATTAAATTGATTAAAACAAAACATATCGATTAATTTTGACCAACTTAATGGCTTTCGCAGTGTTACAAACTCCTAGAAAAATAACCCTATGATCAAGATCAATTTTTCTGTGAAATTTTACTATTTTTAATGGTTACTCTGTTATCCGCAGCTGAGACTATTGCACAAAAAACAAGTATCAATAAAATCGGCATTGTCGTTCTCGAGTTATAAATGGTGTAACTAGCATGATTTTGGACTTTCTTTTATATACAAGGTAATAGAGTTGTCCAGTCTTTGGGGAAAAGTTTTAAGTTATAAATAAAAGTTCTACCGGATGGAGAATTACGGTACTAAAGAGCTCTGTCAAAGGTGAAGTTCATTAGCGCCCGGCGATTTCATTCCTCAAAGGAAGTTTAGTCAGTGTTTCAAAGAGGTATACTACCAAGCGGAACTTCATCGGAGGTGGATTCCTAAAAGTCTTCGCTCAAGTTTGCGGCTCAAGAATGCCTCAAATCCTTTCGCTTCCTTCTCTCCTATTCCGTTCACTGCTGAGTGGAATGCCGACGAGTGAATTAGCACAAACTTAATAGTGCATTCGTTTGGGCGCTTTTTCGAAGTAATGTGCAAGTCAAATGAATGAAGTGGAGGAATAATATAAGATGGACTCTTCGCACTGCACGCCTGAGAATGTCTGTCGAAATAGAATAACCTGAATTGCTGCTCAATTGCATCAATAGGGTGCTTTCCTATTATTTTTCTCTTGCCAAAATCGGAAGAATATTACTCCTGGAAGTACGCATTTCACGCTTTTAGATTTTTAAATGACGATATCTATTTTTTGCAATTAAATAAAACGTGAAAATTTTCAAGCGCGCGAAAACGCGACGGTTAAGTATGAATGCTGGGAAACAAGTGAGGTGACTTTGGGGCAAGGAGCGCTGATACGCCGCAGGATGCTGGCAGGTAGCAGAGTACCCTGCTAGCAGGTAGCATTTGGCTTAAATTTGGATTATTAATACCTTATCAAACGAAGGAAACTTTCCGACCATAGGCAGTTTTAATAGGTGAATATTAAGAGACGTTTCCCTGAGCTCTCTGCCTCATGCATGCATAAGTAATGTCAGACGATGTAAAACTCCTATCTACTCGTATATAAAAAAAAAGGAAGAATGGAATGTTATCAGATGTCAAGTCTGAATTCCAGTCTATTCCATTCTCCTCTTTTCTATTCCTTTATTCCGTAAGACTTTTACAGAAATTGGGGTTCCTTTAACATTTAACCCCCTATTAAATTAAGTTACAATTGCTTTATTAAAAAAAATAATATGTTAGAGAGAAATAAACAAAAAAAGTAATTAGCTTTTAACTAACAAAATTAGATCAACAGTAGAGTACTAGATGAAAAGATTTTTTGGACATTTTCATTCTTAAGAATGTAAGCGTTTATTTTCCATTACCTTCAGCGTCTTCTTTCTGGCTCGTCTTCTGTTTTTGCTTTACATGATTTTCTGCATCTTCTGTCTTCTCTTCTTACTTGCTTAACAATTTTGACGTCTTCTCCTTTCATCTTCTCCTTAACTTCTTCCTTCATCCTACCATTGGTCTTCGTCCTCTTCGTCTCCATCTTCATCATCAGCGTCTCCTTGAATGATTTTGCGGTTAAACGCAGTAATAATTTTACCATTATTGGGTATAAGTTTTCCAAATTCAGTCATTTCTGGTGGCCAATTTTCGAGGATTTTCCGTAGTTCAGCTCTTTCAGCCTGGTACAATGGACAGTAAATCACTCTATGTTCGAAAGAATCGTCTCCTGTGCAACACTCGCATTCATCGGTCTTGCTTCTACCTATACGTTTTAGGTACGTTTTAAAATTTCCGTGTCCGCTTAGAATTTCTGTTATTTGTCTGGATGCTGTTATGTTCAATTTTTGGCGCTCCATGATGCTGGGGAAGAATTTGTACGTTTGCCGTCCTTTTTCGCTCGAATCCCAGTTCTTCTGCCATTCGGTGATTACTAGTTGATTGATCCTCCTTTTTAATTCATACTTAGGTTGCTCTATGCTAATGTCAGTGTTAAGGAATTTCGTGGCTCCGAAGCGTTTTAGTTCAGAATTTGCTTTCCTTTTTGCCACTGTTAGGGCTATCGGTATTATACCAGTAATCACTGTTAGTGCGTCGACACTCATAGTGCTGTATCCTCGGGCAATGCTTAGTAGGCAAGCTCGTTGAGCTTCATTAAGCTTCCTCACGATGCGGGATTGAGTAAGCTTTTCACCCCATATTTCACAACCGTAGGCTAGAACAGGTTTATGGTTACCAAGCATGCATTTGCTTTATTTTCTAGTTCTCTTCTTCAGTTAGCAGGCACTGCCACCGCCAAGTCATCGGCGTATGCTGTGATAGTGCAGCCATCCGGTAGGTCCATCTGCAAAAGTTCATTCATGGTTATGTTCCAGATCAGTGGTCCCAGGATCGATCCCTGCGGTGCCCCCTTGGTAACGGTTTTGCTTACTTCTGCGTGTTTACTTCTTAGCACCGTGGTGCGGTTTGAGAAGTAACTCCTCATTAATCCGATTAAGTTTCTTGGGATTTTCATTCGTTTCAGTTGAAGAATACAATTTGGCCACCAAACCGAGTCAAAAGCAGCAGCAAAGTCCACAAATATGACTACAACGTATTTACCTGGGTAATTATTTATTTCTAATTGTAGGTGCGGCATCGATGGTGCTTTTCCCCTTTCTAAATCCGAATTGGTTTGGATTGTAAAGATCCTTTTCAGGGATCCGCTCTTCTATCTTTGATTTGATCACTCTTTCGAAGACTTTTCCTAATTCAGGGAGCAGGGTAAGCGGCCGATAAGCTTTAGGGTCTGCAGGGTCCTTATTCGAGGATTTCAGTATCGTGCAGAGGAGTCCAGTCTTCCAGCAGGTCGGGAAATAGCCGAGACGTAGACAATCTTGAAAGATGCGTGTGAGGAGTGGTGTGACTATTGGTTCGGAATGTAGAATAATCTCTCCGGGAAGTTCGTCCATTCCCGGTTCTTTCTTCTTTTTGAATACGTAAATTGCAGTGGCTGTATCTGTTTCATTAATTTCCACACTTTCCGAATCTCCGTTTCCTTCCGCCAGTCGGCGGATTTCTATTTGAGCCTCAGTCTCGTTGTATACTAAATCATTAGGAATGAGCGTTTCTAGGATTTTATTTAAAGTGTTATTCAAATTTTCCATTTCACCGTCTGGATTCATATGTGATACATATGTCGTTGGAATCCTAAATTTATTACTAGCAAGTTTGTATACAAATCCCCAAGGTTTTGTTCCAAGTCGTTTTTAACAAAGTTCCGCTAACTTTTCTCTTTGCTTTTATTGATTTCAACCTTGTATTTAGCGACTGATTCATAGTAAATTCGTTTCATTTCTGGTCGAGATTCATTCTTACACCTTTGGAATGCCTTTATTTGTCTTCTACACTTCATTTTTAAGTATTGTAGTTTCGAATTCCACCAGTTAACTGTGCTCGTTTTAATATTAGTAAGGGGAATTGAAGTTGAGGCAGCATTCCAGTAGTCCGTGATTAGTTGTTGGATTCGATCATCTACATTGGTAGTTGTTGGTTGCCAGAGGAATTTTTCGGAGCGCCACCAGCTCTCGGTGGCGAAGTTTTCCTGGAAAAGTTTCCAGTTTGCTGCGCCCAGGTTGAATCGTCTTCTGGTATCATCTTCGGTGTTTCTCAATGGACCTCTGACATAGAATGCGATGAGGCGGTGGTCGCTGATACTAACATCTTCTCTCACTTTCCAATTACTATCATCCTACTCGTATAGAAACTAGGTCCCTGTGACGCCACGTGGAGTGGCATCGCATGGGCGCCAATCTGGCCTTTTTCCAATGAGGATAAAATTGACCATTGCCATAATACGTCTAAACCGGTATTTCTTAAACCAAATAATTTTTATATTATGAATACACTTATGGTGGGTAACGAATCGCAATCAATGCTTTTCGTTTTCTTTGATGAAGGAAACTACCATAAGGCATTACTTGTCCGACTGAGATTTCTTTGAAGTCGTCGCTAATATTTCAGCAAGAAATTGCGTGCAACCGCAAGCAATCTTCGGGGCTCTTCAAAAACTCAGTATCTAAGTACCATTTTTCAAACAACGAATAGCACTACCTTGTCGATACATAATCTAGTTGTCCTCCTGCTCATCTGAGACTCAACATATTTCATGGGGCAAGCAGCCGAATGAAGCGTCATACATCTTTTATATTGTCTAAATGGAAAGATTATTACTCCGGGAGTACGTAATGCACGCTTTTGGATTTTTTAATGACGATATCTATTTTTCGCGATTAAATGAAAAGTGAAAATGTTCAAGCGCACGAAAACGCGACGGCTAATTGTAAGTATGAATTCTGGGTAAACCCCGAGCGGCGTCATTCTTGTTCCCGCTGCCGCCAAGTGAGGTGACCTTGGGGTGAGACTTTGAGCGCTGATACGACGCAGGATGCTAGCAGGTATCAGAGTACCCTCATAGCAGGTAGCGCTAGGCTTAAACTAGGATTATTAATATCTTATCAAACAAAGGAAAATTTCCGACCATAGGCAGTTTTAATACGTGATTATTAAAACATGTTTCCCTAAGGTCTGTGCCTAATGCATGCATTGGTAATATCAGACGATGTAAAACTCCTATATATTCGTATAAAAACTAGGTCCCTGTGACGTCACGTGGAGTGGCATCGTATGGGCGCCAATCTGGACTTTTTCAAATAAGGTTAAAATTGACCATTGCCATTGGTCTAAACTGGGGTTTCTAAAACCAAAATATAATGAATACACTAATGGTGGGTAACTAATCGCAATCAATGCCTTTCGTTTTCTTTGATGAAGGAAACTACCCTATTGGTGAACTTTTCGAAGTAAAACTGAGTAAACATATGAAGCATAAAAATTATTCATGATGGTCAATGAGACAGCTACAAGGTGGAATAAATATTAATAACGATGCTCTAACCGTTTTATGAAAGGAGTTGGCATAATAAAAGGGAATGAAAAATAAAATACATTTTCTTTCAGTATTCATTGACATACCCTTTCATAAAATCCTGCCGGCTCCTTTTATGAAACGGTTAAAGAAGCGTTATAAATATTTACTCCACTTTGAGGCTGTCTCATTTTGATAATTTTCACAAGAGAGGTAACCTGTTATTCTTTTTCGGGTTCAATGAAAATGCCAATTTTCAGTCTGAGTAGGAAAACAACGTACTGAAATTGAAAATTACAAGCAATTCCATAGAAGATTCCTAATATTAAAATTCCTAGCACGGAAGCAAATTTATGCAGTCGTAATAAAAAATGATGCATGAGATAATCTTAAGTACACAAAATGATGAAGTTCGCCATGAAAAAATATTTGACTTAGCCGGGATTCGAACCCGAATCTCCCGATTGCCGGTCAGGCGTGTTAACCAGTTCCACCACCAAGCCATTTTCTCAGAGAGAAAATCGGGATGGGTTTCGCCGAACAAGATGTTGATGTCACAAGTCCACTCTGTGGTACATGTGGCGAGGGTCGTGCTTAGGAACTAAGCCACTGTCGGGGTGAAAAACCCTTACTTTGTCGCTGGTCTGCGACGACGAATTTCAAAGCACTGCAGAAAAAAGTGACTTTATACGCAGTCACGCGCACGGGTGCAAAGTTAAATACTCCAAAGGATAAAGTTCGCCATGAAAAAATATTTGACTTATCCGGGATTCGAACCCGGATCTCCCGATTGCCGGTCAGGTGTGTCAGCCAGTTCCACCACCAAGCCATTTTCTCAGAGCGAACTTCGGAATGGGTTTTACCGAAAGAGATGTTGACGTCACTACTCCACTGGGGCTATCAACAAGATAATATATATTCGTGCACGAACAACCATTCCCTGGGAGGGAGGGCACCTATCCAGGAGGGACTCGGACCACGACCTTCTGTTTGGTAGGCCAGGACTTTTCTTTGCCGCCACCGAGGCCGGCGACTACAGGCAAATATAACTGGCTCAAGTTGTATAAATATCACTTGAATTATAACCCCATTGCTTCCTCCTGTGGCAGAAATGCTGACGTCATTAATTCATAAATATGCATCAGACTTTGATTACAACCACTGATAAGCTTGGTGACCTATGAATATGGCCTGAATTGATTAGTTTTCTGAAGAAAAAAATGACGTTGACCAAGCTTTCAGAAATACAGATTTACAGATCATGTATGCATAGCATCAAAATGAATATCATTGACTGTCGTAAAATTCAAAATCATAGAAAAAATCAATTACTGTTTTTATTGAGTAAGTATTTCAAACAGCTGCCAAAAGATTGTCTAGAGTTTCATCAACTGCTAATACATTTTTATTTTTTTTTTAATTCAAAAATAACAGCCAGAATTATTTAATATCTACTATTGAAAAAAAATTGATTTAATGTATAATTGGATTACGTTGCTAAATTTTCTTTACATTTGTGACAATAGGCTTGCATTAAAATGTTGTTCATCAACAGTTACATTCTCAGTCGAGGAATAATTAATGACACCATTAATAAGTCTTGAAATACGATACAATAGTGCAATATAGAACGTCTCTCTATCTTCTAATTTATTATGGATAAAAGTTACTCCAAATACGCAATCAACCAACTTGAAAAAATAAGTTCTGACGAGACTATAATAAATTCAAGAATAAGAGGATCACTCGTGTGAACTATGACCTCAGATAACACAGAAATAAGAGCGAAATTCTTTCCTAGGGATGTAGAAAGCAATATTACTTCTTAAAAACAAATTGGTAAATTGAATAATGATTGAAAAGTTCATATCGCGAAGATTTTTTCACTTTCATTCCTCACAGAAATAACGACAGATAGAACGCTCACATTAAAGAGAGATGACGCGTGTAACTCTAAGAAATTATACCACGAAGGCAGAGACGGAGGGAGGGATGCAGAAAACCAATTATGAAGCCAACTAACTCCTGGTGATGAAATTCAATGTCATTATTTCGGAGCCTTAAGGGCGATGCTGCAGGAAGGAAGGAAAAGAAAGGAATTATTTCTGATGACGACGCAGTCGCGGAGACAATGGGATGCAAGGGGGCGAGGGGCTGCAGGGGAAAAGCCAGACACGAGGAAATATCTTAAAGATAAAGGGAGGAGGACGCCAGGGTAAGCAAGGAGAGGGGCGGGAGGACAAGGAGGGGGAGGGTCGGATAGAATAAGGGTACAAAGGGAAGCGGTGGAATGGGGTTTGGGAAGGGGATGATGTGAAATCCCCCAGGTGATCCATTTCTCCTTTATAAAGTAAGGGTAGGTATTTCTCCCCTCGCCGCACTCCCACACTTATTTTTCCGGCGACATTCCCCATTTCCTTCAAAACCACTCTCCCTTCCCTTTCTTCCCGGGGTCCCATCTGTTCCTCCCCCTTCCCCCCACCCCCCGCACCCCTCTGGAGAAGACGAATTCTTCGCCTCCCCTACCAACTGGAATTACTGCCGTGGATGAGGAGGATTTTTATTTCCATCTCGACGGAATCTTACTTTCAGCCAAAATTTTGGCAGGAAACCTATCGCCAAGACTATTACGTGCATCTGAAGTTGCAATGATGGCAAAACAACAGCCATGCAAATAATAATATGCAAATAATAATAGAAAACCAGAGTGATGACGATGGAGAGGCAGAATCGTCAATGAAGCTATACGTCATCATCACTTTCAATGCTGGAACATCAGAAAGGATCGCCAGAATATTAAAAAAAACATAACGTGGTCGCCAGATATATAGCTGTGTGACCAATATTAGGGACTACCTCCCCGGGCCCAAGGACATCATTCCGCAAGAACTATATGATGGGGCATACAAGTTGCCTTGCTCTCGCGGAAAATCCTACGCAGGGGAAACTTGCCGCTCCATGCATGTAAGGATTAAAGAGCATCAAAGGGCGACCAAGAACAAACAGTTTCAACTCTTCGCCATCCCTGGACATGCATGTTCGGAAAGAGAGAGCCAATCTGAGAGAAGCGCCCAGTCACACAGCCAATCACAGAGCAGCTCCCATCCAGCCTACGGTATATAAGAGCGAGGAAGAAACCAACAGCCGACACCTTCGACCTGAAGACGCTGGCAGGACAGCCAGCGAAACTGTTGTCTACAAACAAGCTGACGTGGAAGAAAACCCTGAAGAAATGGATAGATCAAATCATCGCCGCGGAAACCTATGTTCTAAAAATAATAAAGACAGCTGAAATGGGTCTGATAATCTTGGAGGTTCTAGTGGAGTACCTTGATGCGCACTGCGCTCTGAGCGCAGGCTATTGGGAGAGCTTCACGTTGTCCCTGGCAGCGGGATGTACCATTTACTCCGAGAGAGAAGGCCCGATCACAAGTTATGGTTTTGGCTCTGACGTCAGCACGAAAAGTACTGTGTTGTGCCGGCTGCCGTTGGAGACCACGTTGTTTACGAGTGAATTTACGTTACGTTTTACCACATTCATGGGATTTTTGTCGTGTTAGTTGGTGAAAATATGATTTTCTGAGGACACTGCAGCTTCTCCGATTCCTGAATTTCATTCACTCGGCTTCAGAAACGTGTTTCTGAGGCGCTTTTAACAAAAAATTCCTTTTCACTGGTGTGGTGCTAGGATGCGCAGAAAACTCCCGGACTGGAGCCGATGTTCAAGTTTTATGCTTTCCAAAAGATCCTGAGTTGAAGGCCAAGTGGATTTGGGCGATCAAGAGAGACAATTTCACCACCAGGAAAAACAGTAAAGTATCCACCCTTTCTCGCTGTAATTAATTGAACGTAATTTCTAGCCACATGTGGCTTGGGGATATTGATTAATGACTCCAGTACTGAAAGTGGTGTTTTAAAGTATTGTTGTGAAAGTTCATTTGAAAATTTTGTATTTTACTTTTGTATTCATTCGGTCGGTAAACGTGTGGTTGAAGTGGTTGCTAGAAATTAGCATCCGATTTTATAGGATCGATTATTCTTTCTTAGCTTGCCCTTTAGTGCGTTAGTCGTCATAGACTCAGTAAAAATACTTATTTAACTATACTTTTGCAACATAGATATGGAAAGCTTGGGCGCTTTCGATGAAAGTACCTGAGTAATTTTATTTTTGACGCATTGTCTTATAATACGGAGGAAAGTACATACATTTTTAGATATTCTTGCTTTTAGAATTATATCGGCTTATGCTTCATTTAGTATGACCTAAGATACTTATTTGATAAGTTGCATGCAATGCATAAAGTTACATCCATGTTTCGTCAGGATATCTCATATATGTTATTTGCGCGTCTCAACCGCCGTGTTTGGAAATATGCGTTTTTCTCTTGCAATCGTGAGTGGTGCAATGAACCGGAATTCAATGGTGTCCGGCTCAATTTCTCTAATGCTCTAGTTTTAAATAAAAAGTCATTGAGGTATATAATCATGTCCTATATTTACTAGCCTAGCCATTAGATATACATATTTCTTATGCAGATATGCGTAAAATTGGAAATTAAATTACCAAGTAAATTTCATGGTATTTTCTTATTTATTCATTTAAGGTGCGTGTGATTCACTTCCATCTGGTACAAGTACATCTGTATTGTACCAGATGATGCCTCTGTGATCCGAAACGCGTTGTACGCAGTAAAAAAAATGTGTAAAAGTGCTACGATCTTCTATTTATTAAAATAAATTCTTCTTAACTTCCTTAACCTAAATTCCGTGAGAGGTCTATGAATCGGTTATGAAATATTCTCTGTACTCTGGAGAACGGCTAGGTCATATTGAACGTGGATTAGACGCAATATTAACGAATCATTTCAGTCGGAAAAATATTCATATTTATGCGTGAAAGTATTTTATCGGAACTCGCTGGATATTTTCTTATTGGCTGAGTAAATTAGGTATCAATGATCTTTCCACTACGGCGGCTGAACCAGCGCAGCGTCGCAGACAGCACCACGGCTACTTGCTTTGGCGGAAGTACTACAATAAGTGACGTCACATGCCAGCGATCGGGCCTTCTCTCTAGGGGTGCGGTCCGTCGAACGCTACCAATGCTTCGGAGCGCCACCGACGATCTCCCAAGCGGTCCGTTATTCGCTACGGTGCGCCACAGGTTAAGGTGTGACGTCACAGCAAACGTCATACACCCGTTTCCCGCCTCGCTCCATACGCTCCTGTGAAAACTAGGGTCTGCGGAGGAGCGAGTCATTTTTTTGGCGGAAATTCGAAGGGAATGCATTGAGGTAATGGAGAGTTTACTCACGTTGCAGTTGTTGGACGCTGAATGTGGACGCCTTTTTTCTATAAAGGTGACTACGATGTAACGCAGTAGGCGCAAATAGTAGATAGATGTAAATTTAATTGTGATTTAAATAAAAATATAGCAAGCACTATCAATCCGCAAACATTCTCGTATCTCCCCCAAAATGAACTCAAATGCCTCTAGAAGCAGCCTTTACATTCAAAAGGCAACAAAATATTATTAAAAGGGGCATGTAGTATAAGAAAAGATTGTAAGAACATATATCGACACGTTAACTCATGCCATAAATTAAAATCTGAAGAAAAATAAGATACACATGGAATGAATTAATGTTTTATAATAGTCGTTAGCCATAGTAAGTTAATATGTTTCAATTGAGAAAACGGTAGAGTACCTACTTTTTCCTTTATTATGATAATGAGTTTCATTTAGCAGAGGTAGGCGATGGTGGGTGTGAGAAATACGGTCCAAAGTTTCTTGCTTTACTTTGTGGAACCTCAATAAATAAAATTAATTTAAATGATATTCGAACACATTTATAAATATTCAATGACCATAATCGCCTCAATTCGCAATTAAAACCATATCTTCGATTTCATAATCCCAGTTTGCCCGCCCTCGTTCATTTCCGCCATTTTGACTTCGCTCCTGACCGGTCCGAAAAGAAATTCTCGTAGCGAACGTAGCGCCTATGGACCGGTGCTCCGGAGCACTTCCATCTGTAGCGTCTGGCAGCGAAAGTAGCATTCATTGGACCGCACACTAGGTGGCCTTGGATGTAAAATGGCGGAAAATCATTGACGCACAGCTAAGTGACGTCTGAAAGCGGCCAGTTAAGGAACTACTAGTCTTCCAAAATTTTTCCTTCTTAACACTCTCATATAACCGGGAATTTTAAAAGCTCTACGCCCCTTATAACGGGAAAATTATCGTATCCGTCGCATTATGAGAACGCGCATATGATCCAGATCTACGCAATCTTACCCGTATTCTCCGAAATATGCTTCGCCCACAACTTACCTACCTAGAATGAAGTTTACTCTCGTCGGGGCATCAGTGGACGCAGCCGACATATTGGGCATTGAGACTCCCTCTGAGCACAATCGTTCTGGCGGTGTAGTGGGTAAAGCATCATGGAAAGACTCAGTTTCCACGGATTATCTCTCAGTGACGGAAAATTTGATGCTGCACACACAATGAAAACATTTTTCTGATATTAAAACTTCGCAAAACGTATCACCAGGTGCAGAATGTGTTACACTATTGTTGAATTCTTACGTGCTTACTTATTTGTCGAAGTCAACTCCTATATTGCATAGCCTTTTGGGCAGTTCACTGTGGAGTGAATTTTGATTACCTTTTCCGCGTCGTCCAGCCCCGCTTCAAGGCCCGTAACATTACCTGCATTTGTGATGTGTCACGGCCTACCCTTGTTCTCCCCGTTCGAGGAAAAATTCTTCAAGCTCCTCAAAGCAGAATGAAAGCATATTTTAGAGACACATTGAAACCTCCGACAAATCGGTTGTCTGTTTTCAATTCATTATTGAAATGCTTTGCTCAATATTCTATTTTCAATAATTTTTTCTCGAGGAACAACTTAATATGCTGCAGTTGAAAAGAAATGCGAAGCGAAATTGTTTTGGAAAATTTGACGCCCAATTGTAGGCTTCTATAATTTCTTTCGTGTAGTTATCCGAAAAAATCGATCCATTTGATTAAAAATCAATTGCATTCCTGCTGAAATGAGAGGTGTAAATAGACGTTTGTTGACTTCATAATTTTTTTTAAACTTCATTTTAATTCACATAGAACAGCGGTTCGAACCGGTGGTACGCGTACTCCTTAGGGGAAAGCGACGAACCAGTCGGGTATGGTACTTGGGGGTACGCCGAAAATAATCATTCAAATAGCAAATGGAAATCGGCTCTATTTTTGAGATAATAGAAAGGAATGACTTTTTCTAAATTTTTTCCTTGATGATCGAATTATAATTAATATTTTCGTAGCAGACTGTTGATACATCTAATGAACTAATCTCTTTTTCATCTTAGATTTCAGGCATCGTCAATATATTTATTATTGCATCTAATTAATTTTATTCAAGTGGAATATTTTTTATCAAATCGTTAAAAGCGACACGGATAGCATAATATTATAGCCCCACTATATTTCCTGGTCCGACAGAAGCGATATATTAAGAGAGTTAATTTGCCGAACGGATCGATATGAGAATTCCTTTTTCCCCCGAACCATAAAGGACTTAAATGAAAGCCAGTCGTAATTTCGTTAGAGGGTTTCCTTTTTTTGTGCAAATGGCTGGTGCCCCAATACCCTTGTCACACGCCTTTAAGGCAGCTTGCGGGGTAGTATCTAGAAGTAGAATATGTCGATTGACGTTAGGCTTCTTGCCTGCATTCTCGGATATAAAAATATCGCAAAGAATACAAAGCCATAAACGATTTTAATTTCTCTTGGTGAATACTACTGACGAATAATTCTCGGGTTCTCAGCCAGGTTAATGCTTTTATGTAAGCCAACGTTTCGAGAGACAACTTTTCTCCCATCCTCAAGGCCGTGTTACTTTATGGAAGTCCAATTTCACCCTCAAAGTAGTGTGGAATTGCACTACCACAAAGTAATACGGCCTTGAGGATGGGAGACAAGTCGTCTCTCGAAACGTCGGCTTATATTAAAGCATTTACCTGGCTGAGAACCCGAGAAATATTCATCAATACAAAACCATTTTATCACTTCTCTAAACAGCTTAAAATAAAGGCTTCCGTCGCAAGATTCATCGTTGTCAACGGCTTTCTGGAGCAGCTGCGTATTTCTCTTGCTACGCGAGTTTTCGCGTCCATTGCAGGTCGCATCATCAGGCGATGAATAAGAAATTGGAAGGTGGTTGTCAATTAATATACTTGTCAACTTTCCACACTTTACCAGAGTGGTGGGGGAGATGGGTGACGCTGACGTCAGAAAAACTCTCAGCCAAGTCCTTGACCAGTGAATGAACTAACCCCCGTTGTGGTGTTGGGGGCAGCTGAATCATTGCTGAAACCATACTGGAAAGGGTCTAGCCGGTTAAGATGGTGAAATGTGCCCCCCAATGTTTTAAAAAATAAAAAATACACACTTCAGTGCATCAATAATAATGTGTTTTCCCAAAGTTTCAATCCTAAACAATGGAAACTAACCCCAAAAAAATTGAAACACGTTTTTTCGTTTTTTAACCATATCTCCAGTTTTTATTTTTGTAAAATCTTTTTCTTAATTTTAAAATGTACCTATATATTATTACGTTTTACCATGCTAATTTTTTTTTCAAAACTTTTTGACTGAAAATTAAACTTTTACATAAGTTTTAAATTTTCAAAATTAAATGAAAAATTTTAGGAAACAATAGACACGCCGAAAAAATTTATGTTGTTACCCATACATCAATATACATAAAAGAAAGTCGAAAATCGTGTTAGTTAGAACACTTATAACTAGAGAACGGCTGCACCGATCTTAGTGGAATTGGGCTCTTTGGATTCGTCTCAGCCCCGGATAACATATAGGACATTAAAAAAATAGGAAAAGTTCACAAAAAAATTCAACTTTATCTTAGAGATACGTTTTTAGGAGTTGATTGTTAAGACGGTCAAAAAAATAAGATTTTTTTTCGTTTTTACTAATGTATTGACTAATCTTTTTAACAATATTAAAAAAAAATTTAATGTTCAAACATGTTAAAAATGTTAAAGTAATATAAAATAGTATTAAAATAATTGAATTAGAGCTAAGCTCAGCTCGAATTGAGATGTCAACAAGCACATAACTGCCGTGCGTGTAATCAAATCTCCAAGCAATTGTTGATTATCAGTAATGTCCGTGTACTCTGCATGAATTCAAATATTTTAACTTTGTAATAAACGAAGACGAAGTCACAAACTATCTATGTGAATATTTAAAGTCCTTGGACGCACCTGGCTTACCACGGCACGATTTACAGCTAAAGGTAGGCTATGTGTTCATGATCTTTCGAAACCTAAACCAACCAAAACTATCCAACGGAACGTGTTTGGTTATTAAAAAAACTCATAATTAAAGTGATTCATGCAACTATACTCAAAGGAAAATTCAAAGATGAGGAAGTTCTCAATCCAAAGATTTCATGATCCCAACTTATATGCCCTTATGAGCTTAAACGTATTCAATTTCCAATTCGTGCGGCATTCGTGATAACGATTAACAAATCGCATGGCCAGTATTTCCGTTTTTGTGATGTTTGTTCTCATGTTTCAGTGAAAACCCATGATTTTCTCATGGTAAATAATATGTGGTATGTTTACGAGTCGGTAAACCATCCGCTGTATTTCTTTCTTCGCTTCAAGGGCGCAGCTAGGAATTAAGGATAGGCGCAGCTAATACTGGCGGGTCTGTAGGGTATAGAAAACTCGTCAAGGTAAGCGAGAGGTGTGGGGGCCCTCCCCAGAAATTTTTTAGGATAAAAGGTTCAAAATGGTAGGCTTTGCGGCTGTGTGAACATTTAAATATTTTGTGACTCATCCGTCCCCCTAATATTAATAACCAAATGTTTTATAAAAAGATTCTCTTAGCTTTTAGGGGGGTTTTAACCCACAAAAAACCCCCTCGCTGCGTCCCTATTTCGCTTTGCTATTTTTATTTAGCTTCATTCGCTTTATCTTGCGCCTGATAACAAAACAAAAACTGTTGTTTATCAGAAGGCGCTTGACGCAAGAAATTAAACCCGAATGTGTAGGGCTCACCGTGGTGCGTTTACGCATGCAGCACGTTTACGCAGTGCATTTTTTCCAAACAGAGATACTACTACTGGCGCGCCTAAAGTCATTTGATACAAATGCTGCTTCATGGGGGCTTTTCTTACACTATTTTGAGCATCAGTCTAGCGTCGGTCTAGCGTTGCGTTAACTTGCCCCGTGAACGAGCCAAGTTTACGCTACGGACTCAGACCTAAAAACATTTTTTTACGGTTAATAACACAAATAGCCAACAACTGAATGATTATAATTTTTATTTCATCAATATTTTCTCATTTAATTTATAATAAATCAAATATGATTAAAACGATACAGCCGCTCTTTATTTATAAATGGTGCAACTAAACTATAAGTTCATTGAATGTTAGGTGGTACGAAGTTCGCCGGGTCAGCTAGTCTATATATAGTCCTATTTTTTCAGATTTTTAAAATTGGTGGAACAATGTCAAAAACACGAATAACTACTTTGCGCCATTTGCATCGATGTATTCCAGGAGGATATTTGATTTGATTGTTAAGAGCAACAATTGTTGATCAGTTTGTATTATTATTGATTAAGAGTACAGATTAACATAAAAAATGCCTATCACACTTAGATTAATCGTAATTCTTGGTTAAAACCTGAGGTTAAGGCCTGAAACTTTGTAAAAACAAATAATTATTGATGTACTTTAGATGTATATTTTTTATTTTTCAAAACATCGGGGGGCACTTTTCACCATCTTAACCAGCTAGACCCTTTGTCGCCGTTGTTTCTTTCGGAAGATTCTCTTCCACGTCTGGCTGAGTGTAATGCTGTCCACTCAGTAAAAAGTTTGGGGGAAATTCTGAATTTCAATTGCCTTACGAATTAGTCATCTACAATAATTTTTTTTCTTAGGATAACAGTTGCGATTCGTCGATTAAAATAATATGTCCTTGTTCAGAGTAATCATGCTCGGATATGGCCCACTTCTACGCGTCACGATGTAATTGGTGTTCTTTTAGTAGGGAACTTACAGAACGCTGCTCTACGTAAGATTTCCCGCAAGAGCACGGGTTTTTGTATACGCGTTCCTTGTTCAAGGGGTGGAGTCGGTCCCTGGCGGAAGGAAACCGGTCTCTCATCTTCTTCAAAGAGTCACGATTCCTGTGTCCTTCAGTACGGGAGTAATTCTCTCCGAAGTTCCCTAGACGTATGGTCTTGTGGGCAACATACCCTTTAGGATAATGCGTTAAGATTTAGATACATCAGTGCCATCTGGCCTAGCAAATAAACGTATGTTACTGCCAATGCGGGAGTAGAGGTCCTTAGTGAATATTATGACCCAAATGGGGCCTATCACGCTTTCTTGTGGAACACCCGATGTCACTTTAACTACAACAGAGCTGATACCGTCAAGAACTACTTTTTGTTTACGATCATTTAGAAGTCGCGTATCCTGTTTACCACTGTTTCGTTTAATCCGCACGACTGTAATTTGCATAAAAGTTTATGGTGAGGTACCGTGTGGTAGCTTTCTTAATAGCTAGAAATAAAGCACCAAATTGTCTTTTCGATTCACCAGATTTAAGAACGTCGTGAAAAAGAGCGCGAGCTGTTTTTTGCGCGATCTACATTTTCGGAATCCGTGCTGACATCAATGGAGGAAGTTACGACTGTCCAAGGAAGTCATGATATTTCTAACGACGACACCCTCAAGTATCTTGCCTATGATCGATATTAATGAAACTGGACGACAGTTTCCTGGATTATGTCTGTTTCCCTTTTTGAATATCCGTGTAGCGATGGAAATTTTCCAGTGTACTTCGGATAGTGTCTTCTTGAATATAATCACTAGCAAGTAAGGTGCGATCTGCTGAGCTAACTCCCTGAGGACACGCGCAGGTATTCCCTCCGGACCCTGAGATTTGCTATTAATCATCGTTTGAAGTTGTTTAGTTATCCCATCGCGTTGTATAGGTATTTCCGCCATCGGTTCCTCAGCACATGGGATGCCTAAAATAAATTCAGTATCATCAGTAGTCTATGAAGCCATTCGAATGACTGGGAAGGTGTGCAAACTTTGGAGAAGCGATTCTCTTCCAATTATGTCTCTGTCTAAATGGATTTTTCGGTAACCTAGACTAAATCAAAACTTACGGGAAAATGCGAATAGTTTTAAACAAGGGTATCTTCGACAAACAAAACTGATACATTTTTAATGAAACATTTGAAATTATGTGATTCTTGTGCTTGTAAGTGCAAGGAGGAATAAAGTTTCCCCCTACTGAAGAAGAATTTTTAGAGATCAGTGGACGAAACGAAGGATTATGGCTACAGGCGGCAAAAAAGGGACGACGCCCCCTCACGAATTCTTTCTTTCCTTCTACCATCTTCCGATTTATGGAACCAATGATAAGCGTCCTTCTGAAAGCAAACGCATGATAAATTTTGCTGTATTCGAAGACTGGGAGGGGGAGAGGAGAGCGGGGAGAGAACCCGAACTGTCTGCTGCTCTGCTATCGGCCCCGTCGCGTGAACGCTGGAATATTTTCTTCGCGGTCACGCCCTAAAATTTGGCATTAACGGTGGCGGATAAGTCAAAATGCACGACATTTTTGCCATAAAGGTCAGTACCTCGGAAAAATAAATAGTGAATGACCATAAAATATTATATATTTTCATTTGTGACCCTTTGCCTCCAAACTTTTCAAACATATAAACCCTTTCACTCATACGTCACCGCATAGTAGCTCTAGGTTTCAACATGAGGACCATAATTTCGCCAAATTTTGCAAACAGTTTTTCATGCATCGTAAATGTTCACCAAATGAGAGGTAATTTTGGGATTGCATCCTGATTGTATACATTGCATTATATTGCATACAGATTGCATCCTGAGTGGCGAGAGTTTAAATCACGCTGCAGCAGAGGGTGAGGGTGAAGGTATTGAGTAAATTAGCCGGTGTGTCATAAACTTAAAAACACTAATATTATGGTAAGGAAGCGGGCTAGTTATTGTTGCACTCATATTTTCCCATCAATTGCATTCCAGTTTAACATGTAGGTAGGTAAAATACTTCGAATTCTTGCGAGTCTGATCAGAAAGGTAACCAAAGTGTTTCCGGGACATGCAAAAATTCATTTTGTGAAAGATGCTTCATGAATGGCTAGATAGAGCATTTTGCGCCCTTTTCCGTCTATGAATGAATAAAATAAATACAGTGAAAAGGTTTTCGTGAAAGTATTATTGAGGAAATGGGGGAAATTGAAGATGGATATTTTATAGCTTTATTCTATTGCTATTTCTTTCGATATAATTTATCAGTTTATAATTCTGCCAAGCATAGCCTAAAAAAGTAAGCAAAGTGAATAGAAACAGAGAGTAATTATTTATACGTGCAGTTCAAAAATTTTAAAGAACATTAATCGATATGTCAGATAAATACATTGAAAACTATTTTTACTAATTCTGATTTTTTTAAATGGAATAATAATTGAAACTATGTAGAGTAAAAATTTGTCAAATAAAATCAAAGTAAGTAATTAAATCATATAGCTAAAATACATAAATGCAATATGGAGCCTATTGTTGAATTAAAATAAAAGTTAATACTTAATTTAAAATAATTAAGTTATAAATTATAATGCCAAACAAAACTATTTGTCCCATTACACGATTCCATTCGATCGACAAATATATCACAGGTTGGACCAAGGGAGAATTTCTTTGTGTCCACCGCGTATTTAAGCTCTCATAACATTGCATGAGCAAAACGTTCAATGTACATCAAGATGCATTTATCTTTTAAAACCTATATTTGACAATATAAAGAAGTTATAAATCTGTATTGGGTGAATTAGGACTTAAATTATTGAAATAATAAAAAGGTGGACATTTTTTAATCCTCCCTTGGTCCTTTTAGGGTTAAATGGCCATTGAGCGATGGTCAGGGGTTCATCTAGACATCTCAAATGTTTAAGCCTTACTTTTGATCAGTCCCACAACTTTTTTTTAATTAGCCCAGATGGGTTTGAAAGAAATCGATTTTTCTGTCCGCCCTAATCTACAACCCGGGAAAGCCCTATAGCTTCACTCGGTTGGACACTCGAACCGGCCACGGAAGGAGAGGGAGGCATTTTCTAGATTTGCAGTGCGAGAGGGCAAAAGCCACCTTGAGCCTCCCTCTCTCTCTCTCTCTCCCAACTCCAGAAGGGACTCTATCGCCCTGCTGTCTCGAGTCCCTTTCTTTCGCTTCAATCCACGCGAAAAGGGACTCCCTACGAGAAATAGATTGTCCGCGACCCAGTTATAGCATGAGGGTGGTCTCGCGTAGCCGATGGGAGGACGGAATGGATGGAGGCAATGGAATGCTGGGGGGAAGGGGAATAATAAGATTTGGCGAACTGTACACTTCGGAGAAGGGACAGCGGACATTTTTGACCTAAAGGGGGGAGTTTTCTGCAAGCGGGGTAGGAGGCGTTCCGGCAGATTATAATGGGAGCAAAAAAAATAAATAGGTTTTCCCTTTTTTTTCCATGCGAAGTAGAAATGAGGTGATCCCGCATGAGCCGTGATTTTGGATTCCGGGGGCATCATTTGGAGTAGGAATGAAAGCGAGGATTGGTGGGGGGTTCAATGGAAATTCAGTGTGTGCGAGGGAGAATGTGCGCGCGGGCCATCCACGGCGCGGCATCGAGCAGAAGGCCATCCAATCGCTCTTCATATCAATTGCTACGGCGGGCGATTGAATTTTCAGGAAATTGGAGGGCCCTGCGGGATGGGAAAGAGGAGAGGAGATGAGAGAACTGCAGCCGATTTTTTTATCCTCATATTGATGTTGCGCAAAAATCACCGGAAAAAATATTGCTCTGTGCGATATACAGTTTAGATAGGGTCCCAGGACACGTACGTCCTTCTCTCTTTCGCTGTCAGGAGTACCGGGGGAAAAACCAAGTTGAGCTGTGGTTCCGCGGCTGGCTGTGTGATGCTTTATACCCCCTCACCGCTCATCGGTCTGATGAATTTGAATTTGTTTTGCTCAGAGCTTAAAGATTTTATGCGGGCGTAATTGACAAATAATAAAAGTCTCTGCAACGTATGTGATGATGGGCGTGGTGAAGAGGCTTCGAGGTTAAATGGATACTGTTATTATGAATATTGAAATAAAATAAATACAACGGAATCAAAACGGAAAATCTCGCAGTGATTAACAAGAGCATGGGTAGTTATGCTAAAGTTTGCAAGTTGTGTATCAAAGGACATTTTATTATATTTATTGATAAACCTTCGCCATTTTAAAAAGAGACAAATCATGAAATGTGCATCTCCAATTAATAAAATTTCCGAGAAAACAAAGAGGTCTAAAGAGGTCCACTGGCTGATAAAATTGTGACACGATTGAGGCTATAACGAATGGAAACAAGCTCTAAAAATCCATTTTTTCGCGTAATTTGCACCGTATCTTTTTAAAAATTTCACATCAAACTTGCAAGCAGCTGTCAGCTCTATTCTCTTAAAGTCAAATTTTCGCGGAGAGATTTCGTTGCACAACATATCTAACGATCAGTGGAGATAAAGTGTTTCCCACAAATTTTATCATAGCATCGCACCACACATGTACCTGATGATGGTTGTAGCATTCGAAACACGTGTAGTATGCTTTTATAAAGGAATTTGTGGGCATCACTATATCTTGCCCCCTATGCTTTTAAAGTGAATAAAATATATTTTAAATATGATATATAGTCTCCATTGTAGATTTCCTCTCTCGAAACAGTTTAAAAAATTGTACGCTTGAGTAACAATGACATATTTGTTGAGAAAGAAGAGAATTGATGGACTTCGGTTAGCTCTTAATTAATAGAAGGAAATTTTTTCAATAATTTGAAATAAATGGAGCTTATTAATTATTTCCTAAGTGTTGTTTATTATTAAAAACATTCCCTATGGCGACTGAGTGAATTTAACCTCACCGGATTTATTGATGACATTAAAATGTTATAAATAGCTAATCTATTGCCTGTGCATTGAAAAATTGGTATATTTTATATAAGTCTCGGCTTTCGGGCATTCCTCCGCATTGAAAACGCCGCGGAAACCTTAGATCTAAATTGTTATTTTTTATCCTCATCAACTCCTGCTACCACTCTCACCATATCGAACCTAGGCGGTGGAAAAGTGGCATTGACAATTGTAATCGTTTACATTTCTTCCTAGCCGTGTACTCTTTATTCGCTTTTGTTCCTTGCATTGAAAGACTTCTATTGAAATATTCTCCTGAGAATCTGAGTTATTCGATGCAGTATGACGAACAGAAACGTGAGTAATTGCAATTTGCAACTGTTTTTTTTTTAAGGCAATATGGCCGCAGGCAGCCAGACCCATACACCTCTGTATCGACTGCCTTTCAGTGTTTTTGTTCTTGCATCACTGCTGTGGTTGAATATTTACGTGCGAATAGGGTAGTTTCCTTCATCAAAGAAAACGAAAGGCATTAATTGCGATTCGTTACCCACCATTAGTATATTCATTACACAAAAATTATTTGGTTTTAGAAATACCGGTTTTAGACTAATGGCAATGGTCAATTTTATCCTCATTTGAAAAAGGCCAGACTGACGCCCATGCGATTCCACTCCACGTGACGTCACAGGGACCTAGTTTCTATACGAGTAGATAGGAGTTTTACATCGTCTGAGATTACCAATGCATGCATGAGGCACAGAGCTCGGGGAAACATGTCTTAATAATCACCTATTAAAACTGGCTAAGCTCGGAAAGTTTTCTTCGTTTGATAAGGTATAAATAATCCTTATTTAAGCCAAGCGCTACCAGCTAGCATGGTACTCAGCTACCTGCTAGCAACCAGCGTCGTATCAGCACTCAAAGCCTCGCCCCAAGGTCACCTCACTTGCGGCAGCGGGAACCAGAACGACGTCACACGGAGATTTCCCGGCATTCATACTTACCCGTCGTGTTTTCGCGCGCTTGAAAATTTTCACGTTTCATTTAATCGCGAAAAATAGATATTGTCATTTAAAAATCTAAAAGCGTAAATTTCGTACTCTTTAATCGTATTCGTACGAGTAATAATCTTTCGATTTAGGCAATAAAAAAATAATAGGAAACCACCCTATTTGTGCTCTTTCGTGTTGTAAACACTCCCTGGTTGTATTTCCTGAAGGTCCTCAAGAGATATTCAGTTATCGGAGTTATTATTTTTTCCGCCTTCTCATCATGTGGATTCTCCACACCCGGCCTTCCTATCCCGAGAGTCTCACAGTCCGGGTCGCGGCGAGAGCGTCAGCCCTCCCGGATAAAATTCTCTCGCTACCCTCACGCTGGATAATAGTTAGGTACAGAGTCCCTAATCTTCGTATTATGCCAGCTGTTACTGCTTTGCCTGCAATATTTATATCTAATATTCCGAGTGTAATTCTCAAATTCGATTTAATCCTGAATGCCCGGCTGGGACACAATCTGACCCAAAAAAGAATATTCATATTGATTATTTTGAAACGAAGAAAAATTTAGACTCATATTTCATGACTTTTAATTATTTCGTTTGGTTCTGTTCAAAATTAAGGCCTGATATTATTATTTTTTCTCATCACTTATACCTGTCATGCCCGAATGGCCCATTTTGACCCAGACTATCAAATCCATTTGAAGCCTTTCTAATTTTCCATTATATTCAATGTAACGGTGTGATTTGTACTTATTTTTGTCAAAATGTCACAGAATTTTTTTTTTTACCTGATACCATTGAAATTCATTGTAACTCTCAAACCCATCAGTGGAAAATTGATACGTATTCACGAATTTGTGGAAGCTAGTTTCCCATAACACCATAGAAATTCTAGAACAACTACAATTTTAATATTTTTATCCTAATTAAATTTCTACTACCCTCCCAAATGCTTTATAAAAATAATAATAAATAAACTGGGAAGGAATTAAGTATTTTGAGTAAAATATGCAAACATGGTCACATTGGGTCAAAATGACCCACTCGGGCCTAATAGGGCGTAAGGATTGGTCGGGCAGGCTAGTGTTAAAACTAATACATAGCATCTAAACTCTGCTATAGACTGTCCCGATCTCAGCTCCAATCTAACTTTTAAAGGTCCATGCAGAACCACTCACACGTAATCACTCCTCAATATGTACATTCCCAGATTGTCCAAACTGACCAAACATTCCATCCTCACCCGCCTCTCTTCCCCTATAAATTCTATTCCAGACCACATTGACCCGTTCTCTTTTCCTAACCACACTTTTACAAACCGGACTATTTCCTATCTGAATAGAAACTAAGGCCAATATTATTACATTTAATGTATTGCTATATATATTTAAATTTATCATGTTTTATTGTGCTAGTACCTTTTTATGTCTTTTTATATCGTGGCACTGTAAACTGGCAAATATGCTGTATGTGTATAACTTGATAAATGAAAAAAAAAAATTTTTCATTTGCCTTAAAGATATGCCAATTAAAACTATAACAAAGTTTAGCCAAAGCTGCTCGAGAGTGTAAGCATTATTAATGTTGAAATGCCTAAATGCAAACTTCATTTTTTTCTTCAAACAGGTTATTGTAAAGAAAAAATATGATCTTCATAAAAAAGACTATGCACCTGCATTTAAGCCAGAATCTCCTTTCGCAATTGCTTCGTTCCGTCGAAATACATTATGAGAAGCAAATTAATACGTGTCCTCATGTCCATCTTGTTTCAAAAATAGTCATACTATAAGCGTCTTTAGCAAAAATAAATTTCAATAAAAAATAGCACCACATTTCCATCCGCGGAAATCTCTTTCAATTTCCATGCTATACATATTCAACCGCATGCAACAACCAACAAGAGTCGAGACTATTTTCATTATAGAAAAATTCTCTTCATTACAGCCATTCCCCAGTTCCTATGGCTTATCATGTATCCGTAATAGTCTCAAAGCTCTAGAAAAATGAGCAGTTATGCGGCAAGGAAAAAACAATTTTCACTATTTTACCTCATTGACTTTGCACTCTTCTACTAAGACGGAAGCTAATTTTAAAAATCTGGAACGTAGAAAATAAATCTCCCGAATAGCAGAAAAAGAGCTTTTAGTATTCGTGACAATAAAAATGGGGAGGATAAAAAACGATGAAAAAGTTCGCTTTTTAATTTTAGAGCGAATTCATTTCTCGAAGAAGTCCAAATATTACCTTCTTACGTATTTGGACTCAATCCCAGGGCCATTATTCTGTTAGTATCTTTCTGTCACATATTATTATATATCAAGAATTTGGTTGAGTTATGTGAAAAATAATTAATTAACGTGTTTTTCATTGTGATACGTAAAGTCATTATGTTATGATATTACGTATGAATTGGGTGTTACAGTGGAGCATGGTCTCAAAGTTTTTTGTATTTGAATTGAATAATTTAGAGACTCTGTCAAACTCGTAGAAATTTATTTTACTTTTTTAGCCCCTCAGAAAAACTTTTCTCATCCATAAATATTTATTTTCATATTGTAGACTACGTACCATGTACTCGTTTTACGTGAAAGTGCTCTAAGCGATATTGCTCATACCTAATCTAGCCAGCTTAAAAGTAAACGATCCTTAAGTAACAAGTAGCAAACAAAAAGTGTAAGACCTCCCACAGTGACCATGACAGGCCACAGGCCTTTTTCGGGGGGGTCTGTGGGGGCAAAAGCGAGTATGATAGCACAAGTGAAGGAATTTTGGCTTTACAAACCACTCATATAGAAGAGAATGGAGAGAAAAAGAACAAATTTCATAGCATTTTTCGACTTCGATAAGGTATTTGATAACGCGGAACGGAATGCGATGCTTAGAATTCTGAAAGAAGTTTGAGAGCTCAACAAGGATCTTACAATTGTGCACAGTTTTTTATTTTACGTGTAAATGTGATACAATTTAGACTGTACAGGAGCGAGAATTGGGAAAGAGGTCTGAAAAGGGCGTGCACTGTAATTTTTAATTTTTATATCGAGAAAAACCTTCAACGGAACCAAGGAAAAGGCTTTGGTTTTGAAGAAAGTGTTCGCGGAGAAAATGTAAGTATGCTGCGATTGGCTGATGACATGGCAGCCATAGCCAAGAAAAGGATAATTTGAAGAAGACATTGACAAATATGAAAAGGAAAAAGTGAAGTACTACGTAAGTAAGAAAAAGCTGAAGCACAACGAAAAGATGAATAAGATTAGTAAGTAGAAAAAGCAGAGTCTATATCAATTACTTACCTGGAGAATCTAAAGCTTGAATGGATGAAATAGCTTTTATTACTGGAGAGGCAGAAAAACCAAGGTTGGAAGAAGCAAGATAGAAATTGTCAGTATAAGAGCGTAGGCGAAAATATCTTTCCATGTAAAGGAGAATCTTCTTACATATGAAATTCCAAGCATAGAAGTTAGGATAAAACTAATTAGTTTCTGCAAGGAGCGTTGATTAAATATAGAAGCGAGGCTTGGACGTTGATGGCATCAGGGAAGTTGGAAGCATTTTGAATATGGTTCTACCGAAGAATGATAAAGATAAAATGGTTCGACCGAGTAAGTAATGGGGTAATGCTGAGAGTAGGGGAAGCAAAAGGAATGCATTTAAAAACCTTTAGGAGGAAAGGGGATAACTTAGTTGCCTCATTATGACGCATAAAGGTCTGATGAAAACAATCATAGAGGGATAGGTGGAAGAAGGGTAAGGGACGGCCCCGAATGAGTTGCATAGTAAAGGTTATAAAGGATGTAAAACGGAAGAAATACGTCGCTATGAAAAGGCTACTTGATAGGAATTGAGAAATGCGTTAACACTAGTATGCCCGACCAATCCTCACACCCTATAATGCCATAGTAAGTCAATTTGACCCAATATGACCAGGTTTGCATATTTTACTCAAAATATTTCATTCTTTCCCAGTATCTTTATTAATATTGTTTAGAAAGTATTTGGGAGGGTGGTAGAAAATTTAGTTGGACGAAAAATATTAAAATTGTAGATACGATGTGAAACACTTTGCACTTTCCACAAAAAAATGTATTAAACTACAGTCGACAGGTTTCTATGCACTGCAGCACTATCAAGACTTTTCATGTCTAAGTCTTGATAATGCTGCAGTGCAGAGAAACATGTCGATTGTAGTTTAGTAAATTTTTATGAGGAAAGTGCAAAGTGTTTCACTTCATATCTCATAATGGATCTCTACAAAGTATCTGCCTCATCCATCAAATTCATTAAAATTGTAGTTGTTCAACAATTTATATAGTGTTATAGGAAACTAGCTTCCACAAATTTGTGAATACCTATCACTTTTCCTCTCATGGGTTTGGGAGGTACAATGAATTTCAATGGTATCAGGTTAAAAAAAAATACTGCAACATTTGGACAAAATCAGTACAAATCACACCGTTACATTGAATACGAAGGAACGGTAGAAAGGCTTCAAATGAATTTGATAGTCTGGGTCAAAATTAGCCATCCGGGCATGAAAGGTATAAGTGATGAGAAAAAAATAGTAATATCAGGCCTAACCTTTGCACAGAGGTAAACCAAACGAATTAATTAAAAGTCATGAAATATGAGTCTAAATTTTTCTTCGTTTCAAAATAATCAACATTAATATTCTCTTTTAATTGAGCCAGATTGATCCAGATTGACCCATTAAACCAATCTTAGAATATAAGTAATTGAACGATCTACGGACGTTTAATAGTTGAAACAAAACAAATTCCCCAAGGCTCTTTTTGCTGGGCAAATGGGTTGGGGGGAGGGTGGTGGGAATTTGGAAGATTGACCAAGGAAAAGAAAAATAATATAAAAATAGGACAATCCCGCTCACACTCACCACACGGATTTGCTCCGAAGGACAAAGTTCCGCGTAAATCTCAATCACACACACGCACTCAAGTTTGCGAAGCTTCCACCTACGCCAGTGACCCACTTCACACCAAAGAAAAAGACAAAAAATATAAAACTGGGACAATCACGCTCACACCCACGCACCACGCAGATTTGCTCAGAAGAAAAAGAATTCCGCGTAGATCTCAATCGCACACAGGTTTGCGAAGCTTCCGCTTACGCCAGTTACCCACTCACAACAAACCTCACCTCACTCACAACAAACCAATCTTTGGATTGTTGAGTAATGGTGACGATTCATTTTGGAGAATATTTACTCTGATGATTTAAATAACAGGTCAACATACCATTTGCATTTGGTCGTCTAAGTTTACACAGCTTGTCTCTTCATCGAAGGTGAGGAGATCCTTGCTCTAGGATGGGAGAGGGGATAAGTGTTGTTCTATACGGTAGGGTCATATTAGTGCGATCATGCCCATACAAGTACACCAAATTAAAATATATGCCATTGATTAAGAAATTTTCAAAGTTTTTTTACGTTTCTTTGCGTTTTAATACCTGTGATTGTATAAAAAAGTAATGATTTGGTCTATGATGCTTACCTCGACACTTTCAGGGATGACTGTTGTAGAATTGGCTGAAAAAACCATTTAAATCACGACATTTATCGCCAAAATAGCGTAAAAAGAGGGCGTGTGCTGCTGGTTGCCTACGCTCAACATAAATGGTCCTGGTGCCACCGTAGGATGTCAACCTACAGGAACAAAATTTTTCTCTATTCATTTGGTTTTCCCAGTGTCCCTATCTGGGATTTTTCTTCCTCATAGGAAAATCTCCTCGGGATGGTGGAAAATTAATTGCGTATGCTTGGTTTCGCTAATTAGTAGGCCTCCTTCGCTTTTATAGCGTTGGGGTGTTTTTCCCTCGTCCCCTCCCTTCCGCTCCTATCCTTTCCCAGAGGCGTCGGCGGGCTCCCATCGCAGCGGCGCCTCTATCCTTTTTCCTTCCTCTCCAGCTCCTTCCCGGGTGACCGGGCGTATAAGCCACGGGCTTGGTTCCTGGCCCCGGTGTGTTGTAACCTCTAAGGGCTCCCCTGAGCCCTCATTCTTTGTTCATTTGGTACCTCGGGCTACATTTTGACATATGTCTAACTATGAATTTCGAAAAAAGTTGTTTGATGACCGCCCAGCCTAGTAATTAGGTTTCACTCTTCGCTGCTTATAATATAAGGCTTCCCTTCAAAAGTAATGCAGAGTATCCAAAGACATGAACGGAAGAGGAGGCATTCCTTATCCAGGAGAAGGAAGGAGAGAGGCTTAGAGGGGAGGACTTGAAATGGGTAAAAGAATTGGGAAGACGCGTCCACTCACATTCCGTCTTTGTCTCTTAAATATCTTTCATGCGTCAAGAGTAACCAGTGGAGAGGATTAAGCGAAGGACATGCAGTTCAGATAACCAAAATGGCATCAAATTCCTCATTATTATCCATCAGCCCTTGAGAGAAAGTCTTGGAGAAAATTAAAAGTGTATTAAAAATTCATTAATAACACTGAAAGTAAAATTTATAGACATAATATAGCATTACGCTGTGCTAATTTTTAGATTTTATTAACATCCACACTGCGTAAAAAAGACAATGCAGTGGCCACTATATTTTTTTGTTTTGCAATTCGAAGAGTACATGAAGGAGATTCCCTTAAAATATTATCGAGTGTCGAAAAGCCTGAGAACGGAGGAGAATGTTTGCCTTCTGGAGGGGTTACCCGATTAATATAATATTACCCTTAAATACCCTACCAGCATAAAAAAGGTGCTTGAAACGCCCTATAAATACCCGTCCTTTCATGCCTTTCATACTCCATTTCTGCCTTTTTAATTGGGTGTGATATATTCAGAGATTCCATTCGCATGTAACCTTTCCTGTGCATTTCACTGTTATGCATGGATAATTTTCGAATTCCCTTAATAATAATAATAATAAACGTCTTTATTGGGCAATAATGGGACTATAAAGTCCCATCTTCCATCTAACCCCTCGTCAAACATGAAATATATGCAGTTAAATACATTGTCAAGTTAGTCATGAAATTGCATGCACGGAAATTACATACAAATAAATAGAAGTTCCATTTTCAATCAACAAATAAAATTATAAGTTAACAAAGTTACCACTGACCAAGTGTAAAAAGATGAGATGTTAGTGAACGTGGGAAAAACCTAAGGATATTGACTGTCGTCCTTATTGGAAAGAACCCACTGCAGGAAAACGCCCACACAAGAAGGGGGGCGTGAAAAACCCGCGAAAACCTACTGAGAGAACTAATGTAAACATACGAAATAAGTGTAAACATAACACATTTCCGTTACTACCATATATTGTGTTTTAAATTTCGAAGCCAGAAGTAAGAAGCATGCCTTCAAGAATAACACCGAGTTTTGACAGACGCGTTGAGACGAGGAAGAGTTTTTTTTATCCTGTGAAGAGGAAAGGCGCGGAAAGAGGGTTTGGTTGGAGGAAATGGGAAGGATTATGGGGGAGAGGCGTCGACTGATATTTCGCGACCTCTTATTATACTTCAAGAGAAGGTCTCGGCGTGGTGGCGAGGCTGTGTCGAGGGATGGAAGGGCTTGCGAGCAAGATGACGTGGAGGATTTCGCTGGAATGGAATCAAGGGAATGAGGGTTAGGGGTGGAAAAAAAGGGTGGCCGAGGATGAAAGGAAAATTCTTCGCAGCGCGGGAGCATGATAAATGATGCCTCTTGGCCAGGGGTCTGCCTGCTAGAACGGATGCCTCGGAATAAAAAAATTACCTCGCCCAACTACAACCCATCTCCCTCGCCGGCAGCATATGCCGATGGTGGCCGAAAAGTGGAAGGGGTGGGAGAAAAAAATAAAACAACCGTATTGGGGGCCTTAAATGGAGTTTGACTGTGCGAGAGAAAAAAGCGGAATTATCCCCACGAGTAAAGGGCCTGGAATGAAGTTTAATAACTCACATTCGCCCGTTCGGCGAAGCGCCGCGCTTTTATTTCTAAAATCGAGTTTATCACGATGTTTGGCGAAGTGCTGGTCATAAAGCAAGTTTCCGAGAAACGTTGGACTTTCTCCCATAAAAATTTAAGCCCACGTCCTCCTTTTCTCATTCCCTTAGCCCGAGTAAGGAATTTGGTTTCCGGCTGAGGGGGCCTTCACAGGTCGGCGTTGCGTGAGCACCGTGGCTCGCGAGTGAATCGGATCGTGCATTCGAGGGTTGATGAAGAAGGTCAGGTCGCCAGCTCAATTGGACGCCGCAGAAAAATCTGTCCTGGATTTTCTCCATGTGGAGGCTGCGATAGGCTGGGGATTTCGATTAGCCACACTTATGTACTAATTATATAGAATTAATGCATGTTGGTGATTCGTCACCCCCTTCCAAACACCCCAGAGGTTGCTCGCAGGGTATTATGTAAATGTAGATGTAGAATTCCATTCTAGAGTTAAACTGCATCTTAGGATTCGTCACCTTCCACACTGGAGAACACAGCCCTACCAGTATCGAAAAGCTGCATTGCTGCTTCAAAGTCGCTTTTACTTCCACTCCCTGGTAAAAATCGAACGCTTGCCTGAGCGTAGAGGTAGTTCACACGTTCTGTGTGGCTTCATTGTCTCCGGGATCACTCTCCAGGATTCCTGCACTCCAAACACGCTTCCCTAACTCCTCCGCGGGAGTCCATGGAGAGTGTCTACCTCTCAGCACCGGTGACGCTTTCCAGATTGGTCGTTTTGCATTGTTGCTATGAAGTAATGCGTTAAATAAATAAACAGTGATTCGGACCGGAAAAACAATAGAGTGCACATTGCATTGAATGGGGAATTCCACTGAAAATGGATGATTATGCGATAAAAAATATCCTTAGTTCCGTAAATTACAGTGAAAGCAGTTCTTCTATAACCTGCGTATGATTCGTAAAATTCCCCTTTGAAAATTGTAGAGTAATCTTGCGCTCCAAACGACCCATCGCCATGTTGGCTGATCGTGACGTCAGAGTCCAGTAAACAATACGTTTACGTGGTGCTGGTAGACTATTTGTCCCAGTTTTAGAAAAACATCTATTTCTCAGTACAATTTATTTTTTGCATAGCATTATATGTCAACTTCATCATCAGTCATGATAAATATTTATCCTGAATCATTGACAGGTTTAAAGAATGTATGTATACATACTAGAAGATGCAGCACAGTCTTGACAAATAGCGCTTATTACTTTTTCATCCTCCTCATCTACGGCGATTTCCACAGTATAAGATCATTATTCTCACTTTATGTTCTGGTGTCACCTTAGCCCCAATAGTGCAAACGCTCAAATTTATTAACAGTTGAACCTAACCAATTGCTGAAACATCGTTTGTCTCTCATCCAGACCTTAGGAATGCGGAGTAAATCGGCGTAAAATGTGATACGTTGTATTTCTCCAAAACATTAACTTCACATGTTCCAATATTGCACCAAGTGCACATTAAAAGCAATTAGTAAATGACAGTAGTTAAATGAAATACAAACCAATCTTTAGATTACTAGCGAAGGAGATTGTTGATTTAATGTATGTTGCATTTCAATTTCGCGGCTTCTCAATTCCGCGCCGAGAAATCTTCATTACTGGAGAAGAAATAAGCGACCATGACTTAATCTACCTTCAGAATGTTCCCAGAATGCGTCTTTACGAAGTTGGAGTCAGCCACTGCGCAATACACGCACCGTTAAAACTTTTAAACTATTCACAACTGTTTTTGACCCACCCTTTAAGTTATGAATCAGTATCGCCGTAGATGTTTGTTATCGTCGTTACTGTTCTGTTATTGCCACGGAGCGAATCTGTTTACTCGCATTCTGACGTCACAGGGCGTTTTAGTAGCGGGAAAGAATTTAATAATTTTTGCGAACTTTGAAGCTCTGTAGCAACAAGAATACTGAGAATTATAAAGTCATATTTTGCATACGTTAATAACTTTAACTTACCTATCTAGAAACTTACCTATCTACAAGTAAAAAAATATCTTTTTAATTTTATGAGAGCACCCCATTCAGTGTGTTATTTAACTCTTTTATTTTAATTAAGTTATTAGAACTCCTCTAAGGAACCTTAAGTATATATTAGAAGAGAGTATTCATAAAAGTACATAGTTCCATTCTTATCTTTCCTTGTACAGCATAGCTTTCGATCTAATCTTTCCTTTGCCGAGATTCGCCATGTTCATTAACTGCATGATTTGAGGTACACCTTGGCAGTGTATTTTTCCGTGGTCTAGCTCTCAGAAGAATGTCGTTAACAGCACAAGTATTGTTAAGAAGTACAGTATCTGCCGTGAAATTAAGTTTCAGACGGCTTTACCGCACCAACTTACTTATAGAAATAGGTGAAAGGAATTCAACATAACCTGAACTGAACTATAACCATAGGTCGTGAGTATGAAAGAACAGACGTTCCAACGGAAAAAATGTGACATCCGAAATATTTTTAAATTTTTATCTCAGTAACAAAGTGCGATGAAAACAATCTGTAGCCATCATGTGATGGAAGACATTGTGTGCATATGTAATAATCATTTTCATTACTCCTCGGGACCGAATAATGCCAAAAATAGTAGTTTTCGATGACTTTCAGAATTTGTTAGTGCTTATCACGGTATATAAGTAAATAGCAAAGGTCTGCCCGAGAAAACGGAAGTGTCCGCCATTTCTATTTATTCGCAGGAATATCTATGAAAACAGTTACATAAAGTTTACTGTTTCTAAAATCTAATGCAGTAATTCATGTAGTTGCAAAGTCCGAAAGAGATCGGTCAGCTGAAAGTGGACGAAATGTTGTGAGAATCTTTTAGAAATCGAAATTTTCGGTGATTTTAGGAATATTTTAATTTTTATCTTGTTAACCAAGGGCGACGGAAGTAAACTGTTACCCACAAACAACATATCACCATGTGAGTATATTTAATAATCATTTTTGTAATCCAACTTACGAAATTATGCCGAGGGCAGAGGGAAGTAAGAAACTTTTTCCGTAAAATCTATTTTCGGATGGGTTTTTCGTATAGTTGCATGTAAAAACTCACCTCAAAAATGCCATAAATATGTGGTAACATTCAAAATCTGTCATAGGTAGGAGAAATGACCCATATGGCATCCATATTTCAAGAGAAGTGGAGCAAATAGTAAATACCAAGCACTAGTATGCATATACATCACCAAAGCCGTGCATCTGCGAAAAAAATGCAGACAGCACGTAATCAGACAGTTATATTTAAATCAATTATCTCATCAAATTGAATACAAATAAGATTCTAAGGCATCAAAAATTGGTTCAATCAATTCCCAACAAATATTTTGTTTCACTCACATACAAAAGGATCATTTCCATGAAACGGGCATGATTAGGTGCAAACTAGTGAAAACTCTGAGCACTTTTATTTGATTTGAAGGTAAGGCAGCCGGGAAATTGAATGAAAAGATACCAATTCTTTACCTAAAATAGTCATTTGTGTGGCCAGTGTATATTAATTTATGAAAAGAAACTGCTCCTATCAAGGAGCTTAAAAATTAGAAATATCGAGCTAGGAACTCTCTAAAATATGCATACGCTATGTGCTTTCTGATCCTTACATAAAATGTAGTTTTAGCTCAAATGGTGCGCGGAGGAGATAAAAATGCCCAACTGCCTACTAATAATATTCTCGACAGGAAATGAAATCAGTGTATTTCATGAAATTTTAATCCTGTAAAAATGGAGCGGGACGCCTTTGAGTACGCTATCTCCCAAAATTATGGCTGAAAACTCATCACGAAGACAATAAAAGGATTATCCTGGCCACGCATCGATGAATACGCTCAGGCGAAGCCTTTCATTTTATTTTAAATACATTTTCGACCGCACCCTATAAAAGAATTTCTCTCTTCACGTATTCCATTTAGCAAGCGAGGGTGGGGCTTAACTCTCTGCGTTAATTCATTTTCCTGAAGACGTGGACAGAGTAATGATTTGAGCCGCTTTGCGCTTCGGTGAGTGGACGCGAACAAGTGGACTCCGACGGCCGGCTACCGAGTTAATCCTCACGAACGGACGAGTCATGCACGGGCAAACACATACCTACTACATGCAAGGAGAGCGAGCTCCGACCGGTGTATGTGTGTATGTGCCATGACGACACCGCAGCGAATCCCCTGCAGTTTCCCCATTTTCACGGTCAGCGGCTCTATTCCTCCTTTCAAATTTATAGCTTGAGTCCGCCTACTCCTTTTATCCTCAGCAATTTGTCGTCTTAACCACCCTACAGAACGGACTTGGCTCACATTTTGCACGTAATTCCTCTTTTGATATCGCTTCCAGTATCTCAAACTATGTAGAGACTTGTCTATGAAATGCGACCTAAGTAACTTCGCTATATTGTTATGCATCAATTCTTCTATCGGTGAGTCACGGGAGCGAGGAGTTTCACTACACAGTAGTGATGGGTGAAAATAATCGATTTTCGATGATAATCGAGTATTGTGTTCCGATTGTTTCGATTATGTAATCGATTATGGGGTGTCGATTTAATCGTTTAATCCATTATTTAAGCTCGATCTTCACTTGAAAAAAATCGGCGGCACTAGTTGTTGCATTAATATATCTCTAATCACGTGATAATCAAGTACCGATGGCTACATTTTTATATAGCAGTGATATCGCAGTATATTTGAATTGCTAGTGATAGGGAAAATTCGTATCGAAAAATCATATGATATCCTCGCGATTATCCAACATGGAATCGGTAAAATCGTATGATTCGATACCTGCTGAAAAATCATATGATTCGTTGCCTTCACATAATCGGTAGATCATATGATTCGATGCCTACTAAAAATCATATGATTCTATCGATTTGCGGAATAATCGATTATGCCATCACGATTTTCACACAGAATCGATGCTTGGGAACCGATGATCATTTGATACGATTAATTGATTACGGCGGAGTTTCGCCCGTCTCTACTACAGAGGGCGATTGGCAGCTGACTGAAAGGTCTCGATGTAGGCATTTTTCCCTACTCACTCAGCTTGCTCTTTAGTCCGTGGTGACCTCTAACAAACCAACCATCGAAATGAAGAAATGAGTGATGCTACTATGAACAATAACTATGGAAAGAATACAAAGTTGTGTTTCATACGCAGGAAATTATTCGTGAGGACGGAAAAAAGCTTCGATTACAAACTAGGACAACTGGAAAAACTGATCAAAATACCTTAGACAGTAAAACATGACCAAAGGAAGGGTGATGGGCCATGAGATCAGAATCATAGTGACCGCAGAACTCCGGACTTCAAGTAACGCTTCACTTCATTGATCATACATGGAATGGTAATTAGGTGGAGAGACATTTGTTACTCATTAAGTAAGTTCACGTTATGAAAAATGGAAAAGCAGGAGCAATTTCCACCATCTTACATAGATTAATACTACCGGTTTCAATTTCGCATCAGGTCCTGATGATGCTGAAAAGCGAGACCGGTAGTATTTATAAATGTAAAAATGTGGAAATTGCTCCTTTTTCATTTTTCATTATGTCACGTTTCCACTCCATCTCGCCTGAAACCTCAGACTATATAAGTTCACGTTGATTATTCATTTTCGAAATAAACATTCTCCGTGTTGTTTGATTTGCAAAATATTGAGTTAAACGCCTAAATTGAAGGCAAATGGGAAGGGATGCAAATTCGTAGAACGAGTTGTTTTTCTCAATAAGTACTCAAATAAAATTCCTAAAAGGAAATTGATGAAATGCAATGCTATCGGCTGTATTTCATTTGTCGGTCCCTGTGCCGACGGAATAAAGTCCTCGCCTCTCAAACCGTGAGTTGCGGGTTCGAGTCCTGCCTGGGTAGGTTGTACCTATCCAGGCCAATGATGTTTGTGAACACCGTACGTTGTTTCACGTAACATTCCCGCGTTGTAAAAGACTTATCGGAATTATGAACTGTTTTGGGGCGATGAAATAAATTAAAAAGGAACTGAGGATAATATTGAGTTTCCAGCAAACCTCAAGACTGCACGATTATACGGCTCTGTTTGAAAGACATGGAACAGGTAAAAAATGAAAGCAAGAGTTTAACATGGAAAGAGCTCACCTTCAAAGTTGGATATGAGTGAATATTTCTGAATGCTGAAGCGGCTGAAAAATGCAAATCAAAAGACTTGTATGTAGCTAGCCAAGAATACTTGATCGATATTAAAATTCTGCTGATTTGTAACATTCTAAGCGAGCTGAACTAAAACCCTCAATGCAATTCAACAGATTGTTATAGAAAAAAAAATATTTACGTAATCTAAAAGTAAGCTCTGATGCATCGTATGAAATTTTTACAAACAGCATGTGACAAATATTTATTCGTATTGATATGGATTAGAAGATCCTCCTTAGCTTTATTTCTTTTGGATGGATGTAAATGTTATCTTTAATAGCCGCTAATAATCTCATAAAATAAGAAGTAAGTGTGCAATAGGATTAAGGAGGAACTTTTAACTTTCAACGCATGGAGTACATTTCTTTGATTAATATAATCCTCTTAGTGAAAAAATAATTTTACTATTTTGACTTCATATTAAGCTATGGCTAATAAAATTCCAAAGGGTACTCTTCGTAACTCGCATTCTGTGAAACTTAAATGACATGGCGCACAATGTAAAGAGTTGTCCCATCTCATAGGAAGGGCGGTTCCAAAGTTGCAAGTAATAATTGGCTGAGCACGGCATGAAAGGAGGAAAGAAATGAGCTTCACTTTGGATACTCCGGAAACAAATAGAAGGGGGAGCGGCGGAAACTTATTTGAGTGCCAGCAAGAGAATTGCAAGTTGTCACGACCTGAATCGAATGGAGGGGTTAGCGAATCACATCCCAATCAGGGTTTGAAGGGAGGGGGAAGGGAAAATTGGTCCCACGAGAGGTGACGGGAAGCAAGTTAGTTTAAGAGGGATCTTGGGACCTTCGAGGGAAAAACCCTTTCTTCCTCAAAGACATTAGAATCAGCACAATCTCCCTCTAGTTAAAAAAAAAAACTTGAGCTCGATAAAAACTCCAATGACACATGAAAGTGCTCCAAGTGCCAAATTGGATCCTTGACATAGGAAACAATGAATACGATTGTTAATCATTAAAATCATTAGCATATTGTGACCTAAACATTCAATGATCTTACAATCATGAATTTATCGTAATTTTTAGTATAAAAATGCTTGTTTTTATTGAATTCGAATTTAGAAAAATGACTATAATCGAGCTTGAAAATGCGACGGTGATGAAGAGATGCAGGCTACTCCGGAGGTACAATAAGTTGTACAATCAATCATCGCGTTAGTGATTATTTTATTACTATATTGCCGTCGTTTCGTTTGGATACTTTTGAATAGCTACTTTTATCGACATTATAAATGATCTCGGAGGGGTATAATTTTGCAGCAAGTTTTAGCTAAATAATCAATATAAAATTATTTGACACTACTGTATATTTTGAAGTAAAATATGCCAAATCAATCAAATTAATGATCAGATATATTAACTGGCAATTCTGGTGCACATTTAGAGGCCAATAATTCGCATAACTCGTGGTAAAGTTTTCTGGAGAGAGCATTTGGCCAGTAATGACTAAAGCTGATATTTTATGATCAACAATACATTCATGTTAACTTTGAATGAATGCGTTTAGTTTGTAACAAGCATGAGTGATATGCGTATGTGAAAAGCTTACGGGAGATTTTATTCAATTATGCGCTTCCAACGTCCCTCATTCAAATCATAAATTCATGCTAAACCTCCTCCCTTAACCGGTGACGTGCGCTCTGAGAGACCGCTGCGTTTCTAAAATTATGAATATTTTCAAAATTGCTATTTCAAAACATCTATAATCCTCGTGAACGTCATAATTTTTTATATTAAAGACATAACACTTTCAAAATTTAACGTTCATATTATTTATTTCTGAAAATTTGCAACTGAATTTGAATAGCGGTCTGTGAGACCTCACATCACTAAATTGGAAAAAAACAATAAACGTATTGCTGGTGGAAATAATTCAGAGTTGATAAAAATAATTCCTAGTGATTCTTAAAGAATAATAATAAAAAATAATTTGTAAGGAAGCAATTTTAGTTGCGAAGCGTGGATAATGAAGTACTTAATTAAAAAAGTAAGATAATAATAGCAACTCAAGTGTTCTTGATATCAGTTTTTTTATCCTGTTTCAAAAAACAATTTTTACTGAAGAAGTTGGTTCGTTTTGGGAATGCATAATATTAAATATAAGTTTTAAATTGTTGAGAAGTCAAAGAAACATTAAAATAAGCAATAAAATCGACTTTCCTACGTTTTATGAATTTCTGTTTTATTGCGGTCCCCCAGACCGCATGTCACTGGTAGTGTAACAAGAATTGCACGTCACTGGTTACGGGTTAAAGTCTGACGCAACATGTCAGGAATATATTATGCGTGCATTAAAGAATTCCCTGTGAAAATCAAAATATAAACCAACCAAAAAAACCAGTTATGTCTAAAAAACATGCAATGATAATTTTTCTTGCGGCTGAGTTTTAAGCCACCGAGTGCGTACACCTTGGTGGGTCGACCTCTACATATAGAGGTCGGCTACGACATAAGTGACTTCTCTCGTCAAATAAGCAGCCGTGGACCAAAAGTGGCAGCATTCCGAGGTGGTATGGGTCCATCCCTTGGTAAGATAGGCCAATTAAATGATACAAAAAGCCTCTGAAGATGCCATGACTAGGCGACGGGACGCCGCCAACAATTATGCCTCTCAACAACCGGGGGAGAGGTTAGCTGCTCTTCTTTACATGTGCGACGGTAGGGACCATATTTGTCGGTAGAGCAACACACATTTAACTACGGGCGTGGTAACATTTGCTTAACGGCTGTAGTGCTGTGATGTGGAAGGCAAGGGGAAACCACCGCATTATCATTTCGAGGAGTAGCAGCTACTCCACTCACTTTATATCACGACAAGATGGAATTCTCTCGAGTAAAATATTCCGGAGGTAAAATAATCCTCGATTCGGATCTCCGGGATTACTCGAGAGGGTACATCAGTCAAAGGGGAATGTTAAGGACATGGTCATGGAAGGTCAGATTGCTTCGTACGTGCGGTAGGCTAGAGAATTAGAAGGTGGAGATGCGAAGAATGAACCTCGAAGTATTAGGCATCAGCGAAATGAAGTGGCCCCAGGAAGGAGACTTTTGGAGTGGAAGCTACAGAATGATACACACAGGATCGCCGAATGATGATACTGAAGTTGGTATTATGCTTAGAAAGAGCGCCGGAATGCGAGTTAAAAGCTACCTACTGTTTAATGAAAGGACAGTAATGGTGAAGATAGAAACTAAACCCGAAGCTACTGTAGTGGTTCAAGTTTACATGCCTACATCTGGTTATGAAGATGAAGAAGTAGAAGATGTATACCAAGATATAACGAAAGTTATCAAGTAGGTAAGAGGGGAAGAAAAGTTTATTATTTTAGGTGACTGGAACGCTGTCGTCGGCGAAGGTCAAGATGGAATGATAACTGGGAAATATATATTAGGAAATCGAAATGAAAGAGGGGAAAAGCTTCTCGAATTCTGCACTGAACACAGGCTAGTGGTTGCCAACATTATGAAAAAAAATCCCTGGCGAAGAAGATACACGTGGAAAATTCAAGGATACCTTAGAGGATACCTTACAGTCGACTACATTAATGAAGGAACGCGGTGAAGGACTGCAAAAGCTACACAGGGGCATTAACTTAGCTATGATGAATTACCACCTCAAATTAAAAAATTGAAGAAAGCCTTGAAAAAGACATTGCAGATTGGAAAATTGAAGGAGGTTTAGCATCAAATGGCTTTTAAAGAAGCTGTAGAAAAGGGAATAGAGGAGGATACGACCAATATATCAGTGGGAAAGACTTGGAAAACTATTAGAAGTGGTCTGCAGGCAGAAACTGAGGGATTTTTCGGTAAAAGAAAAGTCTATTTGAAAAAAATAGACTACGCAGGAAGTATTGGATCTCATTGAAGAAAGAAGAAAATACAAGGCTGCGAAAACAGAGGGAGGTCAGAATTGTTACAAGAGAATAAGGAACGAGATATGCCGTAAAGAGAGGAAGGCTAGAGAAGCGTAGATGAAAAATATTTGTGAAGACGTGATGAACTATATTGTGCAGGGAAAAGTAGATGCCTTCTATAGGAAAGTGAGGAACCATTTAAAGGAAAGGGGCGTGAGATGTATTACCCTTAGGGAAAAAAACGGAGAACTTATGATCAAAAACGAAGACAAAGGGAAGATAAGGAAGTAGTATCTGGAATATTTGTACAAAGGAAGCAGCCTAAGAACGGATGCTATCGAAAACGAGTGGGAAGTGGATGAAGATGACATTGAATCCCCAATTTTAAGATCAGAATTTTATGCGGCGGTAAGAGGCCTTCGGATAAATAAAGCATCTGGAATTGATGATATTCCCGCAGAAATAATTAAAAATGCAGGAGGTAAGACGTTGAACCAGCTGTACAAAATAACAAGTGAAATGTATTCGAAAGGCGAGATACCAAAGGAATTCGAGAGAAAGTTTATAATCCCAATTGCTGAAGGCCGCTATACACGGTGAATAATCATGCGAATGAAATCATTCGCCGTGTGTAACGGAAACATTCTCGAATGAACCGTCATGCGCATGATCATTCAGTGAAAATTAGAACGCGTTCTATTTGGCTCGCATAATCCCGTGAATGATGGCATGATCATTCAGCATGATCATTCGCATGATCATTCACCGTGTAAAGCGGCCTTAAGAGTGGAAGAACGGAGAACGGCGAACACTTTAGGACCAAAAGCCAAACAACACATGCGTCGAAGATTCCGACAAGGATAGAGTAAATCATCTATAGAATAATAGAACTTAGCGGAAGAGTATCTGGATGAGAAGCAATCAAGATTCATAAAAAGAGAGGCGCAAAGGAAATACAATTGGTCTTTAGGCTGCAGATAGAGATGAGAGTCGAAAAGAACAATTCAACGTTCGTCCCATTCGCAGCCTTAGCGAAGGTATTCGACAATGTAGATTGGAATCCAATGTTTGGAATCCTAAAAGAAATGGGAGTTATTTACAATGACAGAAGAATCATCCGCATTTTATACAATAAAACGAAGTAGCGGCGATAAAATCAGGGCCCAGCTTTGAAGATAGAAAAAATAGGAGAGGAGTGAGACTAGTCTGCTCTTTGTCAGCAGTAATTTTAAACGGTTACATCAAGAGAGTCATTACTGAAATCAAAGAAAATGTCTCGGGAGTGTACAAACATGGAAAAAAATAAGTATGATAAGATTTGCCGATGAAATAGCCGTCATAGCAAAAATAGAGAAGGATTTGAAAAATATTCTGTTTAATATGGTTAGGATAATGGGTAAATATCAGTTGAAAATAAACACAAAGAAATCCAAGATATTATTATGCAGCAGAAAAAGAGAAGTCAAGACTAACATTAAAATAGGGAAGTAAAAACTAGCAAAGGTGGATGAATTCGGTTATTTGGGAAGGAAGGTAACTAGTGACGGGAGAAGCAAGAAAGAAATTATCAGCAGAATAGCCCAGGCGAAGAGAGCATTCCACCAATAGAGAGACCTGCTTACAGCGGGAAACTTAAATATGGAAGTAAAGAAACAATTTACAAGAATCTACATTTGGAGTATGCTCCTACATGGAAGCGAGGCATGGACAATTGCAGGAGAGGTGAAAGTAAGGACAGAGGCCTTCCAAATATGGTGATGCCGATGAATGATGAAGATCAAATGGATCGACCGAGTTTGAAATGAAGGAGTCGTAAAAAGAGTAGGAGGGAAGAGATGCCTCATAAAAACGTTAATGAGAAGACGGAACGATTTTTATAGGCCACATCTTGACATATGATTGCCTGATGAAGAAAATTGTTGTGGATTGTGGATGGCAAGAAAGCAAAAGAAAGACCTCGAACAAAATATATGGAACAAGTAAAGAAGGATGTGAAAGAGGAGATATACGTAGGTGTGAAGATATTAGCTGATAGGAGAACTGAGTGGAGAGCTGCGTCAAATCAATCCTAGGATTGTTGACCAACGATGATGAACTTATTTGACCTTCCACAGAATTTGATCTTAAAAATACTGAAACTGCTTTTTTAATATCAGATTTTTTTAAAGTGTGTGGCCATACATATTGGTTTTCCTAATTCAAATGTAAGCACACAGAGTGATACTAAAGAAGTCGAAAAGGTTTCAATCAGGTAGTCAATAATGTTAAAGAAAGTTTTTACCGTTTCAATGCTAAATTAATCCTTTATGTTAAAGGAAAGGAATTCATATTTTAGAAAATTCAGCCACTATCATCAGTCAGCTACTGTAATACTCAATTGAATGATCGCATTAATTCTTATTCAGTCAACATGCGTCATGTTGTGTCAATGTGTAATATTTCGAAGCTTGCCGCGTGAACAGAGGTGAAATATACTTAAAATGCCATGAGAAAAAATTCCTCCCGACCAGGAATCGAATAACAGACCTTTGACTTTGCGGGCCACTGCACAGACTATTACGCTATCTGGGTTCCAAATTTCCCATGGAGATTGTACCGAGGTTCATGACACTTGATGAAAGGTCGTTACGATAGTCTTGTTAGTGTAACTGACCTCTTAGATAACCTCGGAACTCGGAAACTGTGAATCACTGTCGGACCGTAGATTGAAAAATAGACTAAGCCTTTTAGATAAATTCAAGATCAGTGTCTTTTCTAACTAAGTTAGTCATATCTTACGGACGCCAACATACTTCGTAAGATCAGATCATATAAATAAAATAAGAGGGATAGATTGTAGAACAGACAGATTCAGAATGTCTTTTTTTCCACGATCAATAAGAGATTATAACGGCAGCGATAGAACTCATAAATAGATTGCATGACTTGTGGTGTAGCCAACTAACCTATGTAAAACTTAATGCATGTTTCTTAATTTTATTATTATTTCTAACAGTATATGGTAGTATAATTTGTTAGTATACGGGACGTTTTTTGGACGGTGTGGTGTGCATGTGGGAGTCCAATTGCATGATGCATGCTGGTGATTGATCACCCCCTACCAAACACCCTAGAGGTGGCTTGCAGGGTATTATGTAGATGTAGATGTTATGTTAGGTCCTCGCGGTCCATCAAGGATGGCTACGTGAGCGAGAATGAACTTCGATGAAGTCACAACTGCTTGAGAGCCTCACACCTACGCTAAAACCGCGCACAGTGGTAGGTGTAACATTTCACTTTTCGACATTTGGGAGCACGGTAGAATGGATGTCCTGAAGTGGTCGGAGAGGGTGAACAACGACGACAAGGTGGTCTAGGAGATGAAACTTCTAGATGAGAGACGACATGATATGCGTAGGAGAGAGAGAGAGCCGGTTTGGTTTACTGTGGGAGGATATTAAAACGGTGAAGAAAGTCAGGTTTGCAGGGAAGATTGAGAAATAAAACAAGATTTATAGATGAGAGGCAATAAATAGATCTCACTGAGAACTGCAGACAGAAATTCCATCGGGAGCAGGGGTAGAAATGTTTTTTTTGCGAAGTGCTCGAAGTAAACCTACATAAACAGAACCTTTCATAACGAAAACAAAATTTATTTTATTAAGCTAAAGGGAGTGAAATATCAAAAAACTTTAAGTCAAAGATTCAGCTCGTTTTAGTGTTAAAGGAAACAAGGTTGAGTTGAGATTCAGTAGTCTTATACGTTATAACCATAACAGAAGGGGAGAATGTTTTGTTTTTCTTATTCTCTTTGAGCATTATTATTTGAATGCAGAGTAAAAATTGATTTACGTAGGCTCTTAGGCTCGAGTGTTTTATTGACTGTGGTGAGTAAAATGTTGCTTCCGTTTGACATCATACAGTTTTAAATCTGCTTAATATTTTTATTGACCATTATTATGGCAACAAAACCCGGGGAAAGAGAAAGGATAATGATTAAATGTATTTAAAAGTAAGTACGTAACGAAGTCACTTCTGAGATGGTATCAGTGTGCTGATTATTAAGTCTGAATCTTAACATTTACTTTCAGTTTATTGCTACATAAAATATCCTCCTTACATAAATTTTCGTAACACCGAGGGTAGCTTGCAGTAATAAGAAAGAGCATGGAGAGACCCTACGCCTTACGGTCTGGTGGTAGGCCAAGGTCCTCGTATTTACATGATGCAGGAAACTATTCACCATTTATAAAACATGGTATTCAAATTGTATATAAACATATACTTGGCAGAGTTTTAAACAAAAAATTGCTTGCATAGTAATTTCACAGCAATAGATTGCGAATACGAGGAGTAGACAAAGGGTACCTACCCAGGTTGATCATATTTTTTAGGACGCCAGTTTAGGAAAACATTTATGATTCACCTTGAAGTAAACTCACATGATTTTAAGTATCGAATAGCCTTATTTATAAATTTAGGTCAACATTGGGGGATAAGGACCAGAATTTATGTAAAACATATCCTACCAGCTCCATTGAACGGACAACAGCCTATTAGATTTATATTGAAATAAGTTCCATCTCACAAGCAGAATGTCATTAAAATTATATGAAAAATTATTAAAAGGAGTCCTGTGAGAAATTTATGATGTGAGGTAGCGGCAAGGAATTTTTATGATGTTCTTTGGGGCAATGGTAATCAGAAATGAGAAGTCAGATCACTCCTTGCTTCCCTGCATTGCTGTAAATAATTCAACTCCAAAATCAGAAAGGCATCGATAGCAAATACTAATTATAGATTGAGACTTATTTTATGTCTATTCATGATAAAGCCACGACCTAAAGCGCAGCAAGTTTCATCGATAGATAGGTCTATTTTCTCATAATTTTCGAAGCCCCAGTATAGTGCGTCGTGGCAAAAATGAATGTACCTCAGCTGGGCGATCTCCATATTTCTTTCTCAAGCGGAAGTCTGATGACCTCAGCGACTCCACCGTGGTGGAAAATTCTTTGAAGGCCTGTAGTGTGGACATACATCTAAGGCAAGGAGCCTTCTTCTGGCAAGGGAAAAACCAGGAGCCAAAAAACTGAGTGGACGCGCAAATAAGAAAGAGGCAAAAAAAGCAGGGCGAATACGGCGAAGGGGGTAAGGGATCGATCGTCGATATGCAAGCGAATGCCAAGGGTTGAAGTGCGGTTGGCTGTTGAGGCGACGACCCATCACCTCATTTGACAGAAAATGTGACCCTTGTCCTTTGACCATACCAAGTGTACCACTTCAAATTTTCGGCCAAGTCGATGTGTACGGAAAAAAAGATGCTGTAGATATTTCGGGTCGTACCTTTTCTTCTCGCTGGAAAAGAGCATTTATTAGGCCAATTCCCAAAGTGGCCCATTCCAAAGAGGTTGGGGACTTCAGGCCAATTTCCATACTCACAACTTGCTTTGTCAGTGCACTCCATAAAGAATTAGAAAGAATTGTAGCGTCGCGTTCCAGAATACCTGTCAAATAATAACCTCGCGTATATACATAAAATCAGGGTTTAAAACGAATCATCGTCATCAAACAAAGGGGGCATTAGATTAAATAGAAAAAATAGAATAACCATAATGGTTTTATCGGATTAAAAAAAAAGGCTTTCGATTCCATTAACCACAAAATTATTATTCAGAAACTGGTAGATTTAAATTTCTTAGCCGGTTCCTCCAATCGGTTGCATTCATAACTTAGGGTCACATGGAGGCTTAGAAAACTGATAATGGCTCACTATCAACATGGAAACAATTTCCACTGAATAAACTCAAGGTTCGTTGCTGCCACCGCTATTGTTAATAATAATAAATAATAAGATGTCTTTAATCGGGCGAGGTTGAGACTAATACGTCCCCTTTTCCGCCAAACCCCTTGTTCCCCATGTTTCTAAGAGAATTGCGGAAGTGCCTCATAAATTTGACGACCACCTTTATGCCGACGATATGCGAATTTATATCTCTTGTACCCCTCCCTAACTCCATGAGAAAATGCGAAAGGTGAACGAAGATATCAATATCATTTGCACGTGGGATAACAAAATTAATATCTTCATAGATCCAACTAAAACTAAAGCTATCCTTATCGGTAGCGACAAACTCATTAAGTACGTAAGTTGAAATGTAGTTGAGATAACCGTGCAATATGTTAAGATAGATTATTTTAGATCTGTATCAGATTTGGTAGTGAGAATCAGTGTAACTCTCTTGGAACGAACACATGATGGACGTCTGTAGCAAAATATTTGAAACCACGAATACAAGGATCAAGAACTTTGCTATTCTTTGCTATATATTTGCTATATATTAGAACTTTGCTATATATTTGCTTGATCCTTGTATTCGTGATATTATGGATTTCCACCAAGTTACACCCTCTACGATTAATTAAAATATTTGAAAATTTTAGCCCACTTTAAATGGCATCGAAACAGCTTGCACATCAGATTTTGACATAAAATAGCCACTGCAATTATTAATACCCATATTTTGATTACGCTGCGAAGTATGCAATGACATAAGCAAGAAACTGAACCATTGGCTGCAGAAAATCATGAACGCATGTATTAGGTTAATCTAAAATATCCCTAAATATAATAACATAAGTATAACCAACGAGAAAGCAAAACTACTCAAAGCTGAGACAAGAAGAACATAATTCCTAGCAAATTTGATCTAAAAATACTGATGATATTTACCCAATATTTTACACAGAGTTCACGTTCTCAGGAGAAGTCAAGCAAAGAGTTTGACAACCTGCACTGTACACAACACCGATCTACTTCTTTAACTAATTTCTTCCTTGATTCAGGCAACCCGCTTATGGAATACAATACCACTTGAAATTAGACTCGCTAATAACGGTATATTCAAAGAACAATGGTATTATATTAGTTCAGTTATGAAAAATGCTGTAAGATTTTTTTACACAGGGAATATTGCTAAGTGTGCCATAAAATATCTCTGAAATGTGTAAACTTCTCGTATTAGTACTAGAATTAGTTAAGATATGAAAAATTATGTATTTTTTTACATCCGTCATATTACGAAATGTTTGTTAAAATATCTCTAAAATGTGTAAATTAAAAGTTGCGCCCAGAAAGTAATATTTATTGGTGCGAAGGAGGTAAGTGAAGAACTTTGCAATTTTTTGTCATGCTCCGGCCAATAATTCACTCATATCGTTTATGTCACTCTTTATTTCTCAGACTAAGCGAAGGCGTATATAAAGTGCCATGTTCCTGCGGAAGATCATATGTTGGTTAAACATGCCGACGAATGGTGACAAGGATGAAGGAGCATGTAAGTGTCACTAATCAGAAACAACTGCACTTTTCATCCATTGCGGAGCATGCTAGGAGTGAGGCGGGACATTAAATTGATTTCGATGCAGTGAAGATAGTGGCAAAAGAGAGACGTTACTACCCCAGGAAGATCAGATCAGAGAAGCATTAGAAATCCATAAAACACCAAATATTGACAGGGACAATGGCTAACCAATCAGCAACGTGTGGAAGAGAGTACTGACCAATCGGCGCACAGGAGGAGGATGGCCAGTGGCACCGAAAAATAAACACTTCTCACCTTCGACATGAAGACTGAAGCAGGATGGCTTTCGAAACTGTAGTCAACTGTAAACGATAGACGTAGCTGGAGAACCCGGAACTTGGTAGCATCATATTGTGATTAAATACTTCTACTTCTACATAGTACCCTGCGAGCCACCTCTAGAGTGTTTGGCAGGGGGTGACTAATAACCAAGACGCAGCATACAAGAGGAACGTCACATGCACACCGCACAGTCACATAAATATTATGCTCATTAGCAAAAAAAGTGCATTTTCAATTTAAAAAAACTTGCTAATGGTTAGTAATACCTAGAGCAAATACATGCAAGGTTAGAACTATGGACAAAATTATGCAATGAATCGTCCTAGGGGTTAGCGCCATACATTCAATTAAATGAGGCACCGTTGTTAACCTTAATAGTACGAGGGAAAAATGAATTAGATATCAATCAAGATAATATTATTTTTAAAAATGAAACAAATATTATTGATCTATGACACGATATGGCTATCTGCGATATTGCTCTCATACGCATGTTGCGTCTTCCCTAAATTTCCTGCTAAGAGATACATAATCCAAATCCACTAAACGAGGTTTTTCAGCTCAATCGTCGCAATATTCCGGGTTCAGTTGCGCATAGGCATTTAGCCACCCCATTACTCACCCCCATAGAGTCATAGCACATGAAGAAATTCACCATCAGTTTGCTTCGCAGCAAAATGAGTAGAATGTATTCAATAGTAGCAGAGCAACTGAATGGAATCCAAGGCAATGATATTAAGAATTTAAACAGCACGTGCGCTACAAAAATTAATTTTGCACACCAATAAAGTCCGAGTTGATTATTCATAATTTACCGTTGTAATGACTACCGATAAAAGATATCCGCAAAGACGTACCTTTGCTTCATCATCACTGGTCAACAATCCCAGGATTGGTTTGACGCAGCTCTCCACTCAGTTCTCCTATCAGCTAATCTTTTCACACCCACGTATTTCTTCTCTTTCACATCTCTCTTTACTTGTTCCATATATTTCTTTCAAGGTCTTCCTTTTCCATTCTTGCCTTCCACTTGTCCTTGGACGATTGTCTTCATCAGGCCATCATGTCTCAAGATGTGGCCTATAAGGTTATTCCGTCTTCTTATTAAGGTTTTCATGAGGCTTCTTTTCTCTCCTACCCTTCTTAGGACTTCTAACTCGATCGATCCATTTGATTTTCATCATTCTTCTGTAGCACCACATTTCAAAGGCCTCTATCCTTGCTTTCTCCGCTGCGGTCATTGTCCATGCCTCACTTCCGTATAGGAGCATACTCCAGATGTAGGTTCTTATAAATTGTTTCTTTACTTCCATATTTAAGTTTCCCGCTGTAAGCAGGTCTCTCTTTTGGTGAAATGCTCTCTTCGCCTGGGCTATTCTGCTGATAGTTTCTATCTTCCTTCTCCCGTCACTTCTTGCTTCCCAAATAACAGAATTCATCCACCTCTATCAGTTTTTGCCTCCCTATTTTAAGGTTGGTCTTGTCATCTTCTGTTCTTGGTTTTCTTCGTGTTTGTTTTCAGTTGATATCTACTCATTACCCTACCCATATTAACCGGAATATTTTTCAAATCCTTCTCTGTTTCTGCTATAACGGCTATGTTATCGGCAAATCTTAGCATGCTAATTTTTTCTCCATGGATATTCACTCCCAATTCCTTTTCTTTAATTTCATTATAGGCTTTTTCAATGTAAACGTTGAAAATTACGGGTGACAATGTACAGCCTTGTCGCGCTCCTTTCTTAATTCTTGCTTCTTCACAGCTGGGCCCTGATTTTATCACGGCTACTTGGTTTTTGTATAAACTGTGGATGATTCTTCTGTCATTATAAAGAACCCCAATTTCCTTTAGGATTCCAAGCATTGTGCTCTAATCCACGTTGTCAAATGCTTTCTCTGAGTCCACAAACGCAACGAATGTTGGCTCGTTCTTTTCCATTGCCAGACAATAAATAAAAGCCGTGGAGGAAATAAAGAAAGCAGATGAAACTTCGAGGACTGAAAAAAATCGACGATATCGAAAGAATAAATTCGTATTCAATGTTTGAACCAACAGGAGTTTAATGATAAAAATGTTGATAAACAGATAACGTGACTTATCTTGAATGAAGGAAAGATGGAGGTAGTGTGTAAGATGGAACGTGGGGCTATGGAATTGGAATGAACAGCTTGATATAGGCCAATGAATGACCTACGAAACATTGAAAAATAAGTTTGGGGAAGGTTATCATACCGAGGAATCACATGAATAGGCAGTGAATTGCTTTCACATTTAGCGGAACATTTTAATCTCTTATAGTAGCGATATGTAAGAATTTAAAGAAAATTTTAGAGAAGATCCTGATCTGGAGTGAATCGCTTTACGGTGCAGAAACGTGGACACTTAGGAAGGAGGACGAGAGAAGACTCGAGGCATTCGAGATGTGGGTGTGGCGAAGAATGGAGAAGGTGAAGTGGACGGAGAGGAAAAGGAACGACGAAGTGCTGGACAAGGTGGGTGAGGAGAGGCAGCTTTTAGATGAGATACGGAGGAGACAGAAGGTATGGATGGAGCGAGTACTTAGCGTGGAGGGGATGTTGAAAACGGAGTTAGAGCGTAGAATGTTAGGTAAACGAGGGAGAGGAAGGAAAAGAATAGGATTTTTAGATAGAATGAAAGGTAGTAGGTCTTATCGTGCATTGAAGAGGGAAGTGCATGATGGAAGGGGAGGCTCCTGGAATTATTCTTCTTAAGCACTCCATGGAAACCTACCTTAATCGGTAGAATACTTTTAAAGAAAATAGTAGCGATAACTGAAAATTAAAGGTACCTGATGATGACGAAAATGATTCGCTGATACGACAATAAATACTGTGGAAATACACTAAGTTTTTCATTTATCATTGCAATATGTTCCACAACATCTCGACAAACACCGTTGAATACATCCTATAGTAGCATATGTTTGAGGAAAATGACGCGTAAGCTTTCTGGGTTTCGCGTTGGTTTCATAGGATGCTCATCATGCAAGGGGTTCCAGCTGAGTCTGTCGTTTACGAGAGAGAACTGTTTCGAAAGGAGTTCTGCTTTCGTCTTCAGGTAAAGTGGAACACTACTACTATCGGTGCCAACACCGTTTATATACACTAGAGTGCCGGGGAGCGCTATCGCTCTCCTCCTATCTCTCGCGAAAAGTACCGGGAGGGCTATCGCGCTCCTCATGCAATGTCTCTCTGAGATGCTGATAATTAACTAATCATACAATTGTCAATATTCATTTTATTTTAGCATTAACTATTTTCTTTAAATTATAAAATTAACTCATATTACCAAAAATTCGTCAAGTAATATAATAAAAAGGTGAAACCACATATAATAAAGATTTCCTAAAGTTTTTGAACGCATAACTTTACTTGTTCTTGAGACCTAATCATTTTCCCTAACTTACTGCAAAATAAGCAAAAATGCCTCGGCACTTTTGGATTCGTACCTAGAGAATCGGTTGGCACTCAGAGGGCTAATTATACAAGTGGTCCTATGCAATCACTAAGAAAATGACATTTACTATGTATGAGAGGGAAGCCTCTTTTAAATTCGCCTCTTCTCTCTCGATTACGCGAGGCTTTTCGTTGGCCCTCCGTCTCCATCTTGTTGACTTTCCCCGCCTTCGCCTCCTCGCCAAACTCCTTGATCTGGTGAGCGCACCTACCGAGCCTTCAACCTCCGACCGCCCTTTGAACCTCAACGTCGCCATCATAACATCGGGACGGGGATTTTTCGGCCTCCCCCCAGGGCTACGAAGAAGGGACACCCGAAACTCTTTCCCACACTGTTCCTTCATAGATACCTTCCGATAGCCCTCAGGAGAGGATATTAGGGGGATAAGATTGAGGGGTATCAACCCCCCCCACCCCCGAGGGGTTCGGATCGTCAATAACATGTGGTGGATGCCTCCTTGGGAAACCACTCAAAAAGTAGGTATAGGAGGTAGGGGGGAGACTATTGGGCGGTTGATCTGAGTATGGGCATCCATGAGAGCCCTTGGACAAACTAATAATGGTCGCTTGGGCGGAGGCCGTCTGAGGAGCAGGGCAGTGCACTTGTGAATACGGGGACCCCTGTTTTAGGTGGGAGGAGGTGGTTAAGAGGGGTCGAAGGACAAGGATGAAAGGGGTCTATTGGCTGAGGAGACAAGGGCGGAGAGTGATGACCACGACGGTAGAAATGTCCTTGTGCAAGCAAAGTGCCCACAATCGGGAAGTGAAAGTATAGTAGCCGGAGAGTATGGGAAGACAAGCGGCACGTCGTTACTGCGTGGTTGAGGCCCCCTGGATGGAGTCGCCGCGTCAACGGAATTTTCCCTCAGGGGCGAATCAGGGCCGCAATATCAAGGTCATAAAAAGAGGCTTAGAGAAAATTGGATGCCTCCTTTTATGACGGATGTCATTGCTAATAATGCTTAGCTGTCAATAAAGGAAGATTTTCCGATAGGTTTTTATGTAATTTCAGCCAGAAAGCCTCACTCACCCAAGGAGCGTGCCAACGGTACCAACTGTGTTGAAAATTAACTGTTACGAATTAAGCCGCGCTTTTATAACAAATTTAATGTTTGTTAGCGAATAAATGTTATCTAAAATTACCATTTTCACTTTAGGCGTTTAAGTAATTTTCAAATACTAAGAGTTTTACAGAAATGGCATATATTGAATACACAAAACAATATCAGGTGTCATTAGAGAGTAATAGGAAGACAAATGAAATACTGAATCACTTCTGGGATAAAAAAAAAATTTCCGACGTTTAATCCGAGGTTCCTCCTTAGTGAAACCATCATTTTTTGGACCAACTCTACAAAATATTGCAGCCATAAAACTTTAGGACTTCATAAATGCCTTGAAGCAAGTGATAGGTGGAGCTACAACACCAAGAAAATCTGAGAAAAATAATAATTCCAGGCAATAATAAGCTGTTTATAGCTTTAAATTTCCATGCCTATCAGAAAGAAGTATTCTGGACGATAATCATAAAATTTGTTGTGATAGAAAGAAACAGCGAGAAAAACATTCATTACACGCTATCGGGGTGACTTTTTAACAGAACTATCTAGCTTATTTAGCAAGTATCAAAAAATTGACTGGAAATTAGCCAGCTAGAAGCACTCACGGAAAATTTACTGCAATTGGGAATGGAAGCATAACATCAGCAAAGAGCAAGCTTATGGAGGAAAACAGAATTGCAAGAGGAAGTATCTAAAATTACGCAATGCAAATGAACCAAGAATTAACACCGAAATAAAAAACCTAATTAAACCAAGCTGGACAAAATGAAATAATGCAACAGATATAAAAAAATCGAAACCTACACCTTACATTTTTATTAAATAATTTTATCAATGGTAGATAATAGGGTGGTTTCCTATTATTTTTTTAATTGCCTAAATCGAAAGATTATTACTCCTGGAGTACATATTTAACGTTATTAGATTTTTAAATGACGATATCTATTTTTAGCGATTAAATGAAAAGTGAAAACTTTCAAGCGCGCCAAAATGCGACGGCTAAGTATGAATACTGGGAAAACGCCGTGTGACGTCATTCTGGTTCCCGCTGTCGGCGGGTGAGGTGACCTTGGGGCGAGGCTTTGAGCGCTAATACGATGCAGGCTGCCAGCAGGTAGCAGAGTACCCAGCTAGCAGGTAGCGCTTGGCTTAATTTAGAATTATTAATACCCTATAAAACGAAGGAAACTTTCCGATCATAGGCAGTTTTAATAGGTGATTATTAAGACATATTTCCCTGAGGTCTGTGCCTCATACATGCATTGATAATCTCAGACGATATAAAACTCCTATCTACTCGTATAGAAACAAGGTCCCTGCGACGTTACGTGGAGTGGCATCGCATGGGCGCCAATGTGGCCTTTTTCAAATGCAGTTAAAATTGATCATTGCTATTCGTCTGAACTAGGATTTCTAAAACCAAATAATTTGTATATTATGAATACACTAATGGTGGGCAACGCATCGCAATCAATGCCTTTCGTTTTCTTTGATGAAGGAAACTACCCTATTCTTACAAAAACGCAATTCTTTTCTCTACATCGCTTACAAAATTAATTTAGCCGACGCAAATCACAACTCCCCCATAAATAATAACCTTCGCTCCTGCATTTGTAAATTGTAAATGAGACTTATACAGAAGCTTCTGCAATGCTTTCCAGTAGACTGAATCACCTCATCCTTTCGCTTACATTAGCCCTTCTCTCCTTCCACTTTACTATTTTGCAGTGAGCGGAAGGGCTCACGACCCTCCCAGAGAGGGGAAGGAATTAGATCAGGAAATTACGACGAGTTGGGACGTTAAAAAAACGATGATACGTAGTTTAGAGGACATCGTGGGCGGGGATAAAGCATTGATTGGAAGGATAGCCTACGTGAGACTCATGAGTGAAGATAAGATAAGTTTTATTTATGTACATTATGTTGTACGAAGTTTATAAAGTTTTTCAGACAAAAAATAAGCATACATAGATTTAATAAGCATTTATTTCAAAATTGATGTCGAAAAAAAGAGTAAAAATATAGTGGTCAGCTGCATACGGCTAAAGATTTCTCGACTCCAACCGCAGGAGATGCTGGAATAGACGGCGTTTAAAGGAACCTATTGTAAGCGAGTTGCAAGTGTCGCTCGTGTCATAAATAAGCCGTAGAGAGTTGAAAAGATTGCCGATTGGTGTCAGTACGAAACTGAGGGATGTTGAGTAGGGCGGATCGGAAAAATCGATTTTTTTCAAATCCATCTGGCCCAGTGAAAAAAAGTTGTGGGACCGATCAAAAATGAGGCCTGAAAAATTTGAGACCTCTAGGTGAACCCCTGACCCTCGTTCAAATGCAATTTAGGGGGGGGGGGGGGGAAGGTCGAAATTCGAAAAATATAGTATTTTATGGTCATTTCCTACAGATTTTGCCGAGTTACTGTTCTACAGGGCAAAAATTTCATGCATTTTGACGTATCTGCCACCGTTTAGCCACAAAATGCCTAATTTGAGTCCGCGTCCGCAAAGAAAATATTCCAACGCCCACGCAGCGTCGCGGATACAACAGCCGCAGGCCGATCCCCTCCCCTCCCCTCCCCGCTCGCTTCTACCCCTCCCACGCCTCCAATACAGCAAATTTCATCCCGCGTATGCTGCTAGGAGGTCGTTTATCTTTGATAATATAAATCGGAGGATGGTAGAAGGTAATAAAGGAAGCTTAGTGAGACGACTTGTCCCATATTAGGCGCCTCCTCGGGGTTAAACAAATCGATGTTACCAACTTTTAGAGAAGTGATGAAATAGTTTTAGATCCGATAACGCAGAAAAGGAGCCTACGGTCCATGAAAAGGCCTCTCGAGTGGCTATAAAGGTGTGCTAACTACGGATATGCGCTCCAATTTCGGCATTGTCCGACAGATGTGATTAAATGGATGTTGGGCGAAAGCCGCACGCGTCCCCTCCCCGCAAGCCTCTCCTACGCGCCAAATGCACCAAAATTTACACCAAGTGCGTCTTACTTCGTTAGTCTAAATATTTAATTTTTCAGTATCGTCTGTGGAGGAACAATCACGAAAGAATTTTTCAATTACCTGCTTTTCAATCTGTATTTCTTATATATGTGTCATTCCTCGTCTTATCTGTTGTCAACAAAGTTTTGGTGAAAATTTTCACGAATATCTCGTCCGTGTGTATAATAAAAAGAAATATTTAACTTCAAATTTGAACGTTCATCAATAGATTTTTGAAAATCCACAGCACTAAGGTCAGATGTAGCCGGAGGTAGGTACTGTGGTCTCTCTCCAATATATCAACAACGCAAATTCGGTCCTTAGATTGCCCTTCCAATGTTTATGTCGCAAATCTAAGTCAACTGATGAGTGCAATTAGCAAATAGACATCTGTAAAGGATGAAATATGATTTGATGCTTTCCCCGCGAATGATGTGGGAAAACTCTTCTCGGGATTCAACGAAATTTATCCCTGATGATGAGCCCCGAGTCGGAGCTTGAATCGTTTGCCATTATGGAAAAATTAACCCGGTGGGAATCCCGAGAAGAGTTTACTCACATAGCAAGGGATGTTGGAATTATGCTTGTAGCATAGGGATGATGCCTCCTTTTTGGGTGGTATTCACCATCGCATTCAAATCCTTTTTATTTTTGTGTATCTAATTTTCACTCGGAAAGGAATCGAGAATCGCAGATTTTATAACTTTTGCTAATCCTCCAACGGGGGAGGCAAACCCAAAAGTGGGACCCTGTTTCTTTAACTAACATCGCACATTCCCCTCTAAACTGGGATTGATAAGTGCTCTAGCCTTTTTTCATCAGACATGGATCAGACATCACTTCTGGAATATACCTCTATCACATTTGGCAGACGCATTTTCCACGCAGAAGTTCCAGTTTGAGTTTAGTTCTGAATTTTTATTTGATGAGGAACGTAGAGATAAAAATCGGATGATTTCACTTCAGTTTAATTTTCTTCGGATGAATTGGTGAAGAAAAGTTTTGATACTATTTTCCCATACAAGAATTGACGATGTTGACTCAACACTCTCCGACGATTCCCTTTTTTCCTGGATATTGACAGTTACTTATACCACTTATTTTATAAGAGCGCGACCCGGGTTTCAATGAGTAATCATCATCATCAGGCGCTAATTATAATTTGTTTATCTTGTAAATTATAATTAGCGCCTGATGATGATGATTACTCATTGAAACCCGGGTCGCGCTCTTATAAAATAAGTGGTATAAGTAACTGTCAATATCCAGGAAATAATGGAATACCACATAGTTAACCAAGAGTTAGTGAATTTTGATTCCCTTTTTTTCCTCAGTTGTCGAGTTTCTTTAGGACTCAATCCAGCAGCCATCATCTTTAGTTTCGTCCGCTGGTCTCTCAACATACTTCTTCATTGGGGTAACCTTATGCTCCTCCTTGCACTTAGACGCAAAAATATCGTATTATTTCAAATGTTCTTTCAAAAGTGCTTGAGTTTTGTACTTCAGCAAAAACCCTACTTTTGGACTATTCGCATTTTTCGCAAGTTTTAGTTCTTCCTGTTGTACCGCTAAATCCATTTAGTCACACACATAATGAAAGGGAAGCGTCACCATAGTTCGCACACCTTTATAGCCACTCGAGAGGCCTTTTCATGGACCGTAGGCTCCTTTCCTGCGTTATCGGATCTAAAACTATTTCATCACTTCTCTAAAAGTTGGTAACATCGATTTGTTTAACCCCGAGGAGGCGCCTAATATGGGACAAGTCGTCTCACTAAGCTTCCTTTATTACCTTCTACCATCCTCCGATTTATATTATCAAAGATAAACGACCTCCTAGCAGCATACGCGGGATGAAATTTGCTGTATTGGAGGCGTGGGAGGGGTAGAAGCGAGCGGGGAGGGGAGGGGAGGGGATCGGCCTGCGGCTGTTGTATCCGCGACGCTGCGTGGGCGTTGGAATATTTTCTTTGCGGACGCGGACTCAAATTAGGCATTTTGTGGCTAAACGGTGGCAGATACGTCAAAATGCATGAAATTTTTGCCCTGTAGAACAGTAACTCGGCAAAATCTGTAGGAAATGACCATAAAATACTATATTTTTCGAATTTCGACCTTCCCCCCCCCCCCCCTAAATTGCATTTGAACGAGGGTCAGGGGTTCACCTAGAGGTCTCAAATTTTTCAGGCCTCATTTTTGATCGGTCCCACAACTTTTTTTCACTGGGCCAGATGGATTTGAAAAAAATCGATTTTTCCGATCCGCCCTAATGTTGAGGCGTCGCGTCACAATTCGCTGCGGGCGCTCAGTGTGACGAGAGCTGAAGTGATTGGCCAGTGGGGACCTGAGGGACTGCCCATTGCTGATGCCGCTGCACATGTCTCATCACAGCGGTTAGCCCCCTCTCCAACGGTCCTATCCCTGAAAGAATCCAATGACAAACACCGTTTTGCCAATCAATGCCTAACATAAAGCTTATCGTTTTGCGTAATTTAGTGAAGCATCTTGTCATAGAGACCAAGAAAAAGATGATTTAACCTTCTCCAATTTGACACAACCAAACCAGGTCTGGGGGTAACTTGGAAGTGTTGGTCTCGTGCAGCAGCGAAACAAGCAGCCCTTGCATGGATTCTCTATCAATTATCTAAACAAGTATTTCATTCCCACCTTTGCCTCCGAGGGATATAGCATAGCAGACATATTCGGTCTCTCAAACCTTGGTTCACCCCTACCCTATAACGAGAGTAATTTCTTCTTTCAACACGTAACCCCACACAAGCTACGTAAAACCTTATTTCTCTCTAAATCCAACTCAACTGGAGTCGATGGAATCTCAGTTAAATTTATCAAGGCCACTTTAAGTGTACTTCTACTTGAAATACTTGATATCTTTAATTATTTCTTAATGTCATCTAAATTTCCGATAATGTGAAAATCATCACTTATTACACCAATTCAAAAAGTTAAAAAACCAACCTCTCCCGATGATTATCGGCCAATCTCTATTTTTCGCTCCCTTTCCAATTGCTTAGGAAGGATAGTTTTCCGTAAGGTCACGAATTATCTGAACCAAAACAACTTGCATGATCCATATAAATCAGTATTTCGGAAAAAAATCCTCAAAGCTAACTGCGCCACTCAAATTAACGGAAGAATGTACGTCGAGGAATTGATAAACGATTGGCTACAATTCTGGTCCTATTTGGTTTCACCAATGCTTTTGGTCTTTCAAGCACGCCAAACTTCTCCACGAGTAGAACACCCTAAACGTTTCCTCTTCCTCACTTAACTGGTTTTATATCTATCCAAAAGATCGTCAACAGGCAGTCAAGGACACGAATGGGAATGCATCGCAATGGACCACTGTCCATTGCAGGGTCCCCCAAGGGTCAGGGCTTGGTCCTCTTCTATTTTCCCTGTATGTCCTTGATCTGCCAATGCGTAATATAAACTGCAAATACCTTTTTACATGCTGAAGACCCACAGATTTATCTTCACTGCCATTTGCATGAGTTTAATGGTGAAATTTTCAAAGTCAATCAGAATGTTCAAGCCATCAATTCATGGGCTGTAGGCAATAACTTTGTGCTTAAACCAAAAAAAATAAATTCTATGTTAATCGGTACCTAAACACTACTCAAACATGTTGACTTTGATGTTTTGCCAAAGATTATTGTTGGTGATGCTGAAATATCATATGAAAACTCAGTTAAAAATCTTGGTGTCATATAGATGCCTAATTTGTCTTGGGAAAACCATGTTCAAGCCATCAACAATAAGATTAATATGAACCTGTTTCAGCTAAAAAGTCATAAAAACCTTTTGCGCATGCATATGCGCAAGCATATTTTAACCTCGCTAATATTCCCCATATTGATTACTGCTGTCTTGAGTATCATGACCGAACTGAAGAGATTAATACCCTAATTCAACGGCAATTGAATATGTGTGTCAGGTTAATTTATGATCTTGAAAAAGATGAACATATATCCCCTCATTTTAGAATGACTTAAAGCAAAAAAAAAGGAGGGAATAAATGCTTTCCTCCTTTTTAAATAATTTTTTTTATTGTTAACATCTTGAATTCATCACGCAATTTTTTCAGTCTAAAGAGAAAAATCGAAATGTTGCTACTCGAATGCCACGAAATTTTTTAATTGTCCTACAACATCGAACATTCAAAAAATTATTTTCTTTTGTTGGGACAAGGATTTGGAATAGTACTCCTGAACTCGTGAAAAACTTCAAATCACTAATGCCTTTCAAAATTATACTGTTCAATAAAATGCTATCCCAAAAAAATTATTTTACCAATATTCTTCCATTTTTGTTACCATTATTATATCATTTATTGCATGCAGCCAATTTTTCAGTGTACTCGAGCTCTATAATATAATGTAATTTATATTTTTTTATGTTTTTAGCGGACCAAGGGTACAAGAACAACAAATATTTCTTTCTCTATATCTTTACCTTTAACTTCCTCTCCCTTTCATCACTACACTTAAAGGCCTCAGGAACCTAACAAAGCGCATTTTTTCAGCTACTCGGTGGTAGAATCTTCGGAAAAGAGTGAAAGTCTGTGCAAGGAATGCGACTAGTCATTCCGTATTCGCCGGAATAATTCATTTGGTGACAATGAAACATTATATACTGGGATTCATACTTGTTTATTTTTCCATCCTCTACACTAACCTCACTCCACGCTCTACGCTGTTGTCCCATTTCTTTCTATTTTTAAAACACGCTTGCTCTATAAAACGAACAGTAGTTGCTGCTGCGTATTTTGAAGGCATGAAAATTGAATGGAAAAAATGGCGCAGTATCCTAAATATTCTTAAGCCCCTAGGTCATCAATTGATTACAATAACTAAAACATCTTAGGTTCGCAGCAAAGTTCCCGCTGTTTGTTAACAGATGGCTCTAGCAGTGATTTCGGTCGATTTCGACTTATCGGAAACGTCATGAACCAAGCTTAGACATATGGTAAACAAGCAGCTTCACGACAATTGTGAGTTTGTGTTGGCGTCAAATCCTTATTGTTGCGTGAAAATGTCCGAGTTATTGCCGAGTAACCGTCATTTGCGGAAAGAGATGATTTTCTTCTTTATCACTAGAACTACCTATGGAGTCATTTTGACTCCTCGCGATTTTTTTGAAATGCGTGTACTATTTCATTTTCTAGAATATTTTAATCGCAAAGCCTTATTTTGTGTCAAAAATGAATAAAAGTCACGGAATTTCAGGCCGGAATTCGGAAAATTTTAGTCAGGACGGAGAAATAAAAATCGCGAGGAGGCAAAATGACTCCATCGGTAGTTTTTAGCTTTAATTCGAATAAAACGGCGGTCGAAGCGCATCGAGGGCTCGAAGAGTTTTCGGAGATACTGCTAAAAGTTAAACAACATGCCGTGATTGGTTTCGTCGCTTCAAAGACGGTCATTTCAACGTTGACGACCGTCCGCGTGAAGGAAGACCAAAAACCTTCGAAGGCACTGAAGTGGAGGCATTGCTCTATGAAGATCCATGCCAAACTCAAGAAGAGCTTACTTCAGCATTGGGAGTTACTCGCCTAGCCATTTCCAAGCGGTTGTATGCGATAGGAATTATTCAAAAATAAGAAACTTGGGTTTCTTATGATTTGAAGCCAAGTGACGTTGAGCGACGTTTTGTCACCCATGAAAAACAGCTCCGTCGTCGAAAAAAAAACATTTTCTTCATCGCAACATGGCTAGTGATGAAAAATGGATTTGTTACAAAAACTTAAAGAGAAGAAAGTCTTCGGGACTGCGTGGCCATAGCTCTGTGTCGTCGGCTCGGCTGATATTCACTCTGCGAAGGTTATGCTTTGAGTTTAGTGGGCCCAGGTCGGTATTATTTACTATGAACGGTCGAAACCAAATAAAAGCATTACTGGGGAACAGTATGGACTCAAATTGATGCGATTGAGCTGAGTACCTTGCGAAAAACGGTCACAATACGAGCAGAGGCACAACAAAGTGATTTTACAGCATGGCAACGCCCGACCTCATGTTGCCAAACCCGTTAAAACCTACCTGGGGGGCTATGCTCGAAATTTTAGTCGTGCACGACTTCATTGTCGTGTGCGAGTCACGTGGTACGGAGCCGAGCGCTCTGGCCATTTGGTATGCTCGAGCTCCTTGGAGACGAATGCGACTGTCTCGTGCACGACTCCAGCCGAGCGGGGACAGTCGAGTGGTCGAGACCCCTCGACTTACCCTTCGAGTGTAAGCAGAGTGCTTAGTGCTCATCGTAATGAATGCATAGTTGCTGCATGTGCTCGCAATTGAAGAGCTGGAAGAAGCAAAATTAGATGCTTAAGATTCCACGAGGTTATAATTCCGTTTTGGAAAAATAAATTTCAATTAGAACACAAGTAATTCGTGCGTTTACAACGGTTGAACAAATAACTTACAGCGGACTTAATCGACGGCTTACGAGGTTTTGTGCGGGAATCGCCAAGATCTTCGGCATTGACGTATGAAACAAAAGGAGTGCTCGTAATATATTGTAGAAGATTGTCTACAGGCCATTAGCTATGACTTCGATGTGATAATTTTACTCTCCAGAAAATAATTTAATTGATAAAACACTATTTCTGAGTTTTGATCAACATAATTCCAAGGCATTTTAACGCCTAATGTTTTTACAGCGCTTCGTTTTTATGCTTGAGGACCTTACCAGTCATTCGTTGGGCAGGATGAGTACACTGCTATATATCAATCTACGGCTGGCAGATGCATTACCGAAGTGACTCATGCCATAACGCGCATTTAAGGGTGCGGTTCAAGTAGTGATTATTGTTGGTGGAAAATTCTAGGATTGATTTTAACATATATTTATCTTTATGTATACTTGTGATGCTAACACGAAAATACTGAATTTAATGCTGGGTTGTATGGGTCACTTTCGACCTGAGTCTACGATTTATGGCATTTCTATGGCAGAGCGAAGTGATTACATTTAAATGGAGAAATAGTTGATCTAAATTCAACTACAGTAAAGGACAGAGGGAATTTCATTCAGCGAAGCGAAAGTCTATAAATCAATGCCTTTAAGGAATATTTTCACGAAATATATGACAATGTTTCGCACTTTTCGGACCATGCTGACAATTTTAAATTATAATCAAAGACGCTAGAGACTTTGGAGCCACTTAGTTGTATGTTCTTTATAGTTTAAATGATTGAATAAATACTTGAAACGTAAAAATTACGTAGTGGGAGCAGTGCTATCTTTGCCTATATTACGATATGCGTTCCAATGGTGTTAGGTATAGTACATTATCTATATTCCATCATTTTTCCGAATGTAACGTATAGCTTTGCTTTTAAATTACCTATTACAAGAGTCGATAGGTATTTTCGGTTGACTCTTGAGGTTTGGTTCCGAAATCAAATTATAACATAATTAAATTTTCAACAGAAGCGAATGGGACGCTAAGTGGGATTGATGCACTGTTATTGAAATATGTTCATGGACATTTTGATAACTTTCTACTTAACATCAATACCCTTCGTGAGCAGCAGAGAATGGGATTTATAATGAAAGTAAAAAGAGGTAAAGAAAAGATAAAAAAGAAAATCTAATGAAAGTAACTTTCCTACCTTCGTAAATGCCCTTGCGAGCATTCGTTCGTGGGCACAAAAAGCACCGCTACTATTGAAAATGCATCTTGCTACCACATTTCAGAAGAATGCATATGATATCACAAATATCCTCACACTCATTGACGCCGGTACCGGTGATCACGAATTTCGTTTCAAGCAATGCTGAATTTACTTCATCATACTAACCAAACACCTTACCGGGCTTAAAAATAGGTTTCTTAATTTTAAGACCATTGAGTACGCACCGTGTATTCCAACGGAAGAAAGTGGTACATAAACAGAATGATTGCTCGAAACAAGGAAACATTTAATGAATTATTCATCATAAAGCAACACACATTTCATTTCAACACTGGTAAACCTTCATTCCTACAGTGGTATATCACAAATTTACACTGATCCAGTATATTTAGTCTGAGTCATATCAACGCTATGTTGTTTGAAGTTAAATGCAAATGGTAACAAAATGCAAACATTAACACTTCCATGAAAATCGCACAAGAAATTGATATTAGAAACTGTAAAGTATGTCACACGAGTTCACAATCACAACACTAGCGATGATTCCGTCTATGGCATCCACGTAATTTACGCTATCGTCGACGAATGTATTATAAATGGCCATAAATGTGATTTCAAGCGACAAAAAGGTTTCCTAATTAAATAATTACCCTTTTGGAAGTCGTGGACTTACGGCGAACAATGAGGCAAACGATGTAAACAAGTCATGGCTGAAGATGGACGTATATTGTTACAATATTAATAAAAATAATTCTGTCACTACTAATCACAAGGGTATAATCATTGTAGGCGTAGGAAAACAAGTAGGTAGAACACAAAATCCTCTTCAAGACAGTTGTACTCTAATATTCCGATACATTGAGTACCAAAAGTTAGCGATATTCCTCCGTCGACGACTGTTGAACTCTTGAATATAAACGCTTATTTACTTAGGCTAGGAAAAATCTAATGGAAAAACGGAAAAATCTCCTAACACGAACCACATCGCACCAACTGGAGTAAGAAATTGAGTCCGCAGTGTAATTAAATATCGTAAATATCTTAACTTTTTAACTTCTTTCCGGGCTGCCGAGTATTCTATGGCGTTTTCGGAGTCTCATTTGTCACAGAAATTTGCTGTTGCTATTTGAAATTAGCTGTTGCTTACTTCTCGAGCGCTCGTTTCTGCGACGTTGCCACGTACCCTTCGTGTCACTCGAGCGACCTATGTCGCACTCGGCCGACTTCGTCTCAAGCATACCGATCTCCGCTCGACTCGGGATACCACTCGACATCACCACTCGCTTCGTTGCCGAGCGCTCGGATAAGTCGAGCGATTTCGAGCATAGACCCCCTGGAAACACTCAGATGGGTAGTCCTAATCCACCCGTTATATTCATCAGATATTGCGCCGTCCGATTATCACTTGTTCGGTTTGATGGCACATGGACAGGCTGATCGGCAGTTTCACTCACATTAAGACCTAAAAAAAAAATGGCTTGATTAGTCGAAAGCCCCAAAAGATGGATACCTTTTCCCGTAACGGTATTCAGCATCAGCCAGTAAGACGGGAAAAAGTTGTAGCTAGCGATAGAAAATGCATTGAATGATTCATTTGTGACAATTTTTTTTACAATAAAGTTGTGATTTCATTAATAAAACAGCGAGAACTTAGTTGCGCACATAATAGTTTTCATTGAGTATTTACGCCAAAGGTCTGTATTTCACTATGCACGGGGAGGTAATTAAGTGATATATATTGCTTTCCTTAAGCTGGAATCAAAATAATTTCCCATGCATTAGTGAAATACATTATGCATAAGACTTGATTAAAATGCTCATTCATTGAATTTAACAATTTGTCAAATGAATACAGAAATTACCATCTACCATGTGAAATAACAGAGGACATACAAAATAACATTATTAATAACATTATGAGGAAAATAATATGCCTTCAATGGCATTCCTAACCGCCGGAGTAGCTATTAAGCATGGGATGTGAGGTATTTAGGGTTTGCCAGGTAATTTCATAGCCAGAGAATTAAAAAAATATGTATCTGAGAAATATCAATTATAAACTATTTACCTGGATCGTAAATGCCATATCAAGAAAAAGATAAACACCTTCAGCCTACCCACTTGTAAAGAAGAAAATGTAGGAATCAGTCCAGGAAAAGAAAAAAATAATTTTAATATACCGATGATATCACACAAATTATAAAATAAGCAATAAGAGTGGGAATGAAAACTGGTAAAAAGTATCACAAGGATAAAAAATCATTTGAAATGACTATCCTCCACATCTCAGAGGTAATTAACTTCCACATTGGCATTAGAGTGTAAATATTTAAAACTGTTTATGTTCTGTCGAAAGTAAAAAGGAATTGATTAATGTCTCACCAACAACTAATTAGGATTATTAATTTGACATCAATCTGTACAATTTTTTTTCGGAAGTACTTGTCTCCATATTTACTAATATATGAGAAACAGCGGAGAATAAAATCTGATGAAGTAAATTCTTTAGCACTAGTCCGATTTTAATCGAGCACAGAATTAACCAGACGGCTTATCCCGTTGAAATTAAGTTGATCGAATTAAACCGTGGATTCAAGCAGTGGGATGCAGTCGGTTGAAGATATAATTTCGACAGAGAAGACCAAGATCAAATATGCAAGATGGTGTGAGCCGTTAGAACTTGGGGGTGCACCAGCGTTCCCTGCAAGTAACCAAGCAACCAGATGTACCCACGTAGGGGAGATAAGGCACGACTGAATTAGTCGGCGCGTATTCATATCTGCTGCGGTGAAAAATGTCAATTCCCACGACGTGACTCCACGGAGGTCGCTTCCTCGACATCTTCCCGTGCCCCAATACAAGGAGCACTGCGGTGTGAGCCCGAAGAACACGTCCCACCAACCGGTCCAAAGGCATTTAAAATATAATGAGCCAATTAAATCCTCACACTCACCCACGGGAGAAAACCACACATATCACGCCCAGGCTCCCTTGCAGCGTCCCGTATGCTCCACCCTCCCCCTCTCCCGCCCCTGGTCTTAACAGCCGAAGGAATGGCTTATCCTTAACCCAATTATAAACGTTTCCCTTATACCCAGTCCTCGCTACTCGAATCTAATTGCCGGGGTGAGACGGGGGTCTTCCAAGGAGGATACCCCTGGGGCGGGCGGGGAGAGGAGAGGGGCCGCGGCCGCACAAAACGGGAAGGAAGGAAGTAATTATGCCATTACACATTCACACCTAGCCCTCCAGCTGTGAGTCAGCTTAATTGAATGAAAAGTGGAGTAAGCCAATACCCTTCTGCTGACTGTTAGCCGGTTTCCTCCACCCCCTGTTCCATTGAGAGACGGCGGCTCGAGAGAAAAGCGGGAAAGAGGGTTGGGAGTGGACTTTGGAGTGGGAGGAAGATGCGGGAGTCGACGAGGAAATGTGATAAAAAGTGATTTCGCCGCTAATCTCCTTCCAGTGACGCAGAGCCCAACGGATTAGCCGAGGGAGGATTTCGCCTGCGCCGCCGGCGAGTGGAACCAGCTCCCCTGCCTTCTCAGATATTCCGCCTCTCCGAGTTCGATAATTTCTTTAGTCAACTTCCAATTGTCCCGACATGTACTCATTAACTTGTGGTCCTGACCCTAGAATGTATAACGCATTTAACCCCTGCCATAACGCGTGGAATCTTGACGACGTGAAACTCCTGAGGACGGATGAAGAACCCAGTGTACAGAAATAATGGCTAAAGATGGAAATGAAATAAACCATCAAGGTAAAAAAAGTCAGAAATTCCATAATCTATGTCAATTTACATCCAGTACATGTTTTAGATATAATTAAACAATAAAAATGAATGAACATCAATAAATAATTCTTTAATGTGTAATTGTAGTTTCATCAAAGGCGAGTTCCCTCCTGTGTTACAAAAAAACAATAGAAATACAAATGTTTATGAAAGGCAGTCGTTTGAATAAAGAAAACTACAGTAAAATTTATCTTTTATCATTTTTTTTTCAAAAGTAATGGAAAAACTGCTGAAAGTCCGCCTTATAAGCATAAAATCTTGATTAGCATAAATTTTATAGTAAAACCAGTTCCGCTTTCCACCTGGTAAAGCAGCAGAACATTCGATTGAGAACTATAAGTCTTATGTCTCCTCAGAGATTAATTCAAACAAGCGGGTTGTAAGCTTGATAATTCACATGAAGAAGGCCTTTGAGTACCTGAATCAAAAAAATGTCAGAATTTTACGGACCCTGATAGTCCTGGAGCATACCATACGGCAATACCTAAATGCGCATTCAGTTGAAGACAATTCCTTGATAATGACAGTGTGTACTGCCGAAACCTAGGTCGGGATTTAAAACTCTTGTGGAACATACAAAAGTGTATTTCATTATGTTTCCAGTTGAAGACAAATTGTCATTTCCTGTTTGCCTGTAGGCCTCTGCTTCCGTTCACCGCTTTATGTTTCGAAGCATATAGTCATCTATAAAAAGGTGCCACACACTTGCAACACTTTCTTTTGAAATATGCCTTTTTGTATAAGGTGTAATTCCAGACTTAGAATACTTGCTGTGCCCACCTACCACGGGAAATCACACCCAAGTCTACCTCTTGCCACTAGGTCCCATCTGCAGCTTTTTATTCTCTCCCTATTACACATGAAGCTTCTCCATAGCACACCTCAAAATATGGAGAATTTTCAGAATTATTTTCACCACATTTGAGAGTTTTTATGCAAACTACTTGCTGTGATCCATCCTCGCCTTTCTCCACAAAGGAGTCCTTCATCAGAAGGGGTTGATCGCCATTTGTTTTCTCAGCAGGAGTAGAGCACCGTTTTCAACCGCCTTCATTACCTGAAATCCCTCATGCATACATTGACTTGGATTGCTTACGTAGCGAAAATACTCAATTTTACTTAAATTCGGTAGAAGTGTTTAAAATTATTGAATTAAATAATTATATTATGAAGTTTGATCTATTTACTTTTTTATTGTAAGACTGAGTGGGATCCCTGGCGACTGTTTCATGTTCTACCAAATCAGTTTCTTTCCATCTAGAACCATCCTCAGTTGAAGATGAAGGTATCCTGTACGTAGTTATCGTCTCTTGAATCTTCCGTGAAACAGTCTTCGCCGCAGTCAGATTCATGTTTGGGGACGTCACGCAGCAGATGTATGATTCCTCTCGGAGTGAGAACTACTTTTGATGCCATGCCTTCAAAAGCACTTTAATTTATTGAAGAGCACACGGATCGCAGATGAACTATGAACCTGCTTATTCTGTTGTCAACAATTCAGGGCTTGGCAGTTAAAATGATAGCACTGCGTGCTGAAGGTTCAACCAATTGGTAACATTTGAGCAAAAGGGAAAAGAGGAGAGTGAAAGCGAGAAAGTCAAACCATGTAACACGAGATTTAGAGTTCAATACTATGTATCCTTCTGTACCATCCCAGAAATAATAAAACAATGTATGCAGACGGAAAATGCAGAATCATAATCTCTGTTACATTGAAAACAAAGGAACAGTAGAAAGCAGTGGCGTAGCCAGGGGGTGGGGCCCGGGGGGTCCGCATCCCCCCTCCCCCCGAAATATAAAAGCACAATTATTTTCCATAATAAAAGAAAACAAATTATTGAAAAATCATGAATTTACAAAGTATTTTTTTAACCAATGCAGTTTTTTAGATTGTGAAAAGTGTTAAAATTAGTTTAAAACCCATTACTTAGTGCCCGGTTTCTCAAAAATTTTCCTGGTTTTGAACCCCCCCCCCCCCCCGAACGAAATTCTTGGCCACGCCACTCGTAGAAAAGCTTCAAATTAATTTGATGGTCTGGGTCAAAATGAACCATCCATCTGGTATAAGTGATAAGAAAAAAATGAAAAAAAATCATATCAGGCCTAACTTTTGCACAGCGGTAAACCAAGATAAATAATTAAAAGTCAAGGAATAAGAGTAATTTTTTCTTTGTTCCAAAATAATCAACATGAATATTCTCTATTGGGTCAATTTGACCCAGCCGGGTATTCCAATGCTAAAGCTTACCCTATTTTGTTTCAATTTTCTACAACTTTGTTTGCTTCCCGTCCACCGTATCTTCAATCGATGACCTATATAACCTTCTACTCCTCTGTGAAGATACCCGTTTTTTACTTCGTAAACGGCATTGATTATCTTTTATCTCTTCAACACCATGCTTGGAAGGTTTCCTCTCCGACTCTTTTTTGGTTCTGCATTCACAATCGCAAATATTTATGAGCCATGACCAAACCAACTGCGTGCAAGTCTTTTCGCAAGCGGTCAGCTTAACTCGTTTTTGTTCTCCATTTGTTTTCAGACACAGGAGTGATGGCACAAGGGTTACTTACTTGAAGATATGGAGATCAAATTTTTGCATTTGACACAGCAAATGAGGTCACTTCCTTGAAACATAACCCGGGAAAATGAGATTTTGCGGCATTATGAAAACGGATGGCTGAAAAGACCATGGAGATTTTTAAACACTATTCACAATTTTTTAACTCATAATTGCTGAAAAAATAGAATACCACCGCCGTTAGCGTCGACATAAAGCAATTGTGCAAATCGTATATGGTTTGCGGCACGATTTCCTATATATTTTAATGTTGTCTAAACAAGGAATTGTACAATATTTTTAATATAGTCATTGCTTCAACACGCGTTTCGTTATAGAGCACAGCAAAATCAGATGCCTCCGATGACACTGACATCATATTTATGAGTTTGCATAAAAAAATACCCCTCCTGCAAGTCACCTGGATAGGCGTGTGGCTGAGGGTATAATGACCTACACAAATGAGAAGGAAATTCTCAGCCTGAAAAGTTCCGCCTAGGAATTATTTAAGTTTTCATCGCTCGGGGGAAAAACGGCTTCCCGTTCGAAAAAGTATATCTCTTAATTTTTCGTTTCTGTCGGACTTGGAAACACAGTGGGGCCCTAATATGATGCTCTCCGTGTCGCTCTTAAGATTTACTTGAAAATATGGAGATCCATAGCCTGATACAAGCAGCATATCTAGCAATTTCATTCTCAATTGCTCAAGCAACCTAAGCCTAGCGCGCAGTCTTCGAGTCTCTAGTGGCTCCCACCCTGATTCGCTTAATAGCATCTTTGGAAACCTTTCTTTAAACAGTTAGACGTATCACTCAGCTTTCATTCACATTTTATTAAGTTCACGTATTAAGTTTTCTTCACCGGATCCCCTTTGGTCGCTAAGAATTCAAGGTAAAGCCGGACGAGTGCGAATAACACCAAACTTTTACTTTTTCTTCCGAAAATCCTTCCACAACACGCTTGATAATTTATAGTTCATAAACCAATTATAAAGGTTGTCAAAAGTGGGAAAATACGCCAGTATTATTAAAATATTAAAGAGAAACACTTCATTCTGCCTAAACAGACAGTCGCACTCGCACTGTCAAGGATATTTTATAATGTTCCGTATCACAACGGAATCTGTCGTGAGTCACAGTATTCAGAGGAAATTTTAAAAAGTCTTCACTAAGCAATGACAGTTAGTTAAAAAATAACGAACAATTTCATATTCACCAAAAACATGTAATTTTTCGGTTTTTATATCTTGATACACATTACATAGAATACACCGTCAGATTTTGAAGGGAGTCCTAAACTACCCATGATTGAGAAATTATTGGTCAATAAGATAATTTAGGAATGATGAAGATAAAATAGTAGCACATAAAAACAGGGAGAAGTTATGACTGGGAGTATTAAAACGAGTGAATTGTATCAATTGACGAGGGAGAATCAGTGAAAAACGCATAGTGATTTCTCAATGCGTAAATTTGCTGTTCCCGAACTGGATACTCACTCTGATAGAAAATGTTAAAGCCGTGTCCCAATAGGCCATTTGGCTATGCCAATCCCAGGATTTAGCCATGACGCCATCTTGGAAGGATGGCCCAACTCGTTAGCCAGCATAAGGGAGGTAATTTAGGCAGCTAACGCGGCGCCAGATTTAGGCATCGAGGAGTACATCCTTCTCCCCACTTTTCCTATGATTCAAAGAGTGCAAAGCGTCTTCAGGAAGAAATCAGAGAAAGGGCATCATGGCTGTCAACAAGGGATAGTACTTCTTTGCAAGTAGTGTTGATATTTTGAGACTTATCCGAATAATTAGTAATTTTTATTTTGTTTATAATAATGAAATTGCGTTAATAGAAGTGTAAGAATTACGTAGAAATTTGTTAAAGAGAAGGCGGCGTTATTTTTTGTTGCTGATTAATATTTATATGCTTCTTGTATATGTTATTTTATAACTTTTTATAACGATCACATGTTATCTGTTGCTACCCTTTACTTTTTCAACGTGGCAAATAATGCTTTTTGATGTTTATATGATTCTTACATATACTTAATTATGTAACACTATACCTAATTATTATTTATGTAACACTTTTTTGTACATTAGGTTAACACTCGTAAGAATAAACAATTATTATCATATGTTATTGGACAAAGTCCCGAAATTGGAATCGGAACAAGTAGCAAAAATTAAAATCTATAGAGATTAAGAGAATGATACTGAAACCTGATTCATTTACGTAAACCGTAAATTGCATAAACAAATTGGCTAGAAATCTAATGGAAAACTTTAAATAGATTTTGAAAATAATTCCCAATTCAGACGGTAACCGTTAGAATAGCCTAAATAGACCTGTTCTTAATAATACAAAACTAGAAATTAAATTGCTAAAATATAAGAAAGTCGAAAAATGTACTTTTTTGAAAGACGATTGAATTATTACAAAGGAATATACCAATTGAAAGGAATATACGCCAAAATTTCGCCACAAACTTAGCTAAAACCTCTTTAACAAAACGATACGAATTTGAAAGTACAAAAAGGTTGTCTAAGATACTAAAATTATGATAAAATACTCTTCTCCGACATCTAATACTTAAACTCACTTGGTACATCACATTTTAACCATTTTGGGTGGGTTATGTTCATCATTTGTTCACATCATTCCGAATATCTTTTGTTTTGCATTGGCCTAGTGCCCAGTAGATGGCAGCACCTGCGTAAGGATGTCCCAATTCACGCTCCCTTGTGGTTGGCTGCCTAGAATCTGGCTGGCTAAATACATAATGCCCAATGGCTAACGAGTTGGGACACGCCTTTAAAATTTCTCTGCAGTTATATGTTTCTGATCCCCAAGCATCACCTCTAGCGCCAAAGCGGAGAACTAGTGTGCAGCAATAAATTACGCACTGCTATCACATCGTATGGATAGCAAGTGAAGAGCGGGGAATATTTCCGCTTCCCGTTCAAAATACGAGAGCAAATTCACCTTGAAATTATTTTGCGGGATTTTTGCTGTTGTTTAAAATTCATAATAACAAAGCTGCTGAATAGAAAGCGGTGTCCCCTTAGACTTAAGAGGTCTTCAGCGGCCGCTGTTTCTCTGTCAGATTTTCCACGAATGTCCCGGGAGCCATATGATTAGACTCAGCGCAGAAAATATGATGGATTTCAATAAACTCGCTCCCTCCTTCCAAAGATCCTTTTTACCTGTCACGCAAAAAATTCACCGCACAAGTTCTGACCCCTATGTCTGCTAATTGAATGTTATACTTTTCCTACTGGTTAATTCTTTGTTTGTTTTTATTTTGTTATTGTATTTTGTCTAATTCATGTCATTGTTAAAAATTCCACTGTAAATTGGCGTCACGGCTGTATGTGAAAATTACTTAAATAAATAAGTGACCCACTTCCTCAGCAGCTGAGGAGCCAAAGCGTCCATGAGGTGATTCACGATACTACCAGATTTTCATTACTATTTAAATAAATACTGATTTCACATGAGGAATTCTTCAACATTAAAATAAAAAATTGCAATCTAAAGTAATTTTATTCCAGACTATATTCTTCTGTCGATATATATATGTACATTTATAAAATTTTGACAGGCAAGTAAACATGAATATGCCTCCGCAAAGGTTCACTTCTGGTTATTTTTCTCGGCCTCGTAGAACTTTGAAATCATCGCACTTCTTTGCAGTAACTTCTGCGAACAATTTCAAGGGAACGTTTGGATATTATTATTTTTTTATTCAGAGACTATTCCTTTGGCGTATGTTGGCCGTTAATGTAGTGAATATGGAATATTTTATCGAGTAATCTCATTAAAAGAGGGAAAAGATTCTACTTTCTCGGATGAAAGACTAGCGGAAGACTGTACCGTTTGGTTTCACCATAATCCTAGTGCTGCTTCAAAAAGTGGAGAAGAAAGGGATTTAAATAATTCTACGTTTAACCGGAGTTGTATGCCGAGCAAAGAATGAATTAGAGCATGAAGGATTTCATACATATGCATGCGAAGGCTACTCGCGTGCAGTAGGCAAACGCTTTTCAAGCAATGGAGAAGGCACTTGGAAATCAACCATATTTAAAGTTAACAGAGATGACTTAAGCGTACATTATTCCGAATAATATCATTTCTATCCAAACAGAAAAAGCTACTTCTTACAGTGATTTTTACCGAGGTAATTGCAGGCTCTACTAAAGTTCTCTTATGGAGAATCAATCTACCTCGAGGGGGCAGGAAAACGCACAAGGAAAACATTGTACTTTGCATTGTATCGTAAAAATTTACACTACAGTATAAAAAAAGCATTTTTATAAAAAACGCGTTTTCTTAAAAAGAAGAAAATAACGATAAATATAATAATTATATTACAATATTATAACTTAAATACCTTCTGGTCAACGCATATCAGACTTGTCCCATAGCGGAAGAAAATGTAATGTTATATGCGCAACACGTTTTTCGTTTTTGATGTCTTAAATGCTCTTCTGAAACTTATTTAATTTTTCACATAAAAAAATCATTTGAAATTTTCAATAATTTAAGGTGCCCTAGGTCGTTATTTTCTTCTTTTTAATAGAACTTGGTTTTTATAAAAATGCTATTTTTTATACCTTAATATTATTTAAGATTTTTTAGTGTTGTTAGGGAGGTATTTTGTAATCGATTGAAATTTTTTGCCTGACTCTGAACTTTCAACGATAACGATTATTATAATCAAGCTATAATAAGCAATAATTCAAGTACTTTGTATTAATTAGGATAATTATTATTATCATAATTGTTATATTTGCTCACGTTCACTTCATTTCTTACATTAACTTCAAAAATATATGAATTTCTATTCACTTCCTTTCATCATTTATCCGATTATAAAAGTGAGAGTGTATTTTATAGTTTCTATTATTTTACAACGACAAGAGAAATCAGTAAATAAAGCAACAATTTTATCGAGGACCGTCCTGAGTTTCTTACTAGATATTCCGTGAAAACTCATAATACACTTTATTTATTAACTTAAAATGAATTAAAACTGATTGGCTCATATTGGCTAATCTGAAAAAATATTCCAATTAAACTGTTAATTTTGCCAACCTACCTTTTCCCGATGCCATGAAGATGATATCTTACTTAACACAATGTATTTTATGCAGTTCCTCATTTCCTCTTTACTTTCTTTCACATTACTTTCTTTTTTGCACTACAATTGTTATGTTACCTATATTTTTTCACTCCAAATATGAACAGCATTTTTGTTAATTTCCGTAATTTTAAATCGATAAGATATCTCAAGAAATAATGCAATACTTTTAGCTACAATCGTCAAGAGTTTCGCACTGGGTTCTAAATAAAGTGTGTATCTTGCCAACCTACCTTGTCTTGAAGTTCTGAAATTTATGTCTTATCACACTGTATTATTATTTAGTTCCTCGCTCTCTCTTTTCTTTATATTATTTTTAGCTCTTAATTAGACTTGTATAACTTCTTCCTTCAATTAGAAATAGTTTAGTGGCAAACTTTGCTTATTTAATTGTTGAATGGAACATAGAGACGGCAGACGTTATGTGCAAAGTCAAAAATTACACGTAGCAATATGCAATTTTTAGAGCGAGTCATAATAGAAATGGTAAATTGCAGTCTTCTGTTAAAGATAACGGCAAAAAAATACAGATACATTGCACTTCACAAAGAGATATCTTATTGCACCTATAAATATTGCAGCTCCTCCATTGGATTATAGGGGCAATATTTGGAAGTCTATATTTAGTTTTTATTTTTAAACATTACTCGAGATACTACTCCGATCGTGACAGTAAAATTGCATTGTCATCCAGTTGTGAGCTATCCTGAAAATTTCAGCGCTCTAGCTTATCAGGAAGTGGGCGAAATTTGAGTTGCAAGACGTTACCAGGAAGGTCAAAAAAGAATGCAAGTATGATAAAACGTGATAAAAAGTAAAGCATTGAGGTACACAAAGAATTTATAGAATGTTCAACTTTTAAATTTACGAAATAAATTGCTTTTTCTACGGACATTACGTAAGACGTAGCAAATGCAGTTTTAATGTGAGATACTAGGAACACTAAATAAAGCACCATACTTCAATCTTCATTTTTATCCCGTTAATTTGTAAAAGTAATAAGCTTTCACTGTCATAAGTTAATTCTCTTTTTCTAAGTTTTCTCAGCAGAACAAGATTTGCAGGACATCAATTCAGAGAAATTTACCCTTATAATACTATTGAACTGTTTTTTTTTTCTCAATCCTTCTCAGCTAACCTAAAGGGACTCCTCACCCCTGCCTCTTTTCCTGCGTCGCTACTTACTCCTCTCACTTTCAAAAGACTCCTCTCTTTTTACCCTAACCCCCCTTTTTTCACTCTTCTCAACCCCCTCCCGTTTTTCTACGGTTCTTTACCACGCGTAATTACAGTTATGACTAGAGTCCTCCTAATGTGGGTTCCCCGCATCCCGTAGTTGTATCTTGTCTCTACTCTGTACGCCCGTTCCCACCCCCCTCTTCAAAGACGTCAAATCCTCCCCAACCCCCCTTTCTCAGGGGTATAAAGGATATTTTCAAATGTTTTGCAATGTCTTGTAACAGATGATGGCTCAGTGAGCCGAAACGCGTTGTACGCATTAAAAAATCTTGTGGAAAAGTGCTACGATCTTTTATTCATTTAAAAAATGTCTAACTTCCACCAATAGGGTAGTTTCTTCATCAAATAAAATGAAATGTATTGATGTACCCACCATTAGTGTATTCATAATATACAAATTATTTGGTTTTAGAAATCCCAGTTTAGACGAATGTTAATCGTCAATTTTAACCTCATTTGAAAAAGGCCAGATTGGCGCCGATGCGATTCCCCTCCACGTGACGTCACAGGGACCTAGTTTTTATACGAGCAGATAGGAGTTTCACATTGACTGAAATTACTAATGCATGAGGCACAGAGCCCAGGGAAATATCTCTTAATAATCACCCATTAAAATTGCCTAAGTTCGGAAAGTTTCCTTCGTTTGATAGGGTAATAATAATCCTCATTTAAGCCAAGCGCTACCAGCTAGCAGGGTTCTCTGCTACCTGCTAGCAACCTGCGTCGTATCAGCGCTCAAGTCTCGCCTCATGGTCACCTCACAGGGCGGCAGCGGGAACCAGAAATACGTCACACGGACTTTTCCCATCATTCCTACTTGGCCGTCGCGTTTGTGCGCGCTTGAAAATTTTCACTTTTCTTTTAATAGCGAAAAATAGATATCGTCATTTAAAAATCTAAAAGCCTGAAATGCGTACTCCAGGAGTAATACCCTTTCGATTTAGGCCAAAAAAATAATAGGAAACCACCCTATTGAATCCTTAATCTGTTGAACTATTGAACTGCCTTTTCAGAAAGCCAAGTTGAGCTTTGTTACGACTAATCGAGGACTGAGAAAGGATATTATGGAAACTGTTCCATTTCGGAGCATTAATTTGGACTTCCTTACCGTTACTTTCTCATCCTTTACATGCTCATACTTGGGAGTGACCTCCATCACATAAAGCTCCCCCACGCCTCTCTCCAAGACCCTCGGCAGGAAGAGGTTTCGGAGCATGAAGTGCGGCGCTGTGTGATTGGGAGGGGTGGAAACTCGCCAGCGGAATGCATAAGCAGGTTAAGGCCCACGGGGGCTCTAGCCCCACCACTGACTTACGACTGCTCCGCTCCCGGCCAACTCCCAAAGACACCACCTCGCCCTTTGACGAGAGAGAGAGCTTCCTTTTCTCACCTTCCCTTTAACCATCCAGCTACCCTCGCAAAATGAATTTAATGCCTTTCAATCCATACCTTCAGTCCTGCGCTGATACGAATTAATGGCTTACCCTGCGTCTACATGGTTTTGCGGTGAAAACGTCCGGCGATTCGGTCACTAATTTTACGAACGGGTATTATCCAGTCGTGCCCTTAATGCAGCATCATGCGATTACAATAGGGTAATTTCTTTCATCAAAGAAAACGAGAGGTATTGATTGCGATTCCTTCATAATCTTTCGATTTAGGCAAAAAAAAATATGAAATCACCATATGGTCACAAATCGCGTCGCTTACGGGCAAAGCGTTCCCAATCTCTCGGAAAAATAAGCTGTACTCGTGGCACGAATTCAATATTCATGACTATGTGATCTATCAAATCAATAACCTTTCAATGATAATCGTCACGATTATGCTTTGAATAGCATATTATGTTGAGAAGGAATGAGTCCCTGATAGCCAAAAGGGACATTTTTGAAAACCAGCGAAAATGAGCCCGCAGAGATAACAAAAATGAAGCTTCGACTGGACCCAAGGTCCTGTATGCAGTGTCCTAGGGTTTGAATTTTCTTGGGGCCTTCATATTCAATAGTAGAAACGGCGCACCGGGAAGTGGTGATGACACCTGATTCTGGCGTAGTGATTCAGTTGTCATGTCAATTAGTACGAATTTCATTGCTGTTATCGTGGTACATTTTAATTTTACATTTAGCTGCACAGGTTGACACGCAAGATAAGCTGATTTGAATATGTACATCTACATCTACATACTACCCTGCGAGTCACCTATAGGGTGTTTGGCAGGAGGTGATCAATCACTAGCATGCAGCATTGAACTGGACTCCCGCATGCACACGATTGTGCGTTTTTTAGGGGTGCGTCAGCTGCAGGGTCATTTGCAGCCACATGCACACGACACGGTCCATAAAACGTCACGCATGCTAACAAATTATACTACCACATGCTGTTAGAAATAATAATAAAATTCAAAAACAGTCATCAACTTATATTCTCTGCAGTATTTTCCAAAATGCGCATGGTGGCGCAAGCCTTGGCCGAGGGGGGAGAAAATTCTATCCACTTTCACTATTGTTGTGTATTGTGTTGTTCGCAAATTGTATCCATAGAGAGGGCGTGGGGAGATTTCGGTATGGTAGTTAAAATGGGGGGACTGATGTTTAAATCTCGGAGGTTCGTGGATGATCAGGCATTGGGCACAAGGGTTACTGGCATTAGTTTACAGGGTGAACGGCAACCCACAAGCTTGAGCAGATTCATTATTTTCGGTATCTGATCAAAACGTTAATTGAAATGGGTCAATCACTCAGGATGTCACAAAAAGAATTGCATTCATTAATGGGAAAAAGTTGGTGAATTCATGTTATGTAATGGCGTAACTATGGTGGGATGAGGGGATGTATCCCCCCCCCCCAAACCTCAGAGAAACCAAAAAATTATTTTAAAATCTTATCTAGACTTCTGGATTTGATATGTAATAACTGAATCTGCTTAAAGTTAAATTTTAAGTGCCGAAATGATGTAAAATGCATTTTCAGG